>NC_142682.1:1223333-1579166 GCF_964200805.1 Pocillopora damicornis | reverse complement strand
TTCTGTTTGCAAACATACCGACATTGCACAGAGTGTTAAGGAAGGGAAAAGGTTAAATTTCAGTGCTAATAACAGCTTTTACTTTTTACATCATTACAGCAAATGATTTACCGGCTGATTTGTTCCATCCTGTATTTTATACTGCAGAACCCACTTCGGCCACCCAGTAAGATCCACAAACAAATAAAATGCATTGAATAACCAAAACACAACAAATGTCACCACATTTGTTCCTAAACAACAACAATACAAATGAGTAAAGATTTGAACTTGTATTAGTTAAGTCAGTAATGACATGAGTATGCATATTCTTCATACTGATTTTGATAGATTTCCTGATAGATTTCCCACACTTCCATTTGTATAGCTTTTGTTTAACTGTATGAAAAATGTAATTAACCTAAAAGGGCAATTAATTAACTCACTATAACATTCCCTTCTCCATTTCCTTTTTCTTGCAATTATTTAAAAGGCTGTACTTGTTGAAATGGAGGAAGTAAAAAATACACAAATCGTACTGACAAGAAGATTTTGTTTCAGTATGGAGAACTTCTTTTGCTGGCAATCATTTCCTTTATTTTCACCACCTTGGTATTTGACTTACCAATGATATTGTCAGGAGAAATAGGATGCCTGTCAATTCTAGGGGTTAACCCTTTACCTCCCAGCTCAAATTTGAAATTCTCCTTAATGTTAACCATGCAATTCATATAATGTTAGTTCAGAGAATTTAGTATTGGACCAACTGATTAACCCCAAATTGAAATTTTTCTCAATTCTCATGACTTATCTGTTTGATATTGCATTGATATTGTAAGGAGAAATTATGTCTTGGTCACTTGTGGGAGTGAAAGGGTTAAAGGGTTGAGGGTTCCATAGTATCAGTGGTTACTAGTCTTAGAATATATTCCTATCAAGATTTAATTTATTTTTTGGCTTGAAATTCATTGAAACAGTATTATTTCTACTTTGCTCTGTGTCAGATATGATAAGTCCAGGAAAAGGGAATATTACAAAATGTATTCAACAGCGAGACATTTAAAATTATTAGAAAAGTGATGACCATAAAGATTACGCCTCTTACCTACAACAGTAAGTAAAAATTGATCTCCACCAAACAATGAGTGGAATTTTGCCCACCATCCCTGCCAAAGATCCCCAGAGGCTCCCCAAACACGTTCCACATGCCTGTGATCAAACAAATTTTTATAACTTGAATTAGAGGCATCAAATGAAAATATTCCTCCTGATAAGATTATCAAAGCAAAGATAGATATTTTGGAAGAGCTAAAAATAACTTTGAATTACAGTTCCTTTTTGGCTTTGGATTGAAGTGAGTTTTGTCCAGGGCTTCACCCACTGGATAGGAGAGCAGGAAAAGTTCATACTAGGCAGGGAAATCTATATGTCAAACCTAACATCAGTATGCATATTCTCCATACTGTTCTCTGCACATTTCCTTAGGTGCTGACAATGAGAACTTTTTTAACAATCACAAGCATCTTTAATCGGCAATAATTTCCTTATCCTTGTGATCTATATGACATTGTGACTCAGATGTAACATTGAAAGAAGAAATTAGAAGCTAGTCACTCTTTGTAGTTCATTTGTTAGGATTATCAACAGCTCTATGTTTTGATATTTGATATCAAAGGGTGGAGGGGATTAGAAAGGGGAGACTGATGACATTAATAATAATAATAATAATAATAATAATAATAATAATAATAATAATAATAACTTTATTTAAGTGTCAGTGTATTTAGCACTGCTGTGCTAATTGGGGACACTGTAAATAAGGAAAAAAATATCGTAAATGAACAGAAACTCGTTAAAAACCCCAACTGGTAGGAGGCAGACCAGTTGGCTATTTACAAAGCGTGCAGGAGTTGAATTCGGGGCCACCGAAGACAAATCCATCCAGTGGCAGGGAGGAGGACTTGAACCCGGGACCTCCGGCTTACAAGTGCAGCGCCCTAACCACTAGGCCACGCTCGCCTCCTAATGACATTAGAGTATGGTCACAAGACTGCTTTCAATACTACTAAGGGGAAGGCCCTGATCATGAACAGAGAAAGATTGAGAACCATTTTGCAACAACCCCTGAGTAGGGGACTCACAAGAGATCAGCTTCCAAAGGAACATCTATGGATGATCAAGGAAAGGAGCACAAAGAACAGTACTTCATTGTAGCATGTAACATTTCTTACCATGTGATGGTGTTTCTAGCTGCTGCAAAGCAAATTAAAGCCGTACCGACCACAAAGGCTGTTTTCTTTAAGGCAGCTATCACAGACTTGCCGTCCTAAAAAAATATGCAGCAAGGTTATTAAGAATCCTACACAAACATCCTACACAAACATAACACAATATTGAAGGATTTCTAGCTCTGTTTTATTGTGCAATGATTATTTATTACATAAAAGTTTGTACCGAAGGTGGAGCATTCTTATCTCTTGGTTTGGCCCATTCTGGCATAACTGGACTACCTTCTATCTCTGTCATCCTGAAAAGTAAAAGAATGTTAGGTGCTTTATCTCTGCAACAACCATTAAAAATGGTAATTTTGTCATTTTCCTAATGCATTCAGTTGTTGAATAAGAAGGATTTTGAAAGAGAAAGCATCTCAGAAAACATGCCTAGTTTTGAGGCCTAAATCAACCGAGAAAATATCAAGAATTTATGTGTTTAAGTCAGAGGTCATCTATTAATAAAAAGTTTTCTTTTTTTTTGGAATAGATTTTTATAAAAGAAACAAAAGGAACAGAATAATAAAAGTGAAAACAGTAATAAATCCCCTCAACTTTGTTTGTGAATTGTTCTCCTTGGCATCATTACGCGTTCTTCATGGTATACAATGTTCCTTTATCATCTAAATAATTTTTTTAGAGCTATGTGGATATTATTGCATCATTATAAAAGAATTCCCTGGGGTAATATCATACAAACTGAACAGGAACAGGCAATTAATTTCACCATTCCCTGGCAGTATTGTTTAATTCCCTAGGTATATAATATCATACAGGCTTGTTTAATTCCCTGAGGTAATATTAAACAAGCTGAACAGGAATAACAGGCAATAAAGTGCATTCTTTAACTACTCCTTAGGGAGCCTTCTTTTGATGTCATCTTGTTGAAGTAACCCCCTCCCACGTCCCAACCCCTGACCCAACCCGCACTATTCAAATGCCCACGCAGGTGATACTAGGTGAAATATTCACAAAATTCTTACTTATTTCGAACAAAATATTCATGTTTTGTTCACCACACTGTTCACGTTGAAGTGGAAATTCACGAGCGTAATTTCAATGTAGGGGTCACAACATCTTACATATTCCTTTATATTATAACTCAAACTTAGATCGATAAACAAAACATCTTAAGAATTTACATCTTCCGTTCTTGCTGAAAAACCGTTCCTTCTCATTAATTAGTATGCTTTTCAGACGCAGCTAATCAGTTTTTGTGAAAGAGAGCTGTAAATTTCACTTCAAAAGGCCTTATTTATATCCAGTTATGCAACCGCGATGATTCTAATATCTGCGTATGATTCAATATTTACTTGGGCAAGAGTCAAAACAATTGCAACAGTCCGCCATTATCGTTTTTCGCGAAAAACCCACAACATAGCTTCGGCGACGGTCAAAAACCCGAAAATTTCGACTAGTTTCGATCAATTTGATAGCTTCTATACAAGAAAACGTTTGAAAAAGAAAAAAATAATTAAAATGGCAGGAATCTATGAGGAATACAGCAAAACATTTGTATGAAAAGTCGCATGACATAACATATTCGCACGGGCGGTTCGTTTCTAACCGAAAAAATATTCACTCGCTAAGCTTACCTTCACTTTCAGGCTTCTCGACTTTTAAAGCTTGCCTTTCCTTAAACCTCAGTTATAGATACCTATCCAATATGGTACAGTTAACTTTCCTTTTCCGCTGAATCAGACACTGCTCGGTTGGTTTGTTGACAACTTGATATGATCATGTGACTCAAAAGAGTGCAAATTCCCCCTGAGAGATTGGCCCGATGACGTAAGTGGTATGATTACTATAGAGATCTTAAGTGACCTTGCATTCAGGACAGGATATTATCAATTTTTGTCGACGTCAAAAGTTTAAGGAAAGGCTGCCAACGTCACGAAGCTAAACTTTCCAGGCACTGATCTAATGACGCAACAGACGAACTTCAACGATGTTCTTCCGCGCGCATGATCTGCTGGGAAAACCTCTAGGTCACGTTTTAGAAAACGTGACCTTTCCACGGAAGTATATATGAACACGAGCCATTTAGTTACATTTGTCAAGATTGATGGAGTGAATAGACTTCTTTAGCTTGAATGTTTTGTTTACCCATTAAGGCCTCAAGGGGATTCCGAAAAAAAAGGGGGGGGGGGGGGAGAGCGCTTATTGAGAAACTGTCAACCTGTCAACCATCACCCTGATGGTGGGCCCCTGCCTGTACTAATTCCAATGTAGTTGAGGCCTCAAAATTTATTTATTAAGTGGCAATAGAAACAGGTTTTCCTTGTGTCCTCACTACATAAGAAAGTGAGGAAGGAGAGGGGGGGGGGGCGCTTGTTTGATATTATAGCCTTGCGGATGGGCGCTCATTTGCTAAAATTGAATTTTAGTACATGTTGGACCCACTGAACGCAGACCTTCACATCGCAGTGTCGCCAGAGAAGGTATTCACTGCCTGTATTTTCTCCTTTCGACCACTTGAGCTGAAAAGTTTAGTATTTGGGGGCAATGGCTTTTGCAAATGGTCGTCCGTTATTCTCTTAAGATACCTTTTCATTAGTTAGGGGCTGCTTTTTGTTTGTTTGTTTGTTTGTTTCTTTTCTTTTGCTGTTTTGTTATGAAGTGAAAGAAAAAAATCGATAAGCCAAATTAGACTGTTTTATAGCAGCCTTGATAAAGAAATATAAAGTGGTAAGGGGTACTTTTTTTTTACCCTCAAGTTAAGGAAGATTGTGAAAAGCAGCAAAGGGAAGGGACAGCGAGAGGAGAAAAGGTAATCTTATACATAACTACTTGGCCGTGAAAGGTTTAGGTACGAGACATGAGGAAAGGCAGTCACAGAAGCAAGGGTAGGGAAAGGAACCATGGCAGCTAGAGTAGTAATAGCAACAAATGAAGCGAAAGTTCATGGAGTATAGAAACCGAGGCCAGACTGAACTGTACAATGACGTACTTTTGTATTAGATCTGTTTTAGCACGGTGCTTTCTAACCAATATACGAGCCTGCAATGCCACATTACGGAGGTGTTGCGAACTACACCCCAGGCGAGCCAGCCACATAAGCGCTCCTTACCAGACCTCTCTCTTTAAATAAGTAGCACTTTGTGGCTCCTTGTCGGCGGAATGGTCGACACCGCTGACAAGGAGCCAAAATAACCTTGGGCTCAATATTGAGTTCTCACCGGCGGAAAAACGTTATGCACCTGTCAATTGAAACCCCCAACCCCCCCACCCCGGGGAAGTATGGGGCATTAGCCTTGGAGTAGAAAAAAAGTGTGATAATGCCCCATATATAGGGGCCCTGTTTTCTTTCTAAACCCCAAGTAAAGTGAAAAAATTCCCCCACCCCTGGGACAAACCATGTTAAATAATGTCCCAACCAACCTTCAGACCCTGCTCTGAGTGCTGCATGCCCCACACAGCCACTCTCCCTCTGGCACGTTCTCCTTAGTTAGTCCCGCACAGGAAAAGTGAAACCATTTGATTTTGCAATTTTTCCCGTCGCACCCAATCATGTCCTCTGTCATATTTGGCTTTCCACAGATGCATAAGATGTCATGATCATCTGATGATTCTGCATCTTTAGAATATTTACTTCATCTTTATCGATTTCAAAACTATAATAAATAACTCTTGAGCTCTCAGTTTAATTAGAAAAAAATATAAATCAACACAACACCTTAATGTCGTCCATCTTGAATCCGCCTAAAGCACATGGGTGCGACTCACTCGCCTCAGTCCTCGCTCGTCCACGAATGTCAAAACCTTACTAATCCCCCACCCCACGGGCAAAACTGATGCAACAAAAAACAACAAATCCCCCACCCCCTCGGACACAAAAAAGTGCCAAAACCCGTAGTTACCCCCATCAATGCCCCATACTTCCCCGGGGTGGGGGGGGTGGGGGTTTCAATTGACAGGTGCATTACGATCGAGAGTTGCACATGTACGCAGATAACTATTCTCCACTTTGATCTCATTATTTAAAAACACAGTGATACTTATCAGTTCCTAGACATAAATTCGCAATTTTTTTAGATATTTGAAAAGATGGGCGAAACAACAGAAAAAAAGGATGAAATTAAAGATGTCGCAGATTTACTGGCAAAAACTAAAGTCGAACAAGTCAACGTTGTAAGTTTCAAAGGAAAAAGTTTCAAGTTGAACACAGCCGACGATGGTAAGCCTGTTTTATATTGTTCGGCAGATAAATAACTTGGTTAACGCACTGTTGAGCTCCTAAAATTAATACGAACAAGACGGGTCGTTTTAATCTTTTAGTTTGAGGACATTTTCATGTAAAAAGGATATGTTCTGAATGTGATCATGTGAAAAACATTTTCGACACAAATTTGATATGTTGAACCAACCTGCTTATAGCTTAAATTGAGTTCAGGGTTCAAGTGTACATTAAGGGTGCTATGATGTTTCAAGAAGTAGATTGGTGTAACCAGCAGTGGTTAGTTGCTAAGTAACAAAGAATATGACATTGATGGAGACTGAGAACCTCTAAAGGTGTTATTCCATGCCTTTGTATTTTCTGTCCGTTAAGATACCACTTTGCTTTTCCTAGTTCTCCATTTAACTTCTGAGTTACCATTTAGCAATCTAAAATCCTAAAATGGTCACTAATACATCAGGTATTTTTTTCTTTATGATATATTAGCTGCAGAGGTTGTAAATGCAATCAAGGCAAGCAAAGACGTCCAAGCTTTGTGTTTGGAAGGAAACACCATAGGAGTAGAAGCAGCAGAGGCTATTGGAGGAGCACTTGCAGCAAGACCTGAATTTGAGGTGATAAGACATAATTATATAGATGTAAAAAATCAAAAGTAAGTAATGTAGTTAGTCAAACCAGCTGCATCTGCTTTTCTGCATGCATAATGTCTGTAGCAAACACTGCAAGATATAGGTAAGAGTTCCCATAGAGAACAGGATTGTAATAAAGTCTGACTCGGTTATTGCATTGCTGACTCAATTTAAGAATTAAGGGTTTTTTTAGGCCTGACTTCCTCTGAGTTGTTTTCAAACTCTGCAAGTTTGCAAGTTACTTAGAGGAGTGTAGTAAAAAACCATAGAGAAGACAGACAGCTTAAGGGAATTGATAGTTGATACCATCAGCTCAGGGAAGTTTACTGATAACTTGGAGGAATTCATGACAGTCACAGTCAGTGAAAAAGTTAAGATTTTTCTCTTATTATAGAGAGCATTATGGAGTGATATATTTACTGGCAGACTGAGATCTGAAATTCCACCTGCATTGGTAAGTCTTGTAGCATCAGTTATTTTGAAAGCTCATGTGAGTTAATTGTTAAAGAAAGATCCGTATTATCCTTAGCCCTTTAATCCCTAAGAGTGACCAGCATCTAATTTCTCCTCACCATACCCCCCCTGAATCAAAAATGAACGACATGAGAATATAGGAGATGATCACCAACCAAAACAGCTCTTGATTTTCAAACAAATTCTCCCTGTCTGCCTCTTTGGTAGTGTATGGAGAACAGTATGGAGAATATGCCCACTGATGTTAGGGTGCAAAGGATTAAAAGTTTAAAAATGAAATTGTTGACCAAGTTGAACAGTATCTTTTTTTTTTTAATCACTTAATGACTTATTTACTTGTTTTATTCCTCTAGGGTCACTTGAGTGATGGTGTTATTGCAGCAAATGCAAAACTTGTTGAGCTGGACCTCAGTGACAATGCATTTGGCCCTGATGGAGTGAAGGCTTGCGTAAAGTTGCTGACAAGTCATGCCTGCTACTCATTACGCATTCTTAGATTAAATAACAATGGTCTTGGTGTCGGTGGAGGAAAGGTATGTGAATACTGGTAACTCTGCAAGGTAATGTGGAATATTAGGGTTTGCCAAATATTTTTCTGCCCTTCTTAGCAATCAGTATGGTTGCTGCTTTGAATACTACCTAATAACCAAATTGTCCATTCTTAAAGATGCCAGCTATTGCCAATTTTTCTTGACAGATCCTCTCAGAGGCACTGATAAATTGTCACAGAACAAGCTCTGAAGCAGGAACACCCTTACAGCTTCAAGTCTTCATATCTGGGAGAAATCGCCTGGAAAACCCCGGAGCCAAATCGTTAGCAGCAGCGTTTGAGGTTGGGGATTTGTGGAATTAGTTGTCATGGTGCTGTGGCAAGGGCATGGGAAAGAGCCTCTTCATGTTTTATTCCAACCTTCTGAGGAATTCTTTTCAGTAGATGACCAGTTAGAGAACAGAATCTCATTTGCGAGAAATAGTAAGATAGTAAGTAATTGTAGATAGTAAGAAATAGTAAGTAATTGTCTTATTTGCTCAACAGACAATAGGAACACTAGAAGAGATACAAATGCCACAGAATGGAATCCTTCATGAAGGGGTAGCAGCTCTTGCTGAAGCCCTCAAGTCCAATCCAAACTTAAAGGTTGGTTGTCTCTTGTTCTGCTTATTATTTTAGGGAGTCTGAAGCTGTATACTGCTACACTCTTTTGTGCAGGTTCTTTCCGTTTTAACTTGTGCGAATTGTGTTCAGTGTGCTGGTTTTTAGGGTTAAAGTTATAATTCATTACAAATTTTAAGCTTAACTTTATCAATACATCTCCTCCTCTCCTCTCTAATTGCTCTTGTGATCAGGGAGACCTGTTGAGGTGAATAAATGTGCAACTTTTAAGAGGATCACAAATATTAATGGCTCACAATCTTGTTTATTGTAGATTTTGAATCTGAATGACAACACATTCACCCCTAAAGGAGCCATGGCTATGGCCCAGGTAAGCTCCACTGTAATATTCGTACTTGTACATCTATCTGTATCTGTAATACTTTGTAAATATGTAGAATCAATATCTTAAACCGCAGATGTTGTGAACTACCCTAATTCTTTACACCCTAATGTCATTACGCCTATTCCCTACACTGTTTTAGAAATTAATCAGCTCCAAATTTGGTTACATTTGTCATTTAAATAATTTATTTCACAGGTGCTACCAAACCTGAAAAACATTGAAGTGATAAACTTTGGAGACTGTCTTGTGAAAACGGAAGGAGCAAAAGCATTGGCAAAATCTTTACAAGGAGCGGTGAACAACTTGAAAGATCTGAATCTCTCCTTTGATGAGATTAACAAGGAAGGTGCTCTAGCGATTGTTGAGGCTCTGGTGAATAAAGAATCTCTAGAAAAACTGGAATTGAATGGTAAGGTTGTATGCAAAGATCATAGAGTAGTTTTGTGCTCAGAAGGTTTATAGAATGAGTAATCAGGAAGGTTAACATTATAGTTGATAGCAATTTTCAGAGTTAAATTAGACTAACAATGTTCAGGAGCAAATTTTTCTGTGTGGCTTGTGAAAGGACTCTGATGCAACCTACACCATACTTCACATTAAAATATTATTAAGTGTAGATTTTTGTTTAATTGAATGTTTTTGAACACACTGTAATGATGATTAAAGACTTAAAAGTAGGAGGTCCAGCACTTTTAAATAAAGACAGCATTTTGCACATGTTTTCCCTCTTTTAGTCATTGGTTTTTGTACTGTAAGACCTTTTCAGAAACTTTATTTTGTTTTAATTTGATTTGGCTCTTTACCTGTGAGCAATGGCAGACTGAGATCTGTTTCATACACAATAGTTCCAATTTTCCTGTTTGGAAATCTCAAATTACAAGGACAGAAACATTAAAATTTATTCCTTGTAATACAGGGAACAGCATTGGGGATGAAGGACTTGAAGAGGTAAAAAATTGGCTGAATGAAAATGGTCGGCTTGATATTTTGGGTTCCATGAGTGAGGATGAGGGAGAAGGTGATGATGATGACGACGACAATGATGATGATGATCAGGAAGATGAACTTGAAGGTGGAGACAGCGAAGGTGACGAGGGAGATGTCAGCAATGACTTGAACTTGAGTGTGACAGGTGTCAGTCTTAAACCACAGTCACCATTGCTTGGTGATGATGAAGAAGTGGAAAATGAACTGATAAAGGTATGTCTACTTTGTAATAGTGTAGTTTTGTTGGTGTCATTTGCCTTTTTTCAGAGCTTGGATTGTCAACAAAATTTTACAAAAATCAAACTGTTTTCCAAGAAATTGCCTGTTTGATGCCAAGGTGATGTCTTGTTGTATCCAGAGATTAACATGACAACATTTTGCATGTGACGTGATGCCTCTTTTGCTGACAATAAAGGTTCAATCCTGTAAATTTTATGGCTGTTGTTATTATTTTGTAGGCATATATTCATTAGAAATTCCAAAAAAAATAAATAAATAAAACAGCCTTTCTCTCATTGCTGAGAAATGATGCTTTATAGATAGTGATGAACAAAACTTCTGTTTCCAGCGGCAAGTGAACACTTGCTGAGACAGTCAAACCCCTAACAGTATGAAATTACAACAGTTTCCAGTTTTAAGTCTTTTCATGAAACTCAAGACTATGACTGTTTATTCAAAAGCAGCACATTTACATGTATGGTTTCATACAAAATATTTCTGAATTTTATATCTCTTGGCTAATTTAAAGTATTGGGCCTTTTAAAAAGACAACATTTTGGGTGACTGTTTAAAGATATCTTAGTGACCTTAATTTGAAAGTGTGGAAGTGGTGTTGCGCTAATTGGTGTTTTCGTTACCTTCCACACAGGGACATTGCTCACCAAGGGACAAATCAAATAAAGAATGATAGAGATTGTGATTAGCAGTCAATATATGAGCCAGTTCACTGAATTATGGTTTTCACTCAACTAGATTTCCTTTTTAGTGGAATTTTTATGCTTTAATTATAGGTAACATTTTTAATTTATTGTCATTGTTCGTGGCATCACATCACATGCATCCTGTTTATCATAATATGAAGGAAATGACACTGAATTGTTCTTGCCCTCGACAATTGTGTGTAGATAAATCGGTATTCTTATTGGGTACCAGGAAACAAACCAATAGCATCTAACCAATCACAACTGGCTTAAAAAAAAATTGCACCCAATAGTAAGCGGGCGAAATGATAATCTACATCTACGGCGGTAAAAAATGGAACTAGCACAGAGCGCGGGAAACATTTTACCGGCGTTAAGCGCGGGACAACACCATACCGATATGTTCGGTTTCTTTTTGCACGTGATTAACTTGGAGACACTGTTCGTTGTGATTGGCCAAAGAAATTGCACATTTTTCCTATAAAACTATAGATCCTCATGATCGAAAGAAAAAACACCGGGCAGGCAACTAAAGAAATCTTTTCGTGAAACGAAGCTTTAATTTCGGTCAGAAAGTGTTGTAAGATTTGTTTTATAAGCAAGTTCGTTTTAATGCGATTTTACATGTAACTATTATTTATTCAGTCTTGCGATCAGATTAAGGAGGCTTTATCTCTATAGATTACTTCCATTTTACTTCATGACATAAAAGTACAAACCTAGTAAATATGCCAGACTACGACCAGTCCCTTCTTTTTGGCGAAGTCGAAAAAAAAAAATAAGCGAAAAAATGATTGATGTTAGCGCGCCGCCTAGGACTATTGGAGTAAGGTGCACGAAAAGTACTTACTCCCAGAGTTCCAAGCGGCACGCTTACACCAATTTCACATTTCGCTAGGAGCTCATTATTTATTTATTTTTTTGACTCGGTCGACGGACCTCGCCGAAAAGGAAGGAATGCGCGGAGTTTATAAATATTCCAAAAGAATTGTGCTAACTTTTATTATTTACAAAGGGATTTTATATTGTTTTTGTGGGCTTTTTTTGTATGGGAGTTTGTCGAGTTATTTATCATTTCATAGACGTAATTTTGCTTATTATTTACAAATAGTGATAGTTAGGTGGTTTGAATGAAGTATTAAATAGCGTGTGAAATATAATTAGTAATTTGCTTAGAATTTTTGCTTGGGTCGAATACCGGTAAAGATGTTTGAACCGATTTTTGAATTAAATGGATAAATCTACCCTATAGGGTCATGTGATTTCCCCCTCCCCTCCCCTCCCCCACCCTTTCCACTCGCACGCAAACAACTCACACAAACAAGCACATTAATCCTCCGTAAAGGAAGCAATTGAGAGGATGAGCATGTCGTTAAAATCAAAAAGAAAACGGACTGAGTACGCTAGGTTATTTTTGTATCCATTGCAAAATAACTTTACAGTCATCGATATGTGTGGAGCATTTTTACTATTTACGTGGAAATTTTATTCGTATTGAATTTTTTTTGGTTATGTTTTTGTTTTTCAAGAGGACCACCCTTAATAGGTAAAGATTATCAAAGATAAACTGAAAAAAAGGAAATTGCTTTATCTATGTACAAGAGACTGTTTGGAGAAGTGTGTAAAATCAGACATTACTTTTTGCCGTATTCCGTTGCTGTAATCTTCATTCTTAAACTCGTGACTCTGGAAAGTTACAAAATGCTCGTCATCAGTCTTCCCCTTGTAGAAACAAGGGATTTAATGAAAAGGGACTAGTAGCGATCAAAGAAGAGCCTGCAGTTCGCCTTTCTGGTCTCTGTTTCCGTTCAAGGTTCCTTGCGTGGAGTGGCACGCGGGAAAATTGCCTACAGAGGGGGAGAATTCATGCCTTTCGTGTGCGTCATGTGTGGTGAACACAAATTTGAGACTTGCCGACCGTCGTTGAATTTCGAGTCGACTAGACAGTACATGCTTGCTTTCGAACGAACAGAAAAACTCACATTATGTTATGACAAGTAAACTGATAAGAGAAGTGACATCAAGGAGCCCTGATAAGGCTTTTTCTTGCTTTACTGGGCTGGGTTGTTCAAAGCTAGGTTAAGATAACCCAGAGTTAGTGTGAAATCTGAATTCAGAACTGAGAGCTTTAAAAGAAAATTCAGTCGAATTCTTTTTGTTTATAATACGACACTTTGATGCTCTAAAAAGAACAGGGGACATTATCCCAAAAAGGCCTTTGAATAAAGGAATGAAGAAACCCAGATTAAAATTTAACCATGGGTAGGCGCCAATCGGCCTTCGAACAACTGGGCTCTGTTGTCTTTACCCTACCTATTTTAGAACTAAGAACAAAGGCTTAATATCTATTTTTGTGTTGCTTTACTTTGACGCTCATGTTAGGTGGTGAACATGGAAGGTGTCCAAGACTTTTTTAATTCACCAACACTGGAAAAATTCAAGAACATACCGAGCAGTCAACGGAAATCGCTGTTAACAGAATATTTAAAGGTGAGAGGAGTAAGCAAAAAGTTATTATGTAGCTACAACATACATTTGAAGTCATTGTTTTCTTGGATTATGTTTTGACAGGATGATTTATACGAAACCAGTAAAGTGGCAAAATACTTTGTGTCGGTAAGTGTCGATACTATTTTCGTGGAATTATTTATTATACCAGATGCTGAATTGTACGCGGGTTTTGGTTTCGTCTTGTTTATAATCTACCGGAGGACGGACGTAGAAATGACGTCAACAATAACAACATTTTGCTTTTTTGTCCAGAAAGACATCTATTCTATAATGGCGTGGTTCTGTAGGGTAATAGAGCATAGAGAACGTCAGGGTGTAGTCAGAACATCAACGTATCAATGTTACCACATTTTGATGCTATCTGAAAATGGAATAAATTTTTTAAATGGTCTTATGTACCCTATACTTCAGTTTGACACCCATCTCCTCCCTTCAGCATTGAACATCGACACATACGGTCTGCGTATGCCTTAAAAGCTCATTCGCGTACCAGTCTCCCATAGATGACATTTTTCAGCAGCCAACTGGTACCGAACCTTCTTAGTGTTTGTGCAGTAGCAGAAAACTGTTTGGCAAGTTTAATACCTTGCTTTTATAGCTTGATTTTGAGGCCATCTTTCCTTTCAGATCTCGGTTGCTCTAAAAGACGACAAAGATGCGCTCATGGAATGGGCTGGTAATTCTTCTTCGATATTGTCTTAATTTTCTTCGCAAATTTTCTAACTTTCTTTAAAATGTTTTAACATTTCTCCCTTAGATTGCATTCCATTTCTATTTTACGTTTTCTGGTTAAAGGTTTCAAACTCCATCTCGTTACCGCAGTAGCTATATGTTTAAGTGAAATTAATGCTGAAAAGTAATGAAGTTTATATAATCAATTTTTAGAAACAGTTTTGAAGCCAGTCCTCGAGTCCGCGGACTGCAAGGAGGAATGGCTCATATCTTCTCTGTTAATTCACATGGGACTCCTCAAGGTACTCGAATATCAACCCAATAAAATATTTCTGAATTTTACGACGGTACTAGAATTTAACATCGAAGGGCTGTTGGTCACTTACAGTGTGATAGCTCGTGTTATTTGAATGAATTATTTCATATCTTTTAGCGCTTCCTCGCTCTCAAGGAAGTACGAGCCCTGAACAGCGCGACCCAGTGAGAGGTTTGCATGCATGCGGTCTAGAACTGATGCCAGTGTCAGATGCTCGGCACACCTCTCCCATGGGTGGAGAAACGCGCGTCCTGCAGGGCTATTAATGGGGACCTGCTATCATGCTATATCGTTTTAGTTAATGACTGTAATAGCTTTTCTTTTTATAGGGAGAGGAGAAGACGGAGTACCCCAAGGATATTTCTGGTCCTCTCAAAGCTCTGGATTATACCGTCAAACAACCTTACTTTCCAAGACATCTTAAGTCATTCTTCGTGGCCTTTGTTTCAAAGTAAGAATGTTGTACTCTCCAGATTCATAAATATTATAATGCCCGTCGTTTACCAAGGAGACAGAGTTTGCAAGAGTCTCTGCACATTGACCAAGCTTGAAAACCGAGACCTTATGGACCTTTTCTCCTGAGCCATTCGCTCACCAAAGTGGAATATGTACCTTAAACGCCTCCATATATATAATTGTTTTCCGCTGGAAAGACTTGATACTTCCGGTTGTTGGAGCTTCGGATCAATCGGTGCATTAGATTCCCAAATGAAATTTTCTTTAACATGACGAATTGTTTTCTTCTCTTCCTTTACAGACCCAACAAGTTGTTAGAATCATGTTCGGAAACACGTCACCAGTTTCTACAGACATTGTATCAGATATAATGTTCATTATAGTTCTGCGATTTACTAAAATTTGCCACCAAATTTGAATGCGTCTGCGCCTGCTCATTGCATTAGAGAGGAGACGTTTACAGATCAGACGAAAAAGACCTCGTATCATTTGTCGAGCAGTCAGAAGGGATTTGCACTGTAGCTTAGAGAGAATGAAGCATAGCCTAGCCGCCAAACATCAGTTTACAATGTGAACGTGAATTTTCAGTCAGTGGTTGAAGTAGCTACGCCACTTGTTGTATTTCTCAGACAATGTACCTAGCTGCTGGTCTGAAGGTCTGGGATGACCCCACGAAGTCGAGGCTTACAGGTCAACAACTTCTAGGAACCGCAAACATGTCATTTTTCTTTTAACTGCTGATTTTGCTAGGTCGCATCGCACAAGTGAGGAAACTTTCTTGCTTGGCGCCAATGAAAAAAGAAAAGCTAAACAGAAACCTCAACCCAAACCAAGAAATAAAATCTTGTTTGTCTCTTTTAATAATTATTCTACTCGAAAATTCGAAAAGCTCACCGGTAAGCCTCGACCTGATGTGGCATGAATTTTCTTGTTGAGTAATCCGTGTGAATCCTCTCAAACGTCCTTGTTACTTTTTGTTCTTCCCTGTCACTTCAGTATTTGAATATTATTAGAAAGCATTTATTTTCAGATTTTCTTTTAAATAAAGACAACTTTCAATTACCAACGTAAAAAAATTAGAATATCTATGCGTCGCCCTTTTATCGATCGCAATAACCCTTCCTGAGACCGTCATTTACATGCAAGAAAAGTTGGAAACAGTTTTCCTCTCGCTAACGTAACTTGAAGGAGTCTCCTTACCTTTATTACCAGTGTAATATATGTATAGATAGATAGAGAGATAGATAGATAGTTATATAGAAGTTAGGTCGATAGATAGATAGATAGATTTAACAAATAGATTCCAAGTTGCCGTGCGTCTGTTCAGTAATAGATAACAGATGACCTCAAAATTTAGTAAGAACAAAAAAGTGGCACACGAGGCGAAGCCGAGTGTGTCACTGATGTTCTTAACACATTTTGACGTCATCTGTGATTTATTACTGAAAAGACGCACAGCAACTTGGAATCTATTTGTTTTATGATATTTATATAATAAATTGGGAATCGCCTTCCTACTGCTAATGACTTAAAAAGATAATGAATAAATATTGTAATTTTCCCACTTTTTAATATCAAGTCCTCGGTAGTATAGTGGTGAGTATCCCCGCCTGTCACGCGGGAGACCGGGGTTCGATTCCCCGCCGGGGAGGAGAGGACTCTTTTTCTTTTATTTATTTTTTTTTTTTTTCCCTTCTTCTCTTCACGAGTTCGTGAAAGTGAATTTTAGTTTAAGTACTTTTGATTTAAATTTCCTTTTCATCCACGAAGGAAGGTACGATCAACACGATGGATTGCAACTTACTTCATATATGAGTACACACATTGTCCTGATTCTCTTGGCTACCAAGATATAAAGACAGCACTTTCACATAAGCCTTTTTACTAGAAGCCGAACGATTATACCTCAAAAAATACAAAAAAATACAAAAATACATAGGCTCATGAGAGAGACATGAGAAATATACTTAAGCCCAGAAGATACATAAAGTCAACCAAAATCGACCAAAATCGCCAATGGAGACGACATTCTGCGACAGTTTTTTACGCTACTGTTATGTTACTTGCTCATATCCTCAGGTAAGCAGGACAAGTTTACTGCGAAATTATCAGTAGTTGTGACTGCAGCTCGACCAGCAAAGCGTGTGGAAATATTATATCCAGCTAAACGTTTCCAAAACAATTTTTTTATATATATTTATGCAAAAACTATATAGGAAGTCTGTGTATTGATTTTTCCGTTTTACAGTGCTCGATTCGCAGGAGTAGAGCGCGATGTATGTTGCAATAGATAGATTCGCCGACCCGAATTATCATCACTTAATAAAAGTAATGAACTCGTGTCTTCATGCCGCCACAGAAACAAAATGTTACTGCGCAACAATTCAAGTATTACTTTTATGCAAATTTATATTGTATATAAATGATGTTACGAATATTCTTAACAATAGTCTCTCTGTTTTTCCCCCTATCGCAACATATATATATATTTATATATCTGAAAGTTGGAAAAATTTATAAGACATAACTTTTCTGTGAAAATTTTCACCTAATATGAAAACTGAGAGTCACTTATTGATTTGTCCAACTTTCAGATGTACCACGCTCTGCGAACGCATCGAGCACTATACCGCAAGGATATACCATAATCAAGATTTATTTTATATATATATATATATATATATATATATATATATATAATATGTGTGTTGCGATAGGGGGAAAAAACAGAGAGACTATGCTTTCATCCCTACAAGCCTACAAGCGAGGTACGATGTTGTAAAATGAGAATCATAGCTACATTTCTAATACTTTGAGTGAAATAAGAAATCCTCAGAAGGCCTTCTTAAAGGTGTTCCAAGCTTAAACTTTTTTGAAATATTGTTTTAAAAAAAGTTTCGCTCCAGTAACTATGCGATTTAAAATTTACTTGCTATTTTTATGAGTTATGCTTGAATGATGTCATGTTTTTTCATTCGGTGTGTTTTTTGCCAAAAATATCAATTTCGCCATGTGCGCGTTAACATACGCAGGAGAAGAAGGTTGACAACGTGGCTCTGTTCCAGTATTCTTCGGTAATTCTCTTTGTGTCTTAATGGGCAAGCTGACACTTCGAAGGCCTTTGGCGTCTTCTTTCTCCTTCGCTTTTGCGCTTTTCGCATCGGGTGTATCTCTTTGTATTTTGTTCTCTGGTGCGAGATGCATGTAACGCCGACTTCCTTCGCAGTTCTCGTACAAGGGATGTCCTTCTCCTGTTTTCTCCCGTTTTATCTGAAGATACCCTTTGCGACCTTTAGCTGTTTTTCCCGAAGGTTTTACACCTTGCAGATTGCATCCGTTGCTGAATTCGTTGCCACTTTCGGTAGCATCTGGTGCACGACTTTCCGAAGCTCCTGCTTTGCTATTTTCCGGAGAATCATTGGCCTTGCGAACAACATTCTCGTAGATGCGTTTTCCTTTGACTTCCGACAATTCTTGTGATTCTCCTACGTTTTGTGTCTCAGCTTCTTCTGCGTGTCTTTTGGGTGGACTGAAGTCTTCTTCTATCGTGTCCTGCGTTTCTGTAAGTATCGTTTCATTTTGTTGGCTCAAAGATCTATCCTTTCCTTTCTTCTTCTTGTAACAATGTAACATACAAACAACGAAGAGAGTTGGGAAAATTATACAAGCAGCTCCAACTACTAAGCCATAGAGGAACATTTCTGGCACTACAAGTTTTCCTGCCTCTGTAGGTTTTTCTTAAATAAAAGAAATAATTTTCTTAGTTAATGTTAACTTTGAAATGTTAAATCGATTTCAGCCGAAAGGTGAAATTATTTATCTTAAACAGTCAGTATCTAAGTGGATGCTTAGAATTGGGAAATCGTTTAACCCTTTAACTCCCATGAGTGACCAAGACAGAATTTCTCCTTACAATATCAATACAATATCAACCAGATAAGTGACAATTTGATCCAATACTAAATTCTCCGAACTAACATTATAGGGATTGTATGGTTGATAGTAAAGAAAATTACAAATTTGATCTGGGAGTTAAATTAAAGGGTTAAGGGGGGTAGAGTATGTAGAGAAAATAAAGAAGAAATTCATATTCTTTCCGGGGGAAATCGAACCCCGTTCTCCCAAGTGACAGGCGGAGATACTCACCTCTATACTCACCTCAATCATTTTTGCCAGAATTGTCACAATTTACTTATGCTCTCAAAAAGCTACTAAGAGTCCTAATATACGAGTGTTTGCTAGGTGTGGAGAATTTGAAACCGTCGATTTTTTAAAGGGCATGTAAACCCAAAAATACATGTTTTTCCTATACTATGTAAAAAGTGGCGTAGAAAACGAATTTGAAATTAGTTTTGTCCAATTCGACTTATTTTAGGAGAAAATCGGCATTTTCAACTGAAATTCCATTTCCGGTAAAAACAATAGCGAGAAGTCGTGACGTAAGCGGTGGAACCAAAATATTGCGCAACACATATTCCCCAGTAGAACTGGTGAGGGAGTTCGTGTAAGTAGCGGTAGTTCGGAAGATGTTTTTTCAGAAGATAGCGACTCGAATGCCTTAAGCTTAGTACATGACAGCGCTGGGGATAATCCAGAATCTTCAGGAGAGTCTGGGCCACGTCCTTAACAATATGAGCCGCGTAGGGTTCACCGAAGCGATCCGCACGAAGACAGTACAGAACATGTCGACAGCGATGCGACACTCTCGGAAACCCAGACTGGTATTTAATTTACTTTGTGATTTATTTGTATTTAACATGAAAATGCAATAAAGCGAGGGTACAATCTAAAGGAATGCAACAGAATTTTTTTTAACTTGAGCTTCTGAAAGTGTTTTATATAAAATTATCAAAGGTGCGAGTGTGGAACTTGTCAACCAATGCCGACAACTCATGAAAGTGTTTGTTGTACGGAAATCGGGCAATTGTGGCAAAATGGCCTGAAACCCAGATAAGTTGTATCACTGAGCATCCAGGTTTTCAGTCAATTTGCCTCGATTTCTGGGTGCTGGAGACGGCCAAGTACGCGTACAGGCAGCAGCAAAGCACAGATAATCACACCGGAAACGACTAAGCTAAATATTTTCTGTTTCATCTGTTTTGTTACATTTTGAGATCGATTTACTTGAGTTGTTTCTGCTATTGATTTAATAATACAGTACTAGAGCTAGTTGTTTTTCGCTTCTTTCCTGACAGGAAATTTCGCTAAATTGCCTACAGATAGCTTGTTCGTTGGTGTCGGGGATATCTCGGCAAACACTTTAGGGTCGCTGTGCTATCTTGTGCGGTAAACAATATCCTTCATCTCAGAAGCATTTCCATCGATAAACAAGTTGTATCATGTACATTTCCTTGTGTGGCCTTCATAATTATCCAACCCTGTTTGTGTTTGCTTCGATTTGAAATATTGAAAAGATAGTTTTGCAAGCTGAAATCAGGATCTTTTAAGTTGTACTCAAAATGATGAATATTGTCCTACTGACCTTTGAATGTATTTTCACTGCTGTGAAAACCGTGACACAAATTCTTCTGCTGTTTCTCTTCAGGGTTTCTCAAAGGAAGCACCAAGTAGGGCTGGCTTGGATTTTCTTATAGAACATAAGGGTTGATTATGGGATCCTGTATAGAATTCTTTGTATCGAACCGACAAAATTCCAGATCACGTTATTACACACTGATATCAACGAATTCTCTTTCTTTGATACGTGTTTCGAATTCAGGCAAAGGTTCAGACATGTCAGTGTCTTTTACGGGCTCAGCGCTGGCTCCCGAACAACTGGCTCCCCCATAATATTTCATTAGATGAGAAAAAAGATGTTTTTAGAGAACCAATAAAGCTATTGTTGTTTAATTAACGAAACGTTTTCATGTAAATCGATTTTGTACTTTCTCTGTTGACCTCTAACTTTTGAAGAGCTCAACTTCTTTCTCAGTTCGGTCGGCCACTTCCGAATCCTCGTCGTCTGCCGACTGTATGGGTCGTTTTTATACTTCCGAATAATTTGCTTCTGGTGAGACCTGAATCGTCGGTACAGCACCAGGAAGAAAAATGACTGCTACAAACAACAGAACGTTCGAACGGCTCGACGAAATTGGCTATTTTCACTTGAACAAATTTCACAAATTGTCGCTTCAAATTTGCGTCATTTGGAAATATTTGCATTGTATGCCCAGTTTTGTTTGAATCAGTACAAAACTGGACGACACAACGCTTCACCATTACGAAAAAAATTGAATATATTGAAGCAAACTGTAAGTAAAAAAATCATGACGAGACCAGCAAACAACGGCTGTAGAGAAGACTCCTTCATGCGACACGCGATTATAAAACGAGACTTTAGAGGGTCCACCCGTGACGTCACAGGAAAGATGGCGCCATTCAAGATGGCGAATGTTTCGAATTTGGAAGAGCTTTTACAAAGTGAAAATGGACTTTTGAGAATAAACGAATGGTACCTTTGGTGTACTTGATATATTTACAAAACATCTATGTGAAAAGAAAATGAACGTTTTTTGGGTTTACATGCCCTTTAAAGCAGAGACTATGGTTTGCAGAACATGCGATACGCTTTTGTGTTTTTGGGCAAGTAGAAGTCGGATCGACTGCGCTCAAACAAAATGTAAGCACAAAAACTTCACAATATGATTTTTTTAGCCTACCTTCACAACTGCAGCTAGTTGACGATCCATACCCGTCCGTACAGTTGTAACGTAGTAATTTTATAGCTGAGCTATCGTTGTATTCTAAAAGTGTACGTTTGATGTAACGACCATTACCACACGCTTCCCACACGTCTGGGATGTTCGACGGCATCCATCCGCTGCAATTGGCCGGATGCACTGAAAAAGTTTCAAATTCTTTTAAGATTTGGATTTAAGACGACATTTGACGTTAGAGCCAATATTTTTTTTTACCTATTTGATCTCATGTCTCGTTTTTCTTGTGCTTAGATTGATTTGAGTTAGACCGGGCCCTAAATTAGATTCGGGAATTTAAAGGCTCTCTCCTTTCTTTTCTGTCTGTATTTCTCTTGCACTCATCGACCCTTGACACCCTAACATCATAATGCATATTCTCCATACTGTTCTCTGAACATTTCTAAGGTTCTAACTAGGAGAATTTGTAAAACCATCAAGAGTCTCGTTAGTCGCTGATCATCTCCTTTATTCTCCTCACTCAAACATTTAATTCAAGGGATATATTGCACTCGAAGAGATTAAAGAGTTAGACGGCAGGTCTATTTTGAGTAAACTGGCAGATTAGAGTTTTATCCCTTACTCGTGCACGTGCAAGGTTTATAAAAAAAAATGATGTCAAGAGCTTCGCCTGTTTTTAGGCTTTGTTAGTTTAGTAAACCCATCTATTGTTAAAACATTCAAGAGCTTAAGACAACGTGAAAAAGATCAATGCTTTTGCTTCAGAATGCCTGTATTATAAATTAGGTATATTTAATTTACTTAATATATAGTTCTTGGGTGATGGCGTGACCTCCTTAAAAAATTAGCTATTCGAATAGAGGAATTTGCATCCGCTCTTTTATTTACTGAAAATTGGTGTAGAACGAAGAACAGTTGTCGAACACCACATGATAAAATCTTTAAAATTTTTTCTCTTCCTAAGGTAACTTAAGTTACTTCCAAAAATAGAAGCATTAATTCGATTATATCTGAAATATTTCAAGGCTCATCGATGTGATTATTTGTTTTTTTAACAGTTCCTGACTAACTGTGATCAAAGACAAGAACAGACCATTCTACAATGGCGGAAATGAAAATTGACGTCATAATTCCGAGAAAAGCTATGATTTAACTAACCATTCTACAATGCGGAAATGAAAATTGACTTCATAATTACGAGAAAAGCCGGGATTTAACTAAATCGAATCCATTTGACGTCTGGAAATGTTTCAGTTTCTTCGGAGAAAACGAAATGATTATATTCTAACTTAGGTTCGTATTTTTTATGGTTTACGAAAGTAACTTTTTCGAAATGACAGAAACTAAAATAAAAGAAATCGAGAGCCCCGTTGAGATGAGACTTTAAGGAAACTATCCACAATCACGACCGTACATTTTCATGTACTGCACTAAAGATTCATTTCTTCATTTATCTGACAGGGAACGGCAAGCAAAGTCGATAGGTTATTAAGACAAGCTAAACCAGAGAGCGAATCATTATCAGTGCAGAACATCCTACGCTGAACTGTAATTTCAGTCTTTAAGTGATACGAGTATTAACATAAGTTTAATGATGTTAGTGTTTTAAAGCCGGCTGGCATAAAGAAAGAAGGATGCGCAGTTTGAAACAATTAATAACTGACTTGATTGAGTGTCATCTACATAACAATGACTAACGCTATTTAAATACGTCGATCGTTACTCCTTGCAAAGAAGTTCCTCGAGCCGAGCAAGGCAAAGACTTGGTACATCTAAAGTTGTTTTAAATTTAACACAACAAGCAAAAAGCAACACTTCTCTCACGATCGTGCATTAAGCGGAAAATTGAATCTGAGCTAAACATAGCAACATTTCTAAATATGGAAGAATTTGGAAATTCTAAATCTTGTCCATCTTGTAAAATTTCAATTCAAACATGGCAATTCTCACCTGTTTCACACCCGCCGTGCGGAATTTGCGCTAACGTGAGTAACGCAATGCCAAATACTGAAAGGAAACTGATTTGCCGCAGCGAACGAAGGTTGTTCAACATATCAGACCAGTGAGTACCGCTTTGTAAGAGCTTACCGAAACTAGAGAACACGCTGTTTTGTTGTAACTCTTGCGTCTGCTTTGATGAGACCAACACTTTCGACTCAGCGTTTGGCTCGAATGAATTCAGTTTGTGGAAGTCTTGTTTACAAGGGAAGCGAAAGAGGGCGGGATCTGGACTTACCCTAACGACATACGTAACACTTCCGATGTTGTAACTTTCGCTTCTGCTTTGATGAGACTTACACTGCCGACTCGGCATTTGATTTGAATGAAATTAGTCTGCTGAAGTCTAGTTGACATGGGTAAACGAAAGTGGGAGGGAACTTGACCTACCGCGGTGACAAAAGGAACACTTCCGGTGTTCAATCGAGAAATTCAATAGTTTGAAGTATCATGTTTGAAACCTGTGTGTACCTATCTTCCAAAGCATATTATCAATCTCACGACTCGTATCTTAAAACATCCTCACAATTTTACGTTCTCTACTGCCAGTAGTAGCGCTCTATGATGTTGTTTTGTTCACGATGTCACCCTACATTCTCACAACATCCTTTTCCGGTTGTGTAAAAAATATGCTCAGACCTTTGCGTGCCAGAACTTCAGGATCATTTAGGAACTACAAAAGCTGGTTTAATGTGAAGTGTCACTCCTTTATCGTCACTTAGGCTGTCTTTTGAAGTAGAGTAAAATTGCTATCAGTTTCCTTTGTATTCCTAGTGGATTAAACTAGTTTTCTCATCTACTGAGGCCATTTCATCACCGCCTTTTCATCGCCGAAAACAAAGTATAATAACTAACACCAGAAGTTAAAGCAGAAATCCCCGTTTGGCGTCAGTCATCTGCCGCGACAAAAAAAAAAATAAACAAAAATAAACAAAAATCTCGATTACTTAAGAGCTTGCGGAAAAGAGGAAATGTAACCCCCACCTACGTCATAAACATGATACTTCATAGCTGGGTGCAGCTCAGATATTGTCCGCATTCTAAAAACGTAATAATGACCCGTGAAGTGAACCGTGACAGTAGGGATACAAAATAAACATGTTTTGGTGTGATGAGCCGCCCAGTTCTCTTAATCTTAACTCCAGTTTTAGTTACTTTCCGCTTCCATTTTCAAACCGGGAAAGTCCTGGTAACTTGTCGGCATCGAAGCCATATTTGGAAATGAAAATTGAAAGATTAGAGAAGTAGGTTCTGACACCCTAATTAATCCATTTTGTTTCTTTCAGAAACCCCATCTCTCAAATCCATATCCGTTTTCAAACCTTCCTATAGGCGTAAAAGTCACCCGAAAATTCCACTCGAGCGATAACTTTGTTTTCGTGTCACCCTCCTTTATTGATTTGGAGTTGAAGAGACGAGGACATTTTATAGGCTCTCCTGATTCCCTCGTAACTCATACCCGTGTTAAAACCATAGTTTTCAAATCTATAACCGTTATCTGCTCTAAATATATACCAGTCAGGTGGAAGCGGGATTACTTTACTTTGTGATTCCTGCCTCTTTTCAGCTCTATGATGATTACAAAAATCTTTTATGATATTCATGACTAATTTTTTAACCATAGCTCACAATTCATGATTTCCAAGGTCCAGGTGGACGTTTAGAGTTGTCCTTCAGTTGCATGTTGATTAACTGGACGGTTCGATTGAGGCCTTGACCTCCTGTCCAAGCTTTCGCCGATTTACTGCATATGAGAATATTTTCTCTACATTCCCTGACGATGCCGTAGATCGACGAAAGCTTTGCAGTAAAAGGAATAGCAATAAAAGTACAGTTGCTTAAGCCCTAAATCGAATTGTCTACAAAAGGTTATGATTCTTTCCGATTTAACCGTTAGGATTCACGATTCCGCTTCCACGACAGACAGGGAATTACTTTGAATTCCCTTCGAATTTGATATCACATTCATCGGAGGTTAACATAACGTGAAGGTGGAACTCTATCCGCTCTATCCGTTTTTAAACGATGTGTAATTGATATAAATAGAACTAAACCAGGTGGGATTCTGCATTCATTTCTGCAAGATCCTTAAAATGGCTCATGAATATTTTAGAAAACAAGGACTACGGGTTTGGAAAACATAGCGAAAGAACACACCACCTGTGTAATTATGTAACAACTGGTCAAATATAAATTATAACATAGCTAGTAAATTTGTCTAATCAAATTCAATTGCGCGAACGTGCTTCATATTCCTATTGTGCACGCTCATGACGTCAGCAAACAAATCCCTTGAGAAAAAACGCATCTCTTAACGGCTACGCCTCGAGCAACTCTTACGCATCTTTCGTGCTCTCCAAACTTCCCACGTGCTTCATAGCTCGATGAACGCACGCTGACGTATGAATCAATTGTTAATTGGCTTGACTTCGTGAAATGTCTCAGCAACAACGCTCTACCAAGTTTTCCGGCCGTTTTAAATTGCCTAATAAGCATTAAGAAACAACTTACTAAACCAAATATGTCAAATGTAATCCTTAGAGAATCTTTGCTTTTTCCAGAAGCAAAACATGAAACCATAATTTGCTGAGAAATTACCCTCATTCATAAATTTACATTTTATTGGAGTTCAAATATCGAAAAAATTATTGGTGAAATCTCATAACTATTACAGTACCAAAGAATTAACCTTCAAATCTTGCTTTTTTTTCCCTTCCCGTTCGACTTACTTTCGATAAACAATTACTGAAGGCCTGCAATTTTTATCAATAGCGTAACTCTCCTTTACGCCACGCGACAACTCATGCCTAAGTGAGCATTTCCGTTAAGTGAAGACTACCACATTATTGGCTGAACTGAATATCATTAAGGAAATAGAATGTGTTTTCCAACTGAAACGTCCTCACATATAATTAAGTTGGAACTGTAAGATGTCCACGCGTGCGAAGAATTGACAACCCTGGTTCTTCCAAGACACAAACTCTCGAAAATCCAAGTTGAACAAGCTCAGTACCAACCTGTTTAAAGAATAAAACGAAAAGATATCTTTAGGCCTAGTGCGCTTTCGACTGAGTTTCATATAAACAAACCTGTTATTGAGAATGAAATGAGCGTGGGAAAACTCGTGTATCCATGGGACGCAACTGGTTTACGTTTCGTGCCTGATTGGTGAAGCAAGCGGTGCGAGACTTCTGGACCAATCACAGAGTAAAGTAAAGCCTGAATCTTCTTGCGACACTCAACTGAAGGTCGCTTGCAGATTCGCATCATCGTATTATCGTATAATACGCTGATTCTATCAGCTGTATCACCGTACTCAATGACTGATTAACTTTGCTCTACCTTAGCGGGGTAATTATTGCGATTTCCCATAACAACAATCACTCTCCCTTTGAAGCTAGTCAGTGTATTTGCTGCCGGTGATGGAGCCAGTCCGCCCTCTTCGAGGAACGCCTGATTGTAAGGAATGTTAACACTCTCGGGAATTTGGCCACATGCGAATCTTTACGTTGAAAGATAAAGAATTAAGGAAAACACAGCTGGAAATCATACTTTCTTCTACTTATCGAGTAAATCCGCTCGTGCTTATTAATCTTTATAAGATTAGCGCATATAACACAAGTTTCCGAGTCGCAGAAAAGTTCCCGTATTTCCTTCTACGCCCCTATAACTACATATTGGGCGGCCGTCACCACCAAAAATACAAGGATGTCAAATAGATCAGCAAATACAAAGATGGTGTAAGGATCAGCTGCAGGATAGCATAGCTAATAAAGGAATGGCATGGCCAAATTATAGACAGTCTAGTTTTCCTTCGTGAAACAGAACACCCTAAACATGAATAGTTTAGCCAAATGAGAAACGGTCTAGTAGCCCATGTTAGTAGTAACATGGGCTTTAGTAGCCCATGTTGAGTTGGAACATGAGATTGTGAAATGGACTAGCTCAATTACGAATAGCTTAGCACTCATTTGCAATACAGTACTTAAACGGTGTAGCGTTGAGTTAAACGGCTCAGGGTAACGTCGAGTAGCACAGCGTACGCACAAACGGTGTAGCGTTACGTCAAATGGCTCAGCCTAATGTAGAATGGTACAGCGTACACACATATGGTGTAGCGCTGCGGGAAATGGCTCAGCGTAATGTCGAATGGTACAACGTACATAAAAACAGTGTAGCGTTGTGTGAAATGGCTCAGCGTAATGTCGAATGGTACAGCGTACATGCAAACAGTGTAGCGTTGCGTGAAATGGTTTAGCGTAATGTCGAATGGTACAGCGTACATACAAACAGAGTAGCGTTGCGTGAAGTGGCTTAGCATAATGTCGAATGGTACAGCGTACACACAAATGGTGTAGCGTTGTGTGAAATGGCTCAGCGTAATGTAGAATGGTACAGCGTAGACACAAATAGTGTAGCGTTAGGTCGAATAGCTTTGCAGAACATCAGACGCTCTATCTGAACATTAAATTGTTTAGTATTACTTGAAATATTTCGATGTTGTGGCGAATCGTCGTGGCGTGACGTGAAGGCTATGCCATTCCATTATTAGCTATGCTATCCTGCAGCTGATCCTTAAGCCATCTTTGTATTTGCTGATCTATACGACATTCTTGTATTTTTGGTGGTGACGGCCGCCAAGGCATCTCGCCGAAACCACCAAAAATACAAACCGCAAATGGAACAGCGATCTGCTGGGGGTATGACGTCATCGAATGTGAAGACTGACACGAAACCATTACATGGCGTAGTATAGTCTTCACTTCGCTTTGGCTAAACTATTCATGTTTAGGGTGTTCTGTTTCACAAAGGAAAACTAGACTGTCTATAATTTGGCCATGCCATTCCTTTATTAGCTATGCTATCCTGCAGCTGATCCTTACACCATCTTTGTATTTGCTGATCTATTTGACATCCTTGTATTTTTGGTGGTGACGGCCGCCCATAGAATATCTATGGCTTTAAACCGTCCAAATGTTATTGAGTCAAGGATACTCCTCCGCCGGCCTGACATCTACGATCAGACCACGAGGTTTGGTTTTCCTTGGACTTCTGGCACCTCCATTTTCGTCCAATTCGCAAATGTGTACAAGATCTTGAGCGGAAATCCGGGGACAGATTTCAGCTTTAAGCTGTGATAGCGGAATAAACTCTTTCTCCTAACAAGAAGAGGAACGAATTTTGCAAAATTCTTTGTTAAACGAGTTTGTGTTGCACTGTATTTTGAAACTTACGGGGGACAAGGAATATATTGCAAAGGGCAAATGAGTTCTCAGAGGAAAACAAGAAAGCGCGGGAAAACGCGGATGACTACAACGCGACTGGTTTCTGTTTTGCATCTGATTGGTTGAGAGTGGTATGAGTTTCTGGACCAGTCACGCACAGAGCCATGCAAAGTAAAGCGAAGCAATCTGGGGGTCACTTAAGACATTCAATTGAAAATTGCTCAAGTCTTACATGTTTCACATTTGGATCGTTATACATTCTGTCATGTCGTCTCATTGAAACTGTACGCGGAGTGTTACAGAAAATCCTCTTAGCGTCTCGCACCACTCGATCGATGTCGACTCCTAAAATGCAAGAAATAAGATAACAACTACAGTCCGTTACATTTCGAGGGGTCTGGGTTCGACTTCTGTCCATGTGAATGTGTTGTATACCTGGGTGGGACACTTCACTCCGTTCCCTAACCCACCCAGCTAGGGAGATCTAATTTTTTAAAATGCAAGGGGGGGGGGGGTCTGGGGCCACCTAAGATTAACCATCGTCACTTCTTGGAGAAGTAACAATGACCGTGGTTGGTTCATTGCTACGGAAACCGCGATGACCTATGACAACAAGAGTGTATACGTCTGAAGGAAAGGGGTTCCGATGACCATGCACCATCCAACGGTGAAGGAAAGCAGGAGACAACTCAGCGAATGGAAACAACTTACCTGGCATATCAGAGAACAGAAGGATGCATTCGTTGAAACCAAACGACAGCAGCTGATCTCGTAGCTGCTCTAGAATAGCGACACCAATGCACAGTGGGTAGGATGAGTTGCCTAGCAACAGAGTGTCCCAAAGGTGATAAATCTTTTTAAGAGGAAACACGTCTGAAAAATAAAAAGGGGAAAAGATAGAAGGCGAAGTCTGCTTTTGAGTCAAGAACAGAATGCTGGAACTCACACTGGTTTTTAGCTGAGAGGCGTTAAGAAGTATTGCCACCCTTGGATGGGAATCGTGCGCATTGCAGCTAGGAAATAGTTGTGTTAAAAGAAATGGGGTAAGTTTTTGAAGAAACTGTGGTACTGCGTCGGTGGGAGAGTATAAAAGGGTAATTTAGTATTATTAACTGTGTTGATAACGTAAATTGGCCTACGTAAAGGGTTTAAAAGCTGACGTTTCGAGCGTTAGCCCTTCGTCAGACAACTAATCTACCCGAATACTTACGGCAGAACATGGTGAGAAACCATGGAATTGCGTACAACTGTGGAAAAAAAACCAGACCAAATGATAATAGGTTTTATAACAATAACTGTGGAATGGTATCATCATGGTATCACAATTTGCTCCGACCGAGAGAAAGGGAGAAATTGGACCCGACAAATTTAACAGATGTGCAGTGCCTATGATTAGTTGCTATCTTTTTGGCATTAAGGAGTAATCGCCAATCAGAGAAACCGAAGGGATATCTGAAGATTATATCATGCGACATATGACACGCGCTTTCCTGATCGGAAAAAATATATATAATAGCTGAGAGGTATAACAATTATTGTTTTATAAATCAAATTTAACATAGATGCAGTGCCTATGATTGGTTGCTATGTTTTTGCCATTCAGGAGTAATCACCAATCAGAGACACCGAAGGGATATCTGAAGACTACATCATGCGACATACGACACGCGCTTCCCTAATCGGAAAAAAAATATATAATAGCTGAGAGATATGACAATTATTGTTTTATAAATCATCCTTACCTCTGGGATGAATCCAATTTCATGAAGATGGTTAAAAAGCTCAGGATCATGAAAGGCGATAAGCTGAGAAAATACTGCCAAATATTCTGCCCAGAAAATGGAATTACTGCACTATTAGTGATTTTTGGAAATGAAGCAAAAGATGTTTAAAAACGACCGATACGACCGCTCACCTTGTATAATGGCTGAATTGTCCTTCAAAAAGAAGTTATGAAGATATTTGGGAATGAAAGCCGCCAGACAAGCGTATCCAAGAGCTGTGAAGGTAAGAAATCATACAATAGTCGGTCGCACACGAAATTCAAACCTGAACCACTCTGGGTTATTTTTAACCATCGGTTTTCTTACCTTCGTCGTTAAAATTGAGTGAAAGAAAAGGCGCGCAGAGTGAATCCAGACCTGAAAAAAGCAAAAATCAATTAGCCTGGTTATAGGGTAGTTTTCTTCAATTGAGTGTTGAAAAACTGAAATCAAGTTATCACAGCTATCAATCAGAGCAAAGATTAACATCATCATTAACCAATGAGAACTCAAAGTTAAAACAGACAACCCGCTTGAAGCGCAAGAAAACGCGGGCGACCAAGTCGCGATCGTTTTTAGTTTTGCATCTGATTGGTTGAAAGGATGGCGTCAGGTTTCCGGACCAATCATCGAGCAAAGTTAAGAAAAGGGAAAATCAGGATCGCTTTCCTCTCTATCTTGAAAACTGCTCCAAAATCAAGCTTTTAGAGTGTTCAGAACAGTTCCATGTAAACCACACAGAGAACCACAAGCATCCTCTCCACCTATCAGATGCAAAACCAAAACCCTTCATGACTTGGCCACTCGCATTGTTCCACGATTTAGGAACTTAACATGTTGTTACTTGAGTATTCAAAAAATTCCAGTAATGTTTTCTATCGTTCTCACTAAACCGAAAAGCACTCTACACTGATTACCTTGCCAATAGACCAAGCTGGTGTGAGACACAACCCAAGCCTTTAAAATCCTCTTAAACTTCTCATGAGCAGTAGGTGAAGACAACAGTTCATCATACTGATGGCATCGAGGAATGTCGACTTCAATCTGAGAAAAAATGCACAAATAAAAATCATTACACTTGAAACAAGTTGTCCTTCGTGTGGAAATCTTCGGGTAATGAAATCAAGAGCACAAGAGAGTAAACAATAGATTGGAAATATCACTGAAAAAGTCGAAAATCTATTGGAGAGGACTTTTAGTAAATCTATAGTAAGTCAAGTTGCGCCAAAGTAAATATCATGATTAAATTGTACGTGGTATTTACAATTTCGGATTTTACATTCACTTCACCAGTATTTCTTTGCTTCGGAGCCTCATCAATCACACTGCTGAAAGGCTTAGCATGAGGAATGTTGCTATTAAAACCCTTATTATACGTAACATGTTTTCTTAGAGGAACACAAAAAAACTTAAAAGTGGCAAAGTTATTAGGCCAGTTAAACAAGCTAGGCTAGATTGACTGACAAACCTGTCTGTCTGTTTGAGTGAAAGATTCCTTGTCAATAGCGTCATATGTACCTTGGATATCACCCTGAGGAGAAATATAACAATTCTGCCTTATGATAAGAAAAATAATACATTTTTGAGCTAAGGAATGAAATGACTAAAGATGTTTTTTCGCCTTGTTATGAACGCAAAATTTATTATCTTTCTTATTTCACTTATTCAAACAACGCTTTTGATGTTGCTGATTTTCCCAACAACCCTACACAATGATCCGATCAGGGCTCGAGCCGTAGTCCATCGTGTAGCATCATGCTCTTTCGTCTGCCACTCTCTTTCGGGTTGCAAAGGAAATTTTTGATCTCATTCTCACCTGAATCCCTAGAAGCGCTGCCCATATCTTTCCTCTAAGGAAAGGAGGAATGTCTATTCTGGCTTCTCGTACTATACGATCTCTTGTGTAAGGATAACCCTGATACAGAACAATACAGTGTTTAGAATTAATTAAAAGTGCTTAGCAATCAAACATGGAATTTCTTTTACAGTCATACATGAATCAAAATATCATACACTAACGCGAAAGCTCTTTCTGCCTCACTAAACGACAAGAGAAATAATTATGGAAGTACTCTCAATGTCAAAATTTTACAAAATATATTAAGTACTTAAACATGTAAATGTTTTTCGCAGATTGCTCCTACCTCCAGAAGTCTTTGAAACAGGACAATTCTGTGAAACTAAAAAACACACCAGTGTTAGTCACACCTTTGTATTTTTCAATTAAAAAAAAAACCACTTAACATACAGTGTACTGCTGCGGCTGCACACGCGCAAAACACGGGCAACTTGTGCGTGCTACGCACATTGCACGCAGATTTCATGTATCTTACTCTAAGTTCACTCTACCTGGTAATCCACAGTTGTCTCTCTAATTGTCAAGGGAAGGTCAGCTGTGTCGAGAAGAGCATATCTAGAGGATGGACTAATACAAGAACAAGAAAAAAAAGGTTTAGTCAGAAGGCTAAATCGCATAGTTGCCGCAGCTCAATTTAGTTTCTGTAGCATAACGCAACTATATAAGGAGGCATGGCGTACATTTTAACCAGAGCACGCAAGCTAGGCGATGATTTATCGCAGAGACAAAGATTTGTACAAGAATTCACCACGCCATACGAGAAAAATTGTCGCTGCGGCGTACAGTGCACCTGATCTCCACGACTTGTTTTGATGTTACGCGTCATAGCCAAAGTGACCAATCATTTTACACGAACTTGGTGTAATACACTCGAATGACAACAAGTCTTCACTCGAGTCTGAAGATGACTTCTTTAAGGGGTTATCGAAACGTCAATCTCTACTTCCGACCGTCTCAGAGCTTCTCTCACCCGGACGGTAAGACACTGAACACGATCAAGTTTTTAGTGATGTTAACAATTTGAGGCTTTCCTTTTCAGCTTAATTTCCATATAGTATTATTTTAGTGAAGTTTAAAACAGGTGAAACTATTTCATACTCATCCTCCTCTATGAGTGGAAAATATGCAGATGGATCCACATGTTTGAGCCTCTGAAATAAAATCATTGGACATCTATGAGTAACAGACAAGAGCTTCAACTGTAATACAAATTTAAAAAGCCTGCGTAGATGCTTTTCCTTTAATTTCAGTCCATTTTACCTGTCTGAGTTGTGCCATTGATACAGGAACTATTGTTTCATCTAAGAGTAACACTCGATCTTTTTCCATTCCAAGTTCCTCTCCAGTGTGTAGTAGAATGCTGCAAAAGTCAACAAGAATGGATTTTAATCAATATTAACTAAAGAAATCTTAATCATTGTTATCATGCAAATGAAGTTTAATCAGTGAAAGCGCTGGTAAATACGCAGACTGGTAGGAAAAGGAAATACTAACTGCGAGGCAAAACGTTCACGAAGTAAACTTCTATGCGAGAAAGTTTATGAGAGCGAAGCCCTGATAAACTATCACGCGATATAAATCCCAAAATCATAATCTAATTGTTCAATATTTGGTAGCGTATTAGTTACATACACTGGAAGCGTCATTATTGGAGGCTTTGTCTTAATAAGTCCTCGTTTCTTCAGTTCTCCTTCCATATCTCCTCCAGCCAGTCTCCATAAGTGATACACCTCGTGTAGCGGTCTAAAGAAACAAACGTGAAAAACGATTTTACAGTTGGATCTAACTCAGTTGAACATCAACTCTTTACACCCTAACATCAGTTTGCATATCCTCTATACCGTTCTCTATACATTTCTTAAGGTGCTGACCAGGAGAACTTGCTTAAAAAATCACAAGCTGCTTTAGTTTGGCGATCATTTACTATATTCTCGTGACCCTGATGTTTGATTCAGGCTGATATTATAAGGAGATGTTGGATGCTAGTCGTTCCTTGAGGCAAAGGGTTAACATTTGACTATGTGCCCGTTCTAAGTGACTTGTCTGTGAATACTGTTTACCTAACCCCCTCAAAAAATAGAATGCCAATCAAACCTCTCAGAAAGGAGATCTTCTTCGTCATCATCAACATCTGTTGAAGAACAAGAAACAGACCCTGAACCTCAAACATACCATACCAACCAAAATACGTCACGCGTTACTAGGTAACAGTGCTCATACATATGCACAAACCCCACTCAAGTGGGGTTCGCAGAATTACACACTTTGTCTGTGTTGAAGTCGTTATGGCCTAGAATGCCATCCCTGTGGTTGACTATAGAATTTAAAGGTAATAAACCAACTATTGTATCCTTCACTGTAAGGGAAATAATTCACTTACAGCACACATATAGTCATCTTGAAAATTGTAATCATCTTTAAACAGATGAGACTAGCCATCTTACCTTGCAACAAATCATCATTTTGAAAATCACCAACAGGAAGTTCTTTTAAGTTGAATACAGCAGGAAATTTTTGAAATCCATTGGTTAGTTTCACCTGGTGGGAACCATGAAGTTATCTTTACAATATAAACAAGGCAATGGCATGTAAAAATCAGACAGTTACATGAGACATAGTCGAGGCATTTTGAGTTGAAAAACAGTCTCAGGGGACTTGAGTAGTAAAAAAATGAAAAAGCCATTTATCTGTGGGATGGCATTGTCTGCCCTTTCAAACAAGAGTCCTGATAAGAATTACCTTTGCTTTATCGAAGTTGGCAAACACTTCATGATTCAATAACTCACATGGGATAGGCCTAGGAAAAAAAACCATTTAATTAATACATTTTCATTTACCAAGTTAGAATTAGCTGCATTACAAATTACTGGTAAGACAAACATGAAATAGTGGATCATTTGTTGAATAACACTCTCCCTATCTTAAAGGTCAAATGGTTACTAAGCTTTCTAGGTTTATGCTTATCTGGTGTAGTCTGTGGAACATATGTAAGTGAAGTACTGCTACCACTTTCATGATTATGTGGATCAAAGTATCTTTTTGTATACATGTCACCATATAGGAATAAATGTAAGGTAAATAAATAAAAAGGTAAAGAGATATTAAATAGAAATAAACCTTTTGGCAACATCCACTGTCAGGCAAATTCTTAGAAAAGAAGCCAGATCTGAAGGAATTTCCTACAGGAAATAAAGACCAAAACATGCCAACCTTAATCAAATTATTTTAAATTTATAAATAATATGAAGAATTTTCAAATGCACTTTCCTCTTAAATGTTGCTAACCTGGAGTTTTTCCAGAGCATGGTTGTCATCAAAGAGAAGTTTAAGAACATCAATTGAAGAATCTGATGGAAATTAAAAAACCTGGTTAGGCAGTAAAACTACTGCAGCCTGGTAAGCTCATGTTGGAGAGCACTGGAATGCCATGATGTGGCTTGAGGGTTCAAGCCCTAAACTGGACCAAGTTCACTCAAGAGAATGTTCTACCTTTGCTAGGACATCTGCAAATGGTTCTAAAGACATTCTAGTTTTTTTTCAGATGAGGATAATAAACTATAGGCTCTGTCTCCTGCCTCTTCTCCATACTGGTCAGCAGGGGACTTAAGTTGTAAACTGCTCAATGAAGTCTGATTTAAGTCCCCCAAAGAGTACTGTAAAGTGCATTAAAGCACATTCATATGGAGAATGGACTATATAAAACTCATCTTTAATTGTCATTACCTTCACTTGAAACTTGAAAAATTATGTTATCTGATATATTGCTAAAATTAACAACAGTTTGCGAACAACATAGCACTACCTACCTTGAACACCTTTTACAAGAGAGAGAACTTTCAAGAAAATCTTTTGTACATGGTTGTTTTCAGATTCACTTGCCCACAAAGACCCTTCCTGAGAATGAATGAGGAGAAAAAAAAATGCAAGATTCTGTGCACTCTTGGTAGAAAAGGGTTAAAGAAAAAACCAAAGCTAATTTACTTATTAAATAGAAATCTGTACCTACCAATATCAGGTAAATCAAAACCATCCCCAAAGACCACACATCAACCTAAAATAAGGCAAAATTGAAAAAATGACAATAACTTTCAATCAATATCCAAGTTGAAAGTCATGGCAGAAGTTCAAAATTTCAAGTCAAAAGGATTCAAACTGGATTGATTTGTAATTTACTTTATTCTAAGTACTTTCCCACATTCTTTGACCCTTTACACCCTAACATCAGTATGCATATTCTCCATACTGTTCTCTATACATTTACTATGGGGCTGACAAGGAGAATTTGTTTGACAAACACAAGCAGCTTTAGTTGGTTATCATTTCCTTTATTCTTGTAATCTTTAAGTGCGTGATTCAGGGTGAAATTGTAAGGAGAAATTAGATATTGGTTACTCTTAAGGGTCATGGGGCTAATGGGAAATCTTAACATGTATGAGCTTAGGGTAACAAATATATTAACTAGCTACAGAACATTGCAAATCACCTTTTTTCTTTAAGAGTGTGCCCTCAAATTAAAACTTCAAAACAATATCACATTAATAAATGTTGTTATTGACAGTAAATAATGCATACCTTTGGTCCTGATGGTCCAAATACAGGTGAGAGGCCTTGGCCTGTTAAAACCACCTCAGGAGCCATGAATACTGGAGAACTGCACAAAAAAGTTGATATGTTTTGAGCTACGAACCCCTTTTTTTTTTGCATCCACAAAGAATAATACTTTTCAGTCAATAAATATGTAAGCCACATTATTTTCATCAAAGGTAATCAGAGTTAGTAACTTTAACCATTATCAAATAAACTGTTACTTGAAACTTTTCAATCATTGTCATCTCTCATATACATTTTCTTCTGACATATACATAGAGCACTAAATGATATACAGCTTACCCAATTGGAAATGCAACTCGAGCCCCAGAACCAGTCATGTGATATAAACAACTTCTGGATAACTTGACTCCACCCTGAAATCAAAAAGACATATTCATTACTCTACAAAGATAAACAGAACTTAATTATAAGTAAATACTACAATATAAAGCAGTGAAAGATGTTAAAGCTCAGTGGTTAACACTGGACACATGATCAAGAGGTCTGGTTTGAAGCTAGCATTGAATCAATTGCATTGTTTTTTCTTGTGCAAACTTCTCACTCTCACAGTGCCTCAATCCACTAAGGAGTATAAACAAATAAAGCAAACTGTCATGAATGATGGGAATGGAATGGACTGGAATTTGGTGCATCAAAAATCAAAAAGACATTTGATTGTGACCATAAATTGTAAAGATCCTAACCTTTGGAGTGAATACTATGTTCACAGGAGACAAATTCCTATTGACAATGCCATGTGCATTGAGAAAGGAAAGGCCTTGAACAACTTGAAATGCAATTGCTTTAATATCAGTATAACTGCAAGATAACAATCACATGGAAATTAATGATTAATTGATAACATCTGAATTCAAACACTCTCAAAAAATAATTGGCATATATTCTGAATGTTTTCTTCAAAAATGTAGTGTTTCTTTGTTGTTATGAGGGGTAGACAGTTACCCCACCCCAGCCCCCAGAGTACTTTAGTCATGTGACCATCGGGGGGACGAGAAAAATTGGACCATGAGGTTGAAGTAAAAAAATAGAATTGTTGAACAATATTTGTTTCTTTAAATATTTGTCTCCACAAGTGAACCCGACACAATCACATCAAATGAAGAAAAAAGCTTGTGGATGACCTACTGCAATAAGGGCAATTCTCTCAAAGTCTGTTGATCATTCCTTTTTTTAACCCTTTAACTTCCAAGATCTGATTGTTAAATTCTCTCTGCTTGCTGTGACACATTTCCTTGTAAATTAGTTGTGAGAATTCTATGTTAGATTAAAATAGCAGCTTTTAACCCATAAGTTTCATTATTCTCATTACCTGTTTGCTGGATAATGTATGGATGTTATAGGGAGAAGTTACAATTTAATCACCTCTATGAGTTAAAGGGTTAAGGGTACTTTAATTTATTACTAGCCAATCATCTGCAAAAAAACTCACCTAAATTTTTTACCATTTTTCAAAGCAAGCTGTAAATTTTCAGAATAGAACTCCTCAGCAACTATGAGCCTTTCTGAAAAGATATTAACAATTCAATACAGTATAAACTCGCTTAATCATCATAATTAATTAACAGTCATTTTATTTTTGTTGGTGTTCACATCCTTTATTTAGAATAAACAATTATGTGATATCGAGACCCTGGTGATGCTTAACATTATTATAATAAATTAACTGCAGAGAACTCAAGTGTCGTGCACTCAAACAGAGTGGAAAACTATCGAATGGTTGGAGATGAGGGCGTCAGAGACACAACCCTCCCCCTGCAAAACATCGTCCTCGTGAAAAGTTTTTGAGGTTTCCAAAAGAAGATTTTTACCATTTTTCAAAAGAGACTCACCATGTTTGGCTCTGATGATATCCAGATACTGACACACATTTTGATGGTAAAGAGTTTTCAATCGCTGAAACCGACCGATTATCACGATGGAATTTGGAGTAAGTGGTAGTCCATTTGTACCGCACTGATCTGTTGGATGTGGAGAAGGAAAAAACGTCGAAATTCCGATCTGCGCGCGGCCAAGCGAACCCATTTTTAAAAAAAAATTTTATATAAATGAACATAAGCTTCTAGGTTGACTCTATAGCGACTGTTACCGCCATATAATCCAATTACTTCCAGGCTTCCGCCATATTGTTTTTAATTGGTAACCACCCAAAGCCTTGTAGCCCGGCCAAAAAAAAAAATTGATCCGTGCATTAAATGAAATTTTTTTTGGTAAAGTTTCCGCACAGCCCCATCCTACATTTTGCATTTAGTTTTTGGATAGAGAAAACAATAGCAAAAACAATACATTGCCATTGGGAAACAGATTTATTTTACAATAGTATGGGGCTGTGCGGAAATTTCACCTTTTTATTTATTATTACGCGGAAGTTGTTTCCTTGAAGATCTAAGAAGATGATATCCAGCGCCTTCCACGTAAATTTTAAGTTTTCACAAATCAGAGTTTTTCACGTGTCATAACATCCACGTGTTACAAACAACAACATGATGGAATTTGGAGTGAGAGGGATGTGCCATTTGTACCGCACCGATCTGTTGGATGCGAAGAAGGAAAAAACGTCGAAATTCCGATCTGCGCATGGCCGAGCGAACCCATGTTTTTGAAACTTTTATATAAATGAACACGAGCTTCTAGACTGACTCTAAAGCGACTGTAACCGCCATAAAATCCAATCAGTCCCAATCAGCCAAATCGTTCGCCATGTTGTTTTTAATTGGTAACCACCCAAAGCCTTGCAGCCCGGCCAATAAAATTTATCTTTCAGTATTTCGTCATGCAATAAATGATTTTTTTTATTGTTACGCGGAAATTGTTTCCTTTTAGTTCTCAGAAGGTGATATCCAGCGCCTTCTACGCAAGTTTTAAGTTTTCACAAATCAAAGGTTTTCACGTGTCACGACACCCACGTGTTGCAAACAACAAAATGGCGGACGGCACTGTTGTTGAAGAATATTCCAAACGCGCAAAAATAGCGGTGAGATTTCTTATCCAACTTCCTCAAGCTTTTCCTCATACTTCTAAGGTAACCTTAACTTTTTTTATATTTATTAGGAGGATGAAATGTTAAGTCTGAAGAGGAAAATTGAGGCATTACAAGATTGTGTTGCATCCGACAATGGAACCAATGATAGTGCACGTGATCCGGAGTTGGAGAAGCTTTTTACTGAGAACAGCAAGCTTAAATACCAAGTGGAGACCCTCAAGCGTGTAAGAGATACTCCAAATCACTCTTCAATTGTTTAATTTTACCAAATGTATTTGACATCAAACAAAATTCCTATTTTACACATGATCAATGCAATAATTGTAACTTCCTCTTTCAGTTTCACTACACATTTCCTTATTTTTTTTGAGAAATTCCCCATGTCGAGTCAAAAGATTGCATTCGTTTCTCTTTGCCATGCTCCTTGTCTTTGGTCTTGACAACATGACAATGCACCTTAGAGAAAAAAAAAGAAAATAAACTGTGCCACCTTCCTAACCAATCTGATGCAATACTAAGTAAGTAATTTGGTGTTAACAACTGAGTTGAAAACGTAAATTAGCCAGCGTAAAGGGTAAAAAAGCTGACGTTTCGAGCGTTAGCCCTTCGTCAGAGCGATTGGTATTGATGCAATGCTAAAACTGGTTGTAATAATATAAACTCACATGTGATTGTCACCCTTGTTTGTGCAGCACCCAGTGAAAGAGTGCTCTATTATTTACATGCAAAAGTGCATTCACTCCATCAACCCAGAGTGGCAGATCTTCTTTAGATCTCAGATCTCAGTTCTCAGTCAAACCTTGTGCCGTTTGTCTCCTACCCAGGGGTTCATATCTCAAAGTAATCTACTCGTCAATGTATTTACCTATGTGTAAGAAAGTCTTCTTTCATTCATTAATTCTCCAAGACAACCATTGTCATCAGGAAGTTCTTTGTAATTCATTTTGAATACTTTTTTTTCTCAGAGCATCAAGGAAGAGAAAGCCAATTCCAAGAGGATCATGACTAACTGCCAGTTCACACTGAATGAAATGTTTAAAAAAGCTATTGCACAAACCTTTCCTGAACTACCTGATGCCCCTGTTCTTGTGCAGGCCTCTCAGGGTGAAAAGTTTGGAGATTACCAGTGTAACAGTGCCATGGCAATTAACCAGGTGATACAAATTGCAAGGTGTATTGTATAAATTCCTCTTACTAATCAAGTTTGAGGTCAATACTGTAAGTTACAGACCTTGTTTTTTCCACATGGGTCATAAATATATATTAAGCAGAAAAAGGGAGGTTCTTTAACTTATGGTACAGACAGAGAAAATCAGATTAATAAGATATTTATTATGCCTCAGTGCTCAAATAAAGGGGGAAGATTCCAGTTCAAACAAACTTTTTAATTGGTGGTCAGTCTCCACGGTGAAATATGGCTTGCTGAACTGACCAATCATAGTGCACCTTCTAACTGAGATATAATATAGAGTCATTTTTGTCACTCTGTAATATGTTAGTTATTTAAATGTCAAATAAGTTATTTAGAACATTTGGATTGAGTTTTGTATGACTGAAACAAATGATATCACAACAGCCAATCACAACATGGATAAGTGTTATGAGGACCCCATTAAGAAAACAAAGTAAAAAAGCACACTGCCAAAATCACAGGAAAACACAGGTGACAGGCTGCGATTGGTTTTAGTTTTGCATCTGATTTGTTTAGAGGGTGGTATGACTTTTCTCGAATAATCTCAGAGCAAAGGGAAGCAATTGATGACTAATTTAATCCTTGAAAGTTGCCTTCATTTCCTGTGCATGGTGACAGCAACATGATTTGATAGTAAGAGTGCTGTGATTTTTTTAGTCCATAAAAATTATTTGTTGCTACTTTACCATCCACAGATACTCAAAAGCAAGGGGATCAACAGCAACCCTCGTCAAATTGCTACTTCAATTGTGGCAAATGTACCTCAAAATGATCTCATGCAAAAGGTGAGATCAAAAATGCAGGGAAAGACTTGATAAAAATCAACCTTCTCTTGCAATTATAAAGGAAAAGTTTTGTTTCTTCAACTTTTTTTTGATACAGGTTGAAGTAGCTGGAGCTGGTTTTATAAACATAAGTCTCAGTCATAACTTTGTGTCATCAATGCTAAAAGACATTCTTACCAACGGAGTACAACCTCCTGCTGTTCCGGTCAAGAAGAGATGTGTCATTGACTTCTCCTCTCCAAATATTGCCAAAGAGATGCATGTTGGGCATCTAAGGTCTACAATTATCGGAGAAAGCCTGAGTCGTCTTCTTGAATTTGTTGGGCATGATGTCCTACGGTAAGGCCACATCAGGCAGCTTAGTTTTGTCTTTTGGTGACCTGTTTTAGTGTGCTGAGGTAAGGGCCTTTAGGCACCCAGTGGAGTGGCAGAGCCAGAAGGAATACCTAAGGGAGGGGGGGGGGGGGAGAGGTGGGGACACCCCACTTCCTCCATCAGACCTGAAGGGTTTGTTTACTGCTTGTCTAAAGATAGATTCTTGCAATGTCAGGATGGCATATTACTTCTTAACTTCCTTAGCATATTTAGGGACCAGTGTAAAAAAAAAAAATGCATCTACCCCAGTAGTGATTTTTCCAAGAGCACAGCTTGGCATGCAAACATGCAAATTAAATGCTTAATTTGCCAACATGGCTGTTTCCAAGATGTCACAGGAGGTGTTTAATGACCTCAAATACAGCAACAAATAAGGGTTCCCCACACCCAACTCATACTATCAAAATGATTTGAAATCTTCTTTGTGGTCAAGCAAACTTATTAGTTTTTCCTCATGTTTATTTGTGTTTTAGCCTTAATCACGTTGGAGACTGGGGCACTCAGTTTGGGATGTTGATTGCTCATCTCCAGGACAAGTTTCCAAATTATCTGCAAGTTTCACCACCCATTGGTGATCTGCAGGCTTTTTACAAGGTATGTTATGCGTTTTCATCCAGATATCTCTGACTTCTTCTCGTAGCATGCTAACCAAGATTGCACGGCATATTTATCATTAGCTGATACCTATTGTAAGATATGTGGCAGACAAATAAACAACTCATCACTTAACTCTCTTGTTGATTTCTGCTCAGGGAATTGAAACATCAGACACTGGTACTAGTAACATTTCTTTCCAGGAATACTCTCACCCAGACTGTAATGATATTTCTTCAATTTTGTTTACTTTCATTTCACTTCTGTCCCATGTGACTACAGCATCATTTACCATAGCAATACACCTCAAAGCCAGGTTTTCTGGTTTTGTATTGCCTGATTAGAGCAATTTTCAAGATTGCATTGGGTTAGCTTTGATTTGCTCTCTGATTGGTCCAGAAACTCGTGCCACCCTCTCAACCAATCAGATGCAAAACTTAAACCAATCACGACTTGGTCGCCAGCATTTTCCAGCATTTTCCAGCATTTTGATTTTTCTTTGAGTTCTTATTGGCTCTTAACCCTTGAACCCACAAAAGTGATTATCATGTGACTTCTCCCAATGATATACATTGGCTATTTAGCAAACAGGTAATGGAAATTATCAGACAGAAGTTATTATCTTGATCTAACAACAAATTCTTGAAACTTGCTTACAAGGAAACGTCTAGCAGCTAGAGGGGAGAATTAACAATTAGATCTTAGGAGTTAAAGGGTTAAAGGTATTTCCTTTCTTCTGATTGGCCTTTTGTGATGTACTGTGGTTTTGGTTTTACAACAGTCAATTGAAAAGCAATCCAAGACTGAGTTTACTCACCAGTTGTTGGCCAGTTCTTCTTATGAATACTATAAAACAGGCAATCAGACCACACCATCAAACTTCCTATGTATATTTTACATTTCAGGAATCCAAGAAGAGATTTGATGAAGATGAGGCATTTAAGAAGGTGGCTTATCAAAGAGTTGTGGAATTACAAGGGCGTGAACCAGACGTTACAAAAGCCTGGAATCTCATTTGTGATGAGTCTAGGAAAGGTGAAATGTCTTTATAAACTCATCCCTTTAACTCCCATGAATGACCAAGAAGTAATTTCTCCTAACAATATCAAGCAGACAAGTGATAATAGTAAGGAGAAATATCAATTAGGAGATTATAAGTATATCCTCTACCAAATTCTTCATACTAACATCATAAGAACTGTATGACGGACAGTAAGGAGAATTAACAATGAGATCCTAGGGTTGAAAGGGTAAAGACTGAAAGAAAAACCCTTAAAATGAAAAAGGGAAAAATTGTTTATTAGCTTTTTCACTTGTCTTTTGCCTAAGGCTAACAGTCTCGTAATACAAGCTAACACGTTCGTCATCAGCTTTATCAGTCTGGTTCCAATGCTGTAAACTCGCAACTTTTCTTTCAGAGTTTGACAATATTTATGAGCGACTGGATGTCACTTTAATCGAGAGAGGGGAGTCATTTTATCAGGATATGATGCCTAATGTTGTTGCAGATCTTGAGCGGAAAGGTTTGTGACTTCTTGTGCTGTACAGAGTCGTCTGCTCATAGCTACATTTTTTCTAAGAAAAAATGTTTCAAACAAGAGATATTTCTTTTAGCCGTCCTTAGACCGTAGTCCATTCTCAAAATCGGTAGATGTCTACGTAACTTTCTTTGGAAGATAAGGCTAGTATAACAATGTCTTTTTTCAGGGAAAGTAATTGAAGACGAAGGCCGTAAAGTCGTTTTTGTTCAGGGATATAAGGTACCGCTGACCGTCGTCAAGTCTGACGGTGGATTCACATACGATACATCTGATATGGCGGCCTTGCAGCAGAGAGTGCGTGATGAGAATGGCGACTGGCTGATTTACGTCACTGATGCTGGCCAGGTGAGGGTTTTTGAAAAGCGCGGAGTTGCGACATAAAACCATTTTTATATTCATTGAAAAAAGGAATCCGGGATTACATTGATTTTCCTAGAATTCATTGATTAGGGCATGGCCTTGTCTCTGCTACTGAGACACCAACCACGCAGTCGCTTACGCTTTTCCCGCGCTTCAGACAGTTTGGTTCTTCTTACTGGCTCTCTGTGATAGACTATTTCCTTTATTCTGATTGGCCGTCACTTTGATTTTGGTATCATGTATGACACCCAATCAAAAGCGATGTAATGAAATGAAAACTAAGAATGAGAGATTACGTAGCTTTTACAGTTTCGATTAAATGAGGCTCCAAGAACCTTACAGTGTTAACTCTGCTAAGAATCTTTTCTCGTTTTTACAATTGTACCTTGATCAACAGCGCTCGACAAAGTACCAGTGTAAAGTTTATCCCTAACCCCCCGCCCCCAAATTAAAAAAAAAAACTTAACGACGACAAAAAAATCTTTCAACAGAGTATCGGTGAGAAAAGTTTCCTTAGAAAATGAAAACAGGTTTGATTGCTTAGCCTTGGGAAACTTATTGCACGAAAAGGCTTTCTCAATATCCTTTCTGGATGATTTACTGCAGTTATTTGCAGACTAATAACTCCTTACTCTCCTTTCATTTATCCAAGGGAGATCATTTTAAACTGATCTTTGGAGCTTCACGAGAGGCTGGGATTTATGATCCGAAAGTGATTCGAGTGGATCATGTCGGTTTTGGTGTCGTTCTCGGCGAGGACAAGTAAGTTAGTCAGGGGAGGGATGGGGATATTACAGTTAGACACAAGTAATGGACGACCCCCCCCCCCCTCCCTCCTTCCTTCATACCCAGCTCTGGTTCTCGAAGTCCTTAAACTTGTGAGGGTAAATTTTTACCTTTGTGTATTTAGTAATTGTCGAATTGTTTTATAACTCGGCATATTTGTATTTCCTCTTTTAAGGTATCGCTGTTCTCTTTTTTCCTAAGGAAAAGCTACTTATTGCGGTCGTGATTATTCGCGCCTCGCCTCGCCTCGCCTCGCCTCGCCTCGCCTCGCCTCGCCTCGCCTCGCCTCGCCTCGCCTCCCCCCTCCTGTCTTTGTATGGTCAATAATCTCTGGGGCAATGTCAAAGATGAAAGACGAAAAACGCATTAGAAAGAAATGTCTTGTCGTTTCATACAGAAGGACATTTTTCCAAGCAGGGGAAGTTATACCGTTTGAGTTTTCTGTGTTTACAACAGATTCTGATCATCTTTTCTTTTTCTTGCAGAAAGAAATTCAAAACCCGTTCGGGAGACACAATTCGTCTTATTGATCTACTTGACGAGGGTCTTAAAAGGTCACTGGATAAGCTGAAGGACAAGGAACGAGACAAAGTTGGTTTCCTTAAATGTTCGCTCGGCACTCGTTACTTTGTTCGAGCCGTTTTTCTTGCGCTTTGTTTTGGTTTCTGTTTTGTTGCTCGTCAAAGTTATCTTTTATTTAGCGTCGAAAGTAATCCGGTGTTGTTACTTTGCTCTGTGATTGGCCAATAAAACTCCCAATCAGACGCAACAATAAAACCAATTGCGACTTGGTTACTCAGTCCTTTCCGCTCTGCAAACAGTTTTCACGCTTTCGCCTTGAATTACCTTTGGCTCCTTTTCACATTTGCCTTTTCCTGATTGGTCGTCTTTGGTCCTACGACGCAAAATCGAAAACTCGCCTTAAATGTTTATATCCTTTAACCTTCTTTTCTCGGCTCTTCATTTTGTTTTTGTTACCTAGTTTTGTTGAAATCGACATTATTCAGTGGGGAACCTAATGTTTCTTTTGCCTTTATTGCTTCTCAAGGTTCTCACCCCAGAAGAGTTGAAGGATGCCCAAGAAGCCGTTGCCTATGGCTGTGTAAAATACGCAGATCTTTCGCATAACAGGATCAATGACTATGTGTTTTCGTTCGATAAGGTAAGTCGTGAGAGAGGTTTGCTTGTTAAGCAAAATGAAAGCATCTTGATCATTTATTGAGATTTTTCAAAGTCCTAGATAAATGAGTACACTTGTTGTTTAAATGATATACTGCTTCTTTAAATGCTGTGACGATGGTGCAGAGCAGTGGTACAGCTTTGAAATTATACCTTGTCGAATCTTTCGTGTTTTGAGAGGAAGAAGGGATGATTTGTTCGAGATGTTTTTTAGACCGTTTTAAGTTTTTGAATTTAATGGTCGCGCTTCAACTTGCGGCCGTCTTGGTCGCCACCGCGGCTGGAAAGAATTTATATGTTAGAGTGACCTTTCATCCAGGGTGCAAAGGATGGGAACAATAATCCTAAACGCTTCGCTTTATGTGAGAGTCTCATCGACATTTTTGTTCCCATCAGATGTTGGACGACAAAGGAAACACAGCAGTTTATCTTCTTTACGCGTACACTCGGATAAGGTAAAAGTCATCTTTGTCACAGTTAGGTACTAGTGTACAAAATTATTAACACTGCGCTCATATGGTATTCGTCTGGTTCTTTTTGGACTAACTTTCGCCCATCGGTTTTGACACTTTCGATCCTAGCAATATGAAGAACTCGTTTCGGTCGGATCTGCTTTTCGGCAAATTTGATTCGTTTACTGGGTCATAATAAATTACCGTGGAAGTGAAGGAAGCCACAAAATATTAGTTTGATAAGTTAGAGAAAAATTTATTAGAAATATAATACAAAAAGGTTAAGGGTGATCTAGTATAGATACATTTAACACCGATTGCAAATGAATAACTTGGAAGGTTTTTAAGCCTTTCGCCCCCAGGAGTGACGAGCATCTAAATTCTCCTTACAATGTAACCCGCGAATTACACATCAAGGTCAGAAGAGTAAAGAAAATGATCACCAACTGAAGAAGTTCTTGATTATTAAACAAATTCTCCTTGTCAGTAGCATCTTAGATGTATAGAGAACAGTATGGAGAATATGCATACTGATATGAAGGGCCAAAGTATTCAAATAGTGTGTAGTGTTCATAGTTACCGTTATCTTAGCAAATTGCTTTTCAAATTCAAGGTTTTTATGTGGCTCAGTTTTAAAATTCCTGACCATTGCACGTTTTTTGTTGTCTTTCGTCTTTGTTTTGAGTGTCTCTCAACCATTGTGTTTTTGTTTTGTTTCCAGATCCATCATGCGGACGGCTAATATTGACCGCAAGAGTCTGGAGTCTTGTTTAAACACCACAGAGATTTCTCTGGACCATCCGAAAGAGTGGAAACTGGGCAAGTGTATCATTCGCTTTCCCGAGATCCTTAGCCGCGTTCTAGACGACTTAATGATGCATACGCTGTGCGAATTCATGTACGAAATGGCCACCACTCTTACAGAGTTCTACGACAACTGCTACTGCGTGGAAAAGGACCGGAAAACAGGGGAGGTAATCAAGGTGGACATGGGACGCCTGCTTCTTCTCGAGGCCACCGCGCGCGTCATGGAAACTGCGTTTTACATTCTGGGAATTAAACCTGTTACGAAAATGTAAACATGCTGTTAGCAAACAACTTGAATGAATTCCCGCTTCTAAGATCACAACAGTGATAACTCTTATTCCAAACATAGTCTAATCTTTGTATTTTAAAGGCAAATGATCCACTCGTTTTAGGTGGCCATCTGTGTTGCAGTCGTGGCTTCCCAGTCACTAACGAGAACACTTTTCTGTTTGAAATAAAAATATGGAATTTGATGTAGGCCGTAGCAAGAACATGTTACGATTTATCATCTTTCTTTTAGAAATCTAAGTTTAACTCTTGAAATTTTCCTGAGCCTGAGAATTAAAATGCTTTGACGGTATCTCTTGGTCAAATGTTTTGGGAATTGAAAGTATCTAGTAATAGTGAAAGGCTCGTGTTATGTATATTTTGTCACGGGTCAAACATCATGAATTGCATTTTATACCTTTCTACAGTTACTGCATTTCCGAGTATTCCTCAGTATTTACTAGAGAATCGTGGGTGAAGTGGTCTAATAAACCGCACGAAAATATTCGGTAGATGATAAATATTATTTCTTAGGTAGGGGTTGATAATCGCGCGGTTGTATGATCGACTTACATAATCAGTAAACTCCTGAAAATCTGCCCCAACCGGCAGTTGGAAATTTTTACCAAAATGTCGGGAATTTAGTCTATTCGAGACCGTGCTTGGCAGTCTGATCAGAAGCGTAGAATTTCTACATGACGACAACTGAGCAATATTATAGGGTGCATGTCCAAGCTCAGATAATTTGTTCACTAAAACAAAAATTATTTTTGGATTATCTTGACATCTCAAAACAAACATCTGATATTCTTAAGAGGTTTGAAAGAACCTTTCAGTTGAAATTCTGTGAAAATTTCTGACTGGGCATTTAGTCTACTCGAGTCCGTGCCCGGCTGCTGGGCATTTAGCCACAGCGAAAATGAAAGTCGGCGCGGTTTTTTCCTGCACGGAAAAAGTCGCAGCGGGAAAAAAACTAAGGTGGTAAAAAAATGAAGTAAAGTTGAGGTGGGGAAAATAAAGTTATTAAGAGACATGAGATGTCACTAACCGGGCCCCGTAATTACTAGCTGCACATTAGGCGACACCTTCAAGAATGAAGAGGGTAACTTTCTGAGGAAACTGTGGTGCTACATCGGTGGGAAAGTAAAACAGGGTAATTTAGCATTATCAACTGAGTTGATAACGTAAATTTGCCATCGTAAAGAGTTGAAAAGCTGAAGTTTCAAGCGTTCGCCCTTCGTCAGAGCGACGGGAACCTTCAGGAATAGCTTTGAAACGAACGGCAGGACAATCGATCTTTGTCAGAGCTTTGGTACGGAATAATCTAGAAAACTCTAGCTCTCTCAAGCGTATGACTCCTTTAAGCGCCTCTTCTTTGTTGCGTTCGGTGTGGTTGTAATTGTATTAAGGACCGATTTTTTCAGAGCAAAGTCTAGGGAACTGTTTCAGGAGTGACGTCATACCACGTGACCGTACGTACTAGAGTGCAGCCTTAAATATGGCCCGCAAGCAGAGCAGAAAGCGCTGTTTTTCATTTGGCTGCTTTTAATGGTTAAAGATGGAAGAAAGTAAGAAAGGCCTTCAAAACATTAGAAAAAAAGATTCTGGTATTTCATAATATATGATTACAATGTTAATCTTGCTTTCAATATATTTTTTTGTGTTTTAGTGATTGATTCACTGCAGGAGATATCAACAGCTCTGATTGGTTGAATATTTCATTTTCAACGAATAATGAGAAATAGAAAGAAACCTTTTTGACAGTTTGACTGTTATGATGTTTTTCTTCGTCATGGTTCCTTAGTTGAGATATGGTATATCATTTTGCATCTCTATCACGAGTATTTTACATATGAATCGAAACATTCTACCAATTAATCGTCAGTATTGTAATCACCTTGTGCCGCGTGATTATTATAAGAAATGATATATCACTCCACCTATCAGAACGCACACCTCACTAATATTGCATGATCTAATATGCTGATAGAAAATGTTGGATTAAACTTTACATTTAAATCCAAAAACTATACGTCTAAATATAATGGGACACAAAAACGATAACGAAATGTTAATAACTTGTACTTTATATATGTCTATCAATTTGACACCACACTGCCTTCGCCTGGCTGTTAAGGGTAAATTCAAGAGCGCGGAGACAAAGCCGTTTTTCCGTTTATATCGAAGAAAATGCAGTGGCTGCAGACTCCGGTCGTTGGCCTTCAAGGAGGAATTCAGCAGCTTCTGCCTCCATGCATGCGCGATAGCCTTCCCTGTGATAACTGGTAAACATGGCTTGTGTGAAGAACTGATTCCCAGTGGAATGCTGTGGAAACGCCCCACACATCCACTCTGACAATCCTCGGCACGTGTTACCATGGCAACATTCGCAGCAACAGAAGGTCAAACGGTCCACCTCTTCCGCCGATAGCTCCGGCCCAGGTCCCCAGTGGCCAGCCTCGAGATCAACATCAATGTCACGCAAAACCTCTCCCCAGGAATCAAAAGTCTTCTTTTGTGCGGTTTTATTTGGGTGTCTAGGCGCAATGAACAAAATTTCACCTTCGCCAACTTTGGTTTTGCCGTCGCCATTTGGATCGGTGTCATAGTAGTGGACTTTGAACCTGAGTAACAGGATTACCATATCACTATAAGTAATAATTACTAGTCATCCTTAGTACTACTTTGTAAGAGACACTGTTGGCTTATGACTTGCGCACTGGCTGACCTGGAAAATAAGGTTCACTCTCACAGTGCCACTCTCCACCCAGGAGAAAGGATGCACACGTGAAATACCAGGAAGATTCTAGGGTAACCTTCGATAGACTAACATTACTCACGTACTCCCAGCGTGAGGTGGGGGGGGGCAGTTTGTTTGCTGCCATTTATTCAATTTTTTTGCTTACAGATCCTAGGAAAGAGAGAGAGGACGATAAAGAGAGACGGGGGGAGGGGGACAAACAAATAATTTGTTTGGAAAACTATTATTATTTGCATCTACACAAACAACACGATTACACAGCCTTTCCCTCATGAAAAGAAAATAAAAGGAAAGGAAGAGATTCTTAATTCCCACTCTTCTTTTCTGTGCCAACACTGGTTTTATGTATTTGTGATCAAACATGAGACATCAGAATACATCCAACAATAATATATCTAACATAGAATTCTCTATTCCTTCCTAACCTGTAGCTGGATGGTTGTGAACCTGGGGGTTTCTCTACAAAGTTATCACGGATATCCTCTGCAATGTCTCGCCCATCCATGGCAGAAAAAGAACAACCCAACTTTTTCCTAGCCATATCCAGACCCGCCAGCAAAGTCGATCCATAGTCCCCGTCAGAAATGGTGCGGCCGCCATTGACAGAGACAATTCTTTTCAGCCTCAACTTCAACAAAGGTAGAATACCAAGATTCTCAATATGACCTCCGTCACTCAAACGCAGAACCGGCGGGGGATTGGGACCTTGATTGATCATACCAGTGGTTTTGCGGACGAAGCTGACGTAAGCGATGTTGATTGTGAACCATCTACGATTTGATGAAAAGGAAAGTATGCTTCTTTATCCTCTGAGCATAGTTTTAAGATTTTAAAGAGTCTGAGGAGAAAATCAACCGTCAAACCCAAAATTTGAAAAAAAAAAAAAAAAAAAAGAAAAAAAAAGAGCACTACCGGTCTCTTTTTTTGCCCCTTATTATCATAGGAAACACTAAATTGAATGGGTTTGAACATGCGCTGAGCTGTATAAGTTCTCCCTTATACTGGATATGCTTATAAAAACCGACACCCTTGTTGTTCAACTTTGAAATTGCAGTGAAGAAACAAAAAATAATCAACGTTTTTTAGCGACGGCGTCTTAGAGTTGCTGGTATTTTTATTTCACTGTGGATTCTGTAGCTGGAACGTGCCATTGATCCTAGTTGTATTTTGACATTACGGCCACATCCCAAAAGTACACCATCTGTTGAGCGGCCAAGACAAAAGTCAGCCAAGATACTTATTTCAGTTGTTGGTAATCAGATTCTCTCTTGGGTAAAAAAAAGCCGCATATTAAACTTGTTAAGTTTAACATGTGGCCTCCTTGTTCAACTCGCAGAAGCACAAAATTTATACTTAGGAGAGGCACGTCAGACTCAGCCTAAACTTTCCAGCCATCTTTTCCTGTAACTTCTTTCATTTTGGTCAAACCGCAAAGCGCACTCTAGAGTGGAACGGTTCGCAAAAAATACGCATGTCACGATGTAGAAAATTTAATAATTTTGTGCATAAAACAATTTAAATGCAAAAGGAGAGAGCGCACTGCGGTAACAAATCGTGTTTTTCACTTCTGCTTATTGCGTTCCAAATCCTACGGTTAAGTATAAATCCCTGTCCAGATTTGAGCAATCAAGCAATATTTGAGGCAAATGACCACACTATGGTAACTGTTTCATTCTCGGTTTTTTTTTTTTTCATAATTTTTTTCTTTTTTTAATAGAACTACCGTCACAATCACCGTGGCCCCAGGTCTAAGTCTATGGCTGCAGCGTATCACTTTTCCATTCCGAATGGATGACTTCAGTGAACAGCAAACTTACCTGGCGATTCTCTCAAGCCTTCCAGGCTTACTTCCGCCGGTTGGTACGAGCGCAGTCAATGTGAGCAACACAAGTATAGCAAAGAAACTCAGTATGCCGTAGGCTAAGTAACGTCGCTGGTCAGTGTGCCAAAATATAATGAGACACAGCACCAAAGGAAGGATCCGGATTACCTCAACAAGGAGAGGCAAGAACTGAAAACAAGCCAAACTAAAAACAGTTAGATATTGTTGTTTCTGGTGGTAAGAATTTAAAGAGTAAAATGAATCTGAATGAATACAAAATAAATTGTGTGAATCCTTGTTCCTTTAAGCGGGACACGCAGTGGTCTACTGATCATTTCACTGGACTCCAGGTCGAGAGGTCTGGGTTCAAGACCGGGCCAGGTCAATGTGTTGTGCTCTTAGACAGAAAGACTTCACTCACACAGTGCCTCTCTCTGCCCAAGTATAAATGGGTTCAATGAAATGCTGGGGGGTAACCTTGCGATGGACTAGCATTCCATCCAGGGGGGAGTGGTATAATCCTAATCGCCTCGTGCTACAGAGAAACCTGAATAAGCTCAGACTGGGTCAGGGTCAATAGGCTCCATCACAGGGCTTACCTTTACTTGTTCCTTTAACCCTTTACCTCCCATGAGTGACCAAGAGAGAATTTCTCCTCACAATAACAATACAATATCAAGCATAGAAGTGATGAGAAAGAAGTAAAATATTAGCTAGGGGATTATTAGTTGATCTAATACCAAATTCTCCAAATTGACATCATACAAATTGCATGTCAGACAATAATGAGAATTACTAATGGTATCTTGGGAGTTAAAGGGTTAAGGCAAAATTTCAATACGTATATCATTAAACATTGCGGCCCGACGATCATAGCTAACGATTTAACGAGAGAGAGAGGGTGTCCTCACCTGAATGCAACAATTTCTTTTTCCTTCGTGTCGCTCGTCTGAAACAATGGCCGTTCCCATGGAAACTCCAAGAATAACCTTTAAATCTCTAAAGGACGCGTCATCACTCTCCCTCGCTCCCATATGATGATCCACGGCAGCAGCTGACGTTGCCATGGCATCTGACAGGTAAATGTCCACAGGCATAAGTTTACCATCAAACTCACGTTCATTGGGTGGCCGATCAAGTCGTTCAATCCCATGAGGCGTCATCATCAATAGTTCATAATCTGGCTCCTTGGGGGAGTTAGTCCGTCTCCATTTGTTTATGGTGATACCGCTTATGTAAATTGGCTTCACATCATCAAGGTCCTCTAGTGTCAAAGCTGTGGAAATATTTATTCCTCGTGGCCTGGAGCGTGGACACTTCGGACAGCGAAGAAAAAGGTCGCGCCATGAGATCCCAGCACAACCACAGCAACCGACGCTTGCTGGTGTGTAGAGTGCTCTTTGAATGCGCCATCTGCAAGTCAGTTATACGTTAATAAATCCGAAGCTTTATTATCCCCCGGGCAACGCCTCGGGCATTTGAACTTTTAGAGATTGGTTCGCTTAAATTCTCGTCCCACGGGGCCAAACTTTTGTTCAAATGTCCCGTCCAAGTTCCGGATTTAATGGTCAATTTTTATGTAGAAAGAACACGGAGGAGAGTCAAATGCCGTGGGTTGCCCGGTGGGGGGATGCTGAAGTTTAGAACTGAAGCTTAGAACTGAAGGTTAGCCCATAGGCTTGTTAGTGGTAGATAGGCTTTCTCCCAGCTTGAATAGCCATAAGCCTCTATAAACCTTGTTAGTCCTCCTCAATGGAAGAAGTCTTGTCATGAGCGTAGGAAAAATAAAAAACAAAACCAAAAAAACGAATCGAACCTCAGACCTTCAAATTCCGGCTCAGATGCTCTACCACTGAGCCACAGAGACTCTACACTGAGCCAAGCCACTCTAACTTCATTTGTGAACCGGGAAAAGTAGCACTACTCCTAGTCGCTTGACCTTTATACCCTAACATCAGTATGCATATCCTCCATATTAATATTATATTAATATAATATTAATCTCTACATATTTCTCAAGGTGCTGAAAAGGCAGGGCGTGAAATTAACTTTTTCTTCTGATAGCCACTTGGCTCCTAAATTCTTCAAAGTGGTAGCCAATTCAAAAAAAGTTGGTCGCCATTTTCAAAGACAAACAAAATCTTTCTTTACGCTGTCAGTGTTCTAGATAGACCCTCCAAAATTAAGTTAGGGAAAAGATCAGTAACGTGCTACAAAGTGGACATTAGGATGGATGATATACAACGTTCAGGCTCATCTAAATCCAAGATGGCGTCTAGTTATCGATCGAGATGCATGTGCTACGTTTTGGAAACAAACTTAAAGTTAAAGTTTGCCGCGGATTTATCTTTGCAAATCTTTTTAATTCACAATATCTCTTGGTAAGGTTATGATGAAACGTTTTAGTCGCCAATTTGGCGACTAACTTTCAGGATTTGGTCGCCAAAGTGAAAAATTTAGGCGCATTGGCGCCTGTATTAGGCGCAATTTCACGCCCTGAAGGAGAATTTGTTTAACTATCAAGAGCTTCTTAAGTTGGTGATCATTTCCTTTATCTTGTTGGGTTGATATTGCGCGGAGAAATTAGATGCTAGTCACTCTTAGGATTCAAAGGGTTAGTGCTGATAAAACCAGGAAATTCATGTCTGGTTCATATGCAAAATTAACCTTACCTGTTGTACACGTGACCTATACGTTGCTGTACTGTACCAATAATCGGCGCACTCCATAGAAAGAGGGTTGAAATCGCCAGCAGCATAAAAAATATTTCATCATCGTACTCTGTCTCCAGCACTCTTCCATTGAATACCCTCCAGTAAATTACGAAGGAGTAGAAATAAATTACCAACATCAGCGTGGCATTTTTGCGCATGAGCGGGAACGAAGACCACACAATAAAAGTCGGCAAAATGATGAGGATCTTCATCCAATTTGGAATATAAGCCAGAAAATTGTCGATGAACCACGGAATGAACACCAGGCCGAAGAACACGACACATGACATGATGAGGAAATTGAAGAATCCTTTTCCTTTTGGGATCATACCTCTTACTACTCCACAAACAATGGCAACCGCCACAGGAACTGCAAAAAGGATAAATTGCTGATTCACCACCTCTGGAGATGCATGGCGTTCAAGTTCGCATTCCTTCAATGATATTTTAGGATCGCGCTTGGCGAGTTTTTTGCATGGCTTGCTTCCTCCTCTCAGAATACGTCCAAACAGGAAATCAACTACAAAGGCTAGTGGGCATGCGTATGAGGTCCAAAGGAGAACTGGAATAATGAAAGCCACAAATATCACCATGGTGGACAAGATAATGGAATCCAAGATTCCTTGGCAGGGTTTCTTCCAGTTGCAAAAGATGCCACTTCTATTGCGCATGTTCTCGAAGAACTGTTTGTGCCACTCGGGGTCGTCCTTCTTTCCATGTCGGTATTTCCAGTCAAGGTATGCAGTGCCTGTGTAACCACCCCCTGAGACACAGCTTAGGTAATCTATGTTAACCTTCTTCTGCAGCAGTCTGCGCAGGACACCCGAGCATAATGACGCTGACCGAATACCACCACCGGAAAAAGCAACTCCAATTCTCGCCATTCTTCAATTATGGAGGAGGATATCGGCCTTATCTAAGGTATTTCCTACAAACTGGAAGGAGATAAAAAAAAAAACAAACTCAGGAGCCAGGCATCATTTCTCACTGTGAGGGGGGGGGGGGGGAAAGGGGGGTGATGGATACTTGGGGGATTGGTTTTCGGGGGTAAACGGAAGGGGGGGTCAGCTCTCGTCGCCAACAGAGTATAGAGGGGGGACTATGGAAAATTGACCGTCAATTAAACGCCAATGAGGGGAGGGGGGTCATGGGAATATTACAGAGTCGGGGGATAAGTCAATTAAAGGTTAATTTTATTTAGTACAACAAAAATCCTCAGCCCCCTTCTCTTAGTTCTTCTAATCATGTAAAATAAAGCGTATTCGAAGCATAAAAAGAAACCACCCATGCAGAAGTATCAGCTGTGGGATTAGTTTCCACTAAAAGCGTCAGATCGATGTTTATCAAGAAAGTAACACTGGACAAGAAAATATGTCAATAAGAGGGCAAATGGAAACTATACTTAAAAATAGGAATGAAAGTACGTTTTCAGTCTAAATTCGTGCATGACAACACATTTCATAACACACTTTCGTATTAGAATTATTTACATGTAATTTAGTTAATTGAGTCGCACGAAGCATATGTTTAAAATATTTCAATAGAAGCAGATCAATACCTGGAGAAAGGAGCGCTGGTTTCTACCAAATACGTGGTTATAGTTACTACGCAAAGAATTTTCAGAGCGTGCAGTTTATCATCCATCAAATTTCAACCAACTCTGCTGTTTTTCACTGAGTTGTAAAGGAATTTTCACCACGAAATTATTCAAAATTTGTTGTTCTCAGTTAATATAAAAGGGCAACAACGCGGTGAGATAATGATTAATTTTCGACGCGATCGCTGAGCTGCAATAAAATTATTTTGTAAGGAATGCACCTTAAAATATTCACAGATGCAGATGTAGTCCTTGCTCTCTATCGAATACTGAGGTTAACAGCTCGCTTTCGATTGTTTCAAAGGACCGAGAGCAAACGATGATCTCAATTTTTCTTTACTTAAGTCCTTGTAAATCGAAATCCATTCAAACTTGTCAGAGAATTCTGAGCGGCAAATAAGTGTTCATTACCGCATAATTTGGATCAGTGAGCTGTAGTAGCTTGTCTTGCGTGAAAACAAAACTGAAATCGTTTTCTTGAAAGAAGCCGTATGTCTAGAGATCAAACAACCTGTAACCTCACCTCTCCTGCAAATCAATGTCCTCACCATAGAAAGCACGCCGACCACTATGAAAAGGTTGCTTGATTCACTTCAGTGACCTTTAGCGAGCGTATTACTTTACGCTTGAATTAGTAAGCAAACATCGAACCGGAGGTGATGACAATCGTGACAACCGTGCTGTTCGATTAGGACACGCAATAATTAAAAGGTCATAGCTGTGAATTTCGCATTGACAACATCGTTTAATTTCCGTCACAGCAGATGTAGATTTGACAACTGCAACATTCTCGAAATTCTGAAGAAAGCTTGAGAAAAATATTCATTGTTAATTTTCAAGATCTAAGATCAGCTCTTATTTTTGGTGTTGAAAACAAATGATATTCTCCATGTAAACTGATTACAAAAAATGTAAATAGCAATCAAGAATCGACGAAAATTGGTAGAGTTAGTTCAAACTGATTATCCCAACGGTGTTAATCAGAAACCGACACAATACAGAATTGCTATCGCTCAAATGGTTTAACTAAAGAAAATAAGCTTGTTTTGTCAGCCAAAACAGCACGCGCATTTAACATTCTTCGCTATAGCGGCCTCGTCATATATGATCTTTAATTTTTTCAATTATTTGTTTGAAAGAAACGACCATTTCCCTACCTTGGAGTGGATTCTATGCTCATATATTGAACCTTATTGGATCTTGACATTTATTCAACAGAATTTAGCTGATACATGCTGATTCATATTCAACAATCGCGCATTTCAATACCGACCGGAATTCGGATATCAACGTCGTTGAACTGCGCAAATCACTGATCCTGTGTTGAACTGTAGAGTATTTCTTGAGTAAAAGGGTCTTACTTTGGGCATTTAATATCAAGCTGGCGAAACAGTTTTTGGAACCATCATTTAACAAGCAGCTAAGAAATTACCTGACTGGGCATCAATCTTTACCGCGTGGTCTGCAATAGACAACAGCATAGACACGCAAGGCATGCAAAGAAAGCTACTGAGCACTCATCACTGGGTTTTGCGACAAAAATGATTTTTTTTTTGTACGAGAAACATCAACAGTTGTTAAATGTAATTATCCATGAAATATATGGGGCATATTCAGATATTGGAATTTTTTGACATCTTTAAATTGAATCAATATACAACCCTTAACGAAAAAAATGACAATATATTTGAACATTGCTGATCTTGACAGTATACAGCATGTTAATCTTGATATATGAGCTGACTCACCGTGACGGTTTTTCTGAGCTCACTTGTAAAGCATTAGACTGCGAAATCAGGGGCTATGGGGTTCAATTTCTCGTGGGGTACTCCAATTTGCTTATTTGTTTCATGCAAATGACAAATCCCTTTCTTTGGTAGACAAACGAGCCCAGAACGTACCATTTATTATTTAATTTATCCATCTTTAATCACAGAGAAGTTCCACGGTGTTTACTTTTACTTAAACGATGTTAGTTCCTGGGGCGGAAGTAACTTCCTTTTCATCGGACACAAACTGAGCTACCTTAGCCTCCATGCTAGCGCGATATCCCTCCCTGTGATAGGCGGAGAACTGTGTCGGCGTGAACAACTGATTAGCAGTACTATGTTGTGGAAAAACCCCACACATAGCTTCGGACAAGCCACGACACGTGTTTCCATGGCAACATTCACAACAACAGAATGTTAATCTATCGGCCTCTTCTGATGATAACTGGGGTCCAGCGCCCCAAAGGCCTGCCTCGAGATCTTCGTCAATGTCACGCAATGCTTGCTCCCATGTAACGTAAGGCGAGGTTTTCACCCTTTTGCCTGGATGCCTGGGAGCTATATAGAGAATTTCTCCTTCGCCAACTTTAGTCTTTCCGTCGCAGTTAACATTCTCCTCATAATAATAAACTTTGAATCTGGAAGCACATAAGAGAAAAACAATCCTGTAAATCATGTAAAAGGAAACATACTTTTAACATAATTTTTCCTTGAAAATATTATGAAAAGCAACTAATTATATCCATATAGAGGTCTGTGCCATATAAATGTAATTATTGAGAGGTACTCGTTTAATTTGTTGTTATATTAAGATTACCGTTATATTAAAAACCGGCCATCCCAAAATCCATTTGCTCTAAAATGGATGAGAAAACCTGACTATTTGAAATTTAAACAAAATATATTTTCAAAAAGAAACAAACAAAAGAACCTGTAGCTGCTTGGCTGTGACCCAGGGCTTCTCTCAACGAAGTTATCCCGAATATCCTCAGCGATATCTCGTCCATCCAGGGCTGAAAATGAACAGCCTAGCTTTTTCCTGGCCATATCCAGAGCAATTAATAAGGCGTCTGCGTAGTCTTGATCCAGAATAGTGTTTCCTCCATCTACTGCCACGATCTTTTTAAGCTTCAGCTTCAGTAAGGGGAGAATGCCAAGATTCTCAAAATGGCCGCCATCACTTAGGGACAAAACAGCCGGCGGGCTGGGTCCAACATTTATGACATTCATCGCTTTACGATGATAGTGACCACCAAGGATATTGATCGTCAACCATCTGTCGAGAAAAAGTTACTTGATTTTTCTTTCATAAAATGAAATTACGAGCGAGGAACCTTGAAATGCGTTCATCGTTTTGAATCAGAGACCCACCATTTTGGATTTCCACTATAAAGGACACTTTTAATCACGTAGTGAGCAGCGATGTAAATTAACTGGAACAAAGGAAATGTTTACTATATACTTAAAATGGTTCAAATCCCACACGACTGCCCTTATACCAACATGGTGGAGAATTTTATGTTTTTGTTACCATGATAGCCTCAGTGAAACGTCATATGATAACGATCCATTGAACCTGCGTGGCCTCCCATAAATTCTTAAATATCGCGTCCCCGCGTCCCCTAATCTTACCACCTATCAGGGTGCACAATTTCCGCCAATGTTAATTGTCCCTTTAGTTTGATAGACCACCGCGGGAAAATGACCAGATACGTCCCTTGAATTCAATGAAAGGTGATATATCCACAAATAGGTTAAACATCTGGTGCAATACATCTATTTTGGTAATGGACTAGAGGATGCTAATCACCCACACTATGCCCATTATGATCATGAAGAGATCAAACCAGAGTGCCCTTATTATGGGACTCCGCTAAAGCGTTACACGCGCATAGTCTCCGCTTGACATGTAAGGAAACCATTACCTGGCAAGTCGTTCCAATCATCCAGGAGTTTTTGCTCCAGTTGGCATTAACCCCATCAAGGTTATTAATGCGGTAATACCAATATGTATCAGCAATCCTGCTACCAAAAATGTTTCACCGTAATTCTTCACGTACAGGACAAGAGTGAACGCCAAAGGAAGGACACGGAGGAGTTTTATTACAATAGGAAGACTCTAGAGTGAACATGAATGAAAGCAGCTATTCATACAAATTGACCCTTTAGTTAAGACATTTTTGAATTTATTAATCTTCAGTCGATCAGTCGTCAGAATGTTAAATCAGTTAGTCACTAACTCACTCAGTCAGTCATCGCTGAACTGTAAGCCAGTCAAACAGTCAGCCAGTGAGTCAGACTGTCAGGCAGTCAGTCAGTCAGTCAGTCAGTGGGTCTGACTGTCAGGCAGGCAGTCAGTCAGTCAGTCAGTCAGTAAGTCATCGATCGTTGTATAGCTCGGTCAATGAGGAGGCTTCAAATTTCATGCAATGCGCGCCAATTTACGCGGTTAACATAGTTACCTGTAAGCAGATATGACGTCTCTTCTCGTGCCTCTCATCAGCTACAAGAGATGCACCGAAGGAGAGTCCAATCATGACCAGAAAGTTTCTAAATGGCGCCTCATCACCTTGCACTAATCCTGAGTCATAGTTGACCGCAGCTGCAGAATTTGCCGCTACCTCAGACAGGTAAACATCGACAGGCATCAGCTTACCATGAAGTCCCTGCTCATCACCAGGACGATCAAGTCGTTCAATACGGTGAGGGGACATGGTGAGAAGCTCATAATGAGGTTCTCTGGGGGAAGGGGTGCGTTTCCATCTATTAACAGTGGTGCACCCGATGTAGGTGGGTGTAAGGTCATCCAAATCATCCAAAGTCAAAGCCTTTTTACGGGGTATGTTTTGGATCATCCGGGATTCGTCGAGGGCTGGACAGAAAAGGAAAAGGTTACGCCACGATATGCCACTACAACCGCATTTGCCAATGGTGTTTGGATGATAAAATGCCTTTTGGATGATCCATCTGCAGAAAGATGTAGTTAATAAAACAAAAGCTGTTATTGAATGCGGAACATTGACATTTTCAGGCTCAATTAAACTTCAAAACCAATCTTTTTTACATCCGGTTGTAAGTAACGTGATGTTTGCACTGTGGTAATAATTTTTTCCAAACAAAGGACAACCGCAACTACTTTTCCATCGCTTCCTCACTGTTTGAATTAACCGCGCACACAACCCCGTGACAGTAGAGATACGAACAGCATTGAAAAATTAAGCTCACTTATCCTCACCTGACATAAATATGAACAATGCTTTGTTGTATCGCTATAACCAAAGGGGCAACCCACATTAGAAGTATAGATGCTGCAAATGCTTGATCAAAGATGCGATCATCGTAGAGGATGCCAAAGGCATTTATACGATACACTCTGAAGTGGATGACAAACGAGTAGAGATACACGACGAATACCAGTGATGCATTGTCACGCATGCGAGGAAATAAAAACCAAAAAAAGATCATTGGCACAAGGAGCAACCCTTTCAAAAAATCTGGTACAAGTCGTAGGGAAATGTTTAAAAACCAGGGAAAAAAACAGAATTCCAAACACCATTAAACTGGAGAGCGAGAGCCAATTGAAAAGACCTTCTCTTCTTTGGACGCGTCTTTTCAAGACGTAGAATATGAAGGCGAGGAGAGCAGGTACGAAGAAGAGTAGAACGCGATCGTAAATTTTGTCCGCATTCTTACGATTCTGCAGGCAATCGTCGAGGGTTGTGTTTGGATTCAACCTGACCTCTTCTGGACACGGACGACTGCCACCCCTCAAAATTCTCCCAGAGAGGTAATCGATAATATAGGCCAGCGGATGTGCGAATGATCCCCAAATTATGAAAGGCGCGATGACAGAGATGAATAATGCTAGAGCACAAAAGATCACGCAGTCGAAAATGCCTTGGCAGGGATTTTGAAAACTGCAAACTAAGCCGACATTTTCCCTCATGTGATTAAAGAACTTCTGATGCCATTTCTTGTCATCTTTCTTATCATGCCTGTATTTCCAGTCGACGTACGCAAAGCCTGTGTAACCGCCCCCAGACACGCAACTCAGGTAGTCTATTCGCACCTCCTTCTGCAGCAGTCTGCGCAACACTCCTGAACAGAATGCCGCTGACCGGACTCCGCCTCCAGAGAACGATAACCCAAACTTTGCCATTGTGATATCAGGAATTGCACTATTTTCAATGGAAGAAAACAGCAAAATTAAAAAAAAAAAACTTATACCTATCTGCGTTTCGTCTGCGGAAAGAAATAGAGGTTAACTATGAGAAAGAAACCTTCATTATGTCTACTTTCTCTTGTCTCTTTTCCATATTGCATGCAATCACTATTTCCGTTTTAAAATTTTGCTCAGTCAGGTTGTTTTTACTCAGTTGCTCGATTCAGGTTCTGAAAACGTATAACCGACGTCTAGTTTTTTTCTCAAATTTTGTCGTAGTTTTGATTGACTGGTAACAGACCCTCGTGTCGTCCAATTCTGTCTGTAAACACCTGAATGATTAACAAAATCGGGCGACCGCAAAGCAGGAGTCCGATTTGTTAATCACGAGACTGATATGGACTCCACTCAGTCTTTTTACCGTTATTAATTGTTAGCTTTCAAGGATGTGACCACAACTGACCCGAAATGTTGAGCCTATGACACTATGAAGCAGCTACCCAGCAAGAACGAAAGAAACAGGCGTGATAAGGCAGTCACGCAAGCTTCTTATACTTGCGCGCTTAACCTCTCGCGCCTTTCATTTCAACCGAGCGTTGAAATGAACTGCTTCGGGGCCTTCGAGATTTCCTCTTGTAGTCGTCATGGTGAGCCAAAATTCATACCAGAATGCAGCTTTACTTTGCTCTTGTTAATTGGAATGAAAATTTTAGAATTTCATTTCTAAGTCATATAACACCATATACGTGATAGGATCGTCTTCTCGATCATCGCCTCTTAGCTAGATGTTACATTGAATTTGTGGCAAAAATTTATATATATTTACATAGTTTTATGATCACCGTTGTGAGCGGATGGGAGAACAACATTAGATGCTGCTCCAGTCGTATGTATGATATTGAGGTATACTACGAAATAAAAGAAACGAGAAAAACAAAAGAAAGAAAATTATACGTCACATTGTAGTTACATAGTTTCAAGGATTTTGTGAAAAAAAGTTGAATGTATTTATATAGTTTCACGGCTGGGAGTACAATGTTGCGAGCGACAGGGATAACAACATTAAATGCTACTCCGTCCGTGTACATGATATTGGGGTATAATAAGAAATAGAACAAAAGGACAAAACAAAAGAAAAAAAGCATTACAAATAACATACGAATTGACATAACTAAAACATATATCACTATGAACTGAGGGAAATAAAACTCAAGTTATGTCATTACTTCGATCATCAAAACTTGGTTAGGGTAATTAAACTAGTTTTGTAATTTCTCCACATAATGTAAGCTATGTTGATAATGTTATTACTTTAATTTGCAAGTAGTGTACTATAAATAATTCTAAGAAATTGTCAAGCTCACGAATGATCAACAATATTTTATTTATCTGCTTTGAAGGGTGACGTTTGCAGTCAAACAGGAATTTATGCAAATTTTGCTCCTATCACGGAGAGGAACGATTTGATCAAAATAATTACTTTCTAACCATTTGCTTCTTAAATTTAAAGATTCTCGAAAAAGCGATGGAGGATCTCTTCAGATTTGCTCCAAAGTGGGTTTCTGTATTTGAATGCTTTGTGATGATATCGTCCATGAAGCTGTAAATTCAGTTGAGTCACAGACCTTAATAGTTGTTCGAGCGGAAATTGGAGAAGATTGCAGACAAAGCAAAATAATCGAAATGTAAAAGCTTTTACCCTATAAAAAAAGACCATCATTTCCTGCTTGTGTCTGTTGGCGAAACGTGCAATAGTGGGGTGACTTTTACACACCCTATTGAGTTTTACTTGCATGCCAAGGATGCAAATAGAGATCTGTCAACTGAGTGATATTCTCGTTCATTCATGCGATGCGGATAAAATGGAAATAAAAACAACCTTGGTATCTGGAACTATCTGGTGAACGCACAAGTATTACCTACCTCGTGTCTTCTTCGTCGCGGTCAATAATTCCCTTAAAAGAATTATCCTATGATTAAATCATAATTATTCAACCCGGATGACGTATTATTGACTCGATAACCAGCTGCAGCCGCTGCACGAAGCCAACGCACGAGAACAGATCCAAGAGAGCTGCGACAATCAAGTCTACCTGGGCCCAGGTTTGGGAACAAACTTTGTCCTAACAGTGGAGGGGCCAAGTTATCTGCTTAATCTGCTTTGAACGATGGCGTGAGCGGTCAAACGGCATTTTATGCTAATTTTGCTCTCAACACGGAGAGGAATGGTTTGATCAAAATAATAATTTTTTAACCATTTGCTCCTTGAATAAAAAGATTTTTGAAAATACTCGCAAGTTAGTAGTCCGTGGCGATAGAGGATCTGATCAAGTTTGCTCCAAATTGAGTAATTTTAGGGTATTTGTTGCGAATGCGGTAACCGTAACCTTCCAACACCAAGATTAAACTGATAAAAAAAACCAATTTATTGGTGTGGGTGAACGATGTGGGTTGAAAATAAAAAATACAAAATAAAAAACAATTGATTAAGTAAAGGTGATAGGAGAGAAATCCAGCCAACTTGAAACGACGATACTTACATTGTTACGATTACTACAAAACTGCACTTGACGAGAAAACACTGTTCGAAGACGAAATGAATAACGTTGGTACTGCTCGAAAGCGAATTGCGACTAGCGCGACTACAAAGAAAAAAAGAAAGGCCCCCCAAAACAGAGGAAAGTTAGTTTATAGACGCAGGAAAAAAATGAAAATTAATGCATGCGAAACGAATAAGTGAAAGTATATTTGACGCCAATAATTACGAATAAACAATAGTGAATGAAAGTATGCGATATGGAAAACAAAAGAAGCTGACTAACCGGTTGAAAAACTTTAATTGAGACGACGCGCAATAGCAGCAACACTCTAATTAACAATTTACAACATTCCGCAAGCTAAGATCTTACATTTGTATTTGAACGCTCGGTTATGATATTGTTCGTGCCACTGCTCAAAATAATTTGTATGATTTCGTAAAAACTTAATTAATCAGTAGTGTTTACTAATACAACCACCTCCCACCCCTCCCTGCATAACAGTCTCCCACTCCTCCTTGAGTAATAACAGTCCGCCTCCCACCCCTCCCTCAGTAGTGGTAGACTGAATCCCACCCCTCCCTGACTACTAATGGTCTGCCTTCTCCCGCCTCCCACTGGCAGTCCAAAATTGTTCCCAAAAAATGGTCCAAAAAAGGTAAAAAAAATGGTCCAAAAATGGACCCAAAAATATGGTCCGAAAAATAGTCCAAGGGTCCACATTACTGTATGCCTCTCCGGGCCCTGGTTTGGAAAAAAACTTCTGTCCTAACAGTGGTGGGGTCAATTGACCCTGTATCTTATTACTGTCTCACGTCGTTGACTTAATTTATCACAAGCGAGTGGTTTGTAAGTTCGTTAGGCCTGGTTCAGACGCCGCTCGACTCATTAATTTAGCTCTCCAACAAAGTGAGGTTACTTTTAACGCGGAATACACGCTGTCAATCTACTAACTTCCCATTAGGTAAGTAAACACGAAGCAAACTTGTGGCATGATTTAGTATGTTTAGCGTTTAAGACAGAGACATTAGGCAAGTAATCCCGTTCTGCTTCGAAGGTCCAAATCTTCAAAAGCTAATTAATCGACAACATCGATCAGTTGTCTTGATGGTGGATGAGAGATATCATGAAATAGGTAGAACATAATTTTGTGCGGAAGTGCTTAAACGAAGCGAAAGGGAAAAAAAGTCAATCGTGGCGTCTATATCTAATTTGGAGTCGTCGTTTCACATAAGATCGATAAATTATCTGTCCTTTCATGGATCAATGATTTACACTAATCATACAAAAACCGTTTTTTTTGGCAAACTCACAACAGTCAGATTAAAACAGACACAAAGCGGCTCACATGTTTACTCTTGCTCAGTTGAATAATGACTTCATGGATGACTGATCGATCAATATATTCATGCAGGAAGAGAATGAAAATGATCATATTTCCTTTCCTGTAAGTCCATTAGTTTCTAAACTGTAATTTTTGTCAGGTCGGGGACCTCTGGCGCAGGTTAAAGACCACTTAAGACTTTGCTTTTAAAAGGCAAAATACTTATTATAATGATAATATTGCTAACAAAAGCAATAATAACAATTGTAAATTAGTGAGACCAAAGATCCAAGATAGAGGAAGACGATAACTGAATAAAGAATATAAGAAGAGGTCTTCAATGAAGTAATGGCTTTTTACGGTTATCGGTTAAAATTTTGGCTATTTTTTATGTTTACCAGCTAGCTTCTTTGACGTATTTTACGATTGGCTCTTAAAATTTGAGAATTTTTTACGCCTGACGAGTAAACTTATTGGCCGTGTTACTGCTGACGGTTAACCGCTTTTGGACCTCTAAGAAGGACCGTAACGCTCTGCTTTAAATAGGGTCTCAATGGGGTTAACCGTTACCCGTAAAACGGCCAAAAAATTTAGCCCTTTGGCGTAAAAACTGACAAATTTAAACCGTTAGTCGTAAGAAAAGTTCATCGTAAAAAATGTGTCTAATGGAAACAATGGAAAAGTGTTAACCGTCATTGGCCAAAATTTTAACCATTAGCCGTAAAAGCCATAGCCCCATTAAGACTCTCCTTAAACCGAGAGAGCGTTTTCTGGAAAAAAAAACAAACAAACAAAGAAACAAAAATAGAGAAAAAGACGCCTAAATATGCGAAGAATAATGGCAGGATAGAAAGGGAAGATAAAAGTAGGAAATAAAAAATCAACAAACAAATATTAAGGAGATATAAACTATCTTTGTAGGTCATGTAATTAGAACTGCGAGAGCACCCGGTGCCGGGTTCTTTAAGGAGCATTTCCATAGGTTTTATGCTTTTTTTCCCTAATGAATTTTTTTTAACTGAATAGCGTCCAATCCTATAGTCCCCAACTAAATTTTGAGTATCATTCAAATTGTTTTAATCTTTCATAGAATATGGCCAAAGCTGGGTTAGCATTCTCAGGCGGCGGAGTTCGGTCAGCGGCCTTCTGCTCTGGAGTCTTACGCAGACTGCTTCAGCGAGAGACCAACTTGGATTATCTGAGTTGCGTGTCAGGGGGAGGTTACACAGGCTCTGCTTACATGGACTGGAAGTACCGTCATGGCAAGCAAGACAGCAAAGACTGGCATTTCAAATTCTTTGACCATCTGCGCGAGCGGAGTGGGATTTTTTGCGACTGGCAGCGGCCTAAACATGGAGTATTTGATTGTACAGTTCTTTTCTGTCTTCCAGTTTTCGTCACCCTTGTTGTTCCATTTATTTTGTGGAGTGCTTACGCATGCCCTCTAGCTTTCGCTGTCGACTATTTAGCGGGGGATATCATCCGCGGCGGAATCATAACACATTGTGACAGCTCAGCGCTCCTGGTGAACGAAACAGTCTCAGAATGCGAAGTGCGACGGGAGAGGAAAGCTATTGAAAGGTTCCTTTTGTTTGGTGCTCCTCTTGTCCTAGCATTTGCTTCTTACTTCATCGCACCAATGTTACCTGGATTAAAAAACGCCTCCTCCTTCCTGACCACTTCGTTTGGAGTCATATTCGGCCTTGTGTTTCTGCCCTGGTTTTTTCATGACGTGCTCGAGTTCATACCTGATTGGATGAGAGTTCTGATCATTCTACCCACCGTGGTGCTTTGGTTTTCGTTTCCTGTGATGAGAAAAAACGCTACGCTCGTCGTAATTGTGTATTTCTACGCGTACGTAATTGTGTATAGGGTGTACAAGAAAAGCTTTAGTTTTTATCCTTACACGGACCACTTCTTTGCTCAGCAGTTGTGGGCTTCAGGGTTACTCTTATGGATCTCACCCCTGATAGGTACGATACAACAGCGTCTGGGTCATGTCTACAACAGGTATGTGAATTGTATGTCTCCCTTTTCTCTCCCCTTTAGCTAGTACCATGAGATTAAAACATAATTATATCAAAATTTATGAGTACCTAAAAAGGTTTCATTTCCCCTTTTTTGGCGGAATTGTATAGAAGCGATAGTTCCTTTTACTCGTTGATTATGAAATTAACGAAGTTCAATGAGGTGGAGCTCTAGCCTTTATAATGGTGCCGCCATCTAATCAATGCAAGCGCTTATTACGTATGAAATAATAACATGTCGCGTGCGCCCTTGTAAACAATCTCGCGCGCATGGGTATGGCACGTGGGCGTTTTAGTAAGCGTCTGTATCGCGTTGGCCTTAATTGGCCCATTGAGCATGTAACTCTAGATCTAAATACGCCGTTTGATCTTCTTTGAGTTGCAGGTGGCGGCTACAAAAAGCCTTGTTCACGCCAACCAGTCGAGGATTGTGTGGTTGTGCCGGCATTTCCTTCCGCAACTTTTTTCTCAGCTGCCCATATTTCGATCACAAACAGCGTGTTAACCTCGACCCTGAACGCCCGCTGACCTTGGAAGATCTTGAGAACGTCAAGCCTATCTTTATCAGCAATGCAGCGGTCAACCGATGGCGACGCACCACCTCCTCCACGGAACCCGACTACGAAGCACTTATCATGTCCCCCCAAGGGATTGAACGACTGGATCGACCTGCGCATGAGCGCGAGTTAGAAGGCAAGCTAATGCCGGAGGACATTTACTTGTCCGATGCCATGGCAACGTCAGCTGCTGCTGTTGATCATCACATGGGTGCCCTGGAAGGTGAAGAGATGTTTAAAGACCTAAAAGTCACCTTGGGAATTGCTATGGGTAACTCTGTTGTCAGCGACCCGAGGCATGTCAGGAAACTCAATATTTGCCTTCAGGTTGGTATAACTTTGTTCTTCCGAAAAAAGAATCAGGACAATCAATAACCGATGAGCGAAGTTTCGTGGGGTAATATCATATTTTGACACATACTTGAGTGTCCTTGATTCTTAGGACAGCAGAATTAAACGTTTAATGTGGTACGTCGTTTTTTTTTTTTTTTTCAGATTCTTCCGTACTTCATCGAGATATTCAGAGTCTCTCCACTTTTGATATCATACGTTTTCTACCATAATTTTGGCGGTGACGACTATCTCACCTTTGGAGTATTTTGTTTCTTCTTGCTTCTGTTGCTGTTGACCGTAATCGCCTTGATACCTACGGGATCTGCTAATCCCAGCCGGGTGGAGAGGATGGCCAGGTTTGAATATGCCTTTTTTATCGTCACTAACAGTAATTCAATGTTCGCCTCTAAGGGTTTCACTCTCGTCGAGGAAGGACAACCTTTGGAGTATTTATTCGAGGGTATTACTATTCCTGTGTGTGCGCGTTTCTTTGAAATCCTTCCCTATATTGTAAGAACGCCCCTGCTCATGGTGATATGCATGTCCGCAACCCTGGCATTTAAGATGGGGATGGTAAATAAAAGGAGGGAACGTCTACTGCTGGCCCCCCTTTGGTACCAAAAAAAAAAAGAATTTTATAATCTTTTGTTGTAGCATTTTAAAATAAACTCTTCCGACAAATTACTCGTAATAAGCGACAGCAAGAAGAACTTTCAACGTCTGGGTACCATCCGCGTCTAAAGACGTCTATGCTCCAGTTCCCTAATGACCGAAAGGCACGCAGGTATGCACTTGCTTTTAGTGCGCTTTGACCCTAACCAATAAGTTGAACAGCCAATATTGGCCAGCATTTTACACTAAAAGCCATACTGTTTTTTTTGTCAGATATTTTGCTGTCCACATACCTTACATCAGTTATGTTCGGAAAACAATCGGGATACTAAACCTTGGGCCCAGTCCTCCTCCTGTATTGCGTCTGAGTGATGGCGGCCATGTTGAAAACCTTGGAATCTTGCCTCTTCTGAGACTCAGACTGAAAAGGATCATCTCTGTTTATGGTGGATGTGCGGCTTCAGAACAAGCGTTTTGTAACACCTTGATGAACGCGCTCGAAATGGCCAGGAAAAAACTGAGATGTTCATTTACAGGAATGGATGGTCGAGACATCAATGAAGATATTCGAATAAACTTTGTGGAGAGAAGTCCCGGAAACCAACCTAGGAGTTACAGGTTTGTGACTTAGTTTTTAAGGTTCAGCTGTGTTGTATGTTGCGCGAAAACTCACTAATTTGAAATGTTGTTTAACCGCTTTTATGTGAGGTACTGCACGCAAGCCTCTCATTTCAAACTAGTTGGAAATACTTAGTGTTAGCTGAACAAAGTTTTTGGACCAATCAGCAAAATGTACTCAAGCGATTTTCCATTGAGACTTAACAATGACTGGGACCTGTGTTTTACCACCCCTCTGCTCTTGGCAAGGAATGTGCGCGCCATTCCTTCGGCCATTCAGATGCAAAACTAAAAACAATGGCGACTGGCCAAGTCCCTTGACTCTTTCCGCGCTTCAAACAGTTTGTACGTTTTGATCTGAGTTCTAATCGGCTCCTTGTATTGTTTCCTTTTTTCTGACTGGAGCTTGTGAATAAGATATGCGTTTGGCTCAGCTTATGACAAGTCCTCCCCCACACCCGACACTTTTTCAAAATGTTCCACTGCCCTTCTGTTAAGTTTTGCCCAAAATCCCACGATCGAAACGCACTCTTAATTTTGCACCTTTAAAGAAACGCATTAGGCAATTCATAAAACCCACAGTTAAATCTGGAAAGAAGCTTCCTCGTCTTACAATATTTAAAGGAAAGATTTTATTGTCCTAAGGTTCAAAGTCCAATACTTTGACAAAGATCCAGAAGGGGAAGGCGACCACATGGTCGGTGAGGCAGAGGTGCTTTTCATCGCTCCTAGACACCCCAATAAGGGAATTAAGATGACGCAACCTATGACGTGGAAGGAGGCGTTAAGTGACATTAACGAAAATCTTGACGAGGGCCATTGGGGAACTGGACCAGAGCTTCATGCTAAGGAGGTTGACAGGCTGACGTTCTGTTGCTGCGAGTCTTGTCATGGTGACGCTTGTAGGGGTTTTTCAGAGGGGATTTGTGGAGCATTTCCGCAGCATTCTACTTCGAATCAATTCTACACGCCAACAATGTTTGCTGCTTATCATAGAGAAGGCTATCGCGCATGTTTGGAGGCAAAAGCCACTGAATTTCTGAGCGAACAATCAGCTCAAGTGCACATTCGTGTAGAGAATGTTGACGAAACTAATATCTAAGTAATACACACGATTTGTGGTGTTTGGTTGAAAGAAACAATCAGCACTAGATTTCTGTTTTAAAGTTGATGAAAAAAAAATGCACAATATTTTTTTAAAAAGGCTTGTTAGGGTGAGAATTTTTGGGCTCAAGATCAGTCATTGATCAAGAGCTCGAGTGAGCATAAAACGTTGTAGACTTAAAGTTATGTTATGTGAAATTTTTAGTGAAGATTTGGAAACTTTTCCCGGCTGAAAACGTTTTAGACTTAAGTTGTTTTATTTGCAATTCTTAGTAAAGATTTGGAGCCTTTCTCCAGCTGTAGCGAGTTACGGTAGCAGTACAGTGGAATGCAATAAAGGACAGTTTATGGAAGGAATTACGATGCGACGTAATGTAAACGTTATGCGATATATTAGTGTTTTTTTTTAAGATACGTTCTTCATTATCTAAGGTTGGTTACCCTTTGTAACAGCCGTTTTCGAAGCCGAGACGGAGCATAAGGCCGACGACTTTGAAGAGTAAAATCTCCCCGATGTTGACCATCGAAACGCGTCCATTTTGGCTGTACAGCTATATCCTTTGGAAAGTAATGTATAGAAAAACCCAGTGTATGTGTATTATTCTTATGGCTAACATCAATTGACGCTCCGGCCACGCAATAAGTTCGTCCTCTTCACAGTTTTCTGCCGTCATGTAACATGCACGATCGTTTAAGCCGCGGGTTGAATGGGAACCCTTTTTGGCCGCGAAATCGTACTTTCAAAGCGTAAAAAATGGTCAAGGAGAACTCGCTTGGCGCTAAGGTCGATCATTTCAAATTCTAAATACAGCTATCAACCAGAAGACGCAAAAAAAAAAAAAAAAAAAATTGGTGTCATAGGCACTTAAAGACCTCATTCATAATTCTGCTGAAATCTTGCTCACCCAATACTGCCGCCATAATAATGTTGGCAAGAAGAATGGCGAAAATGAGGAATCGTGGAATCATCTTTATGGAGATGTGACTCTTCTGAAAGATTTTACGAATAAGAGTTGCGGTCTGTTAGCTGTGGAAATTTCTCACGAAAGACCAAGAAATCACACTTTTTCCAGCTGTCTTTGTCAAAGGTGCAATATTGCAAACAGTTCCTGGTCGAATGAGTAAACTTCATTTCCTAACAAATAATAATTAACTCGCATTTGGAAAAGAACAAAAGTCTGAAAACTACCTAACTATTTCCCTGTTTTCGTGGCAACATGTTTTATAAAAAAGAACAACGCACGAATCTCGTTTTTCCAATCTAAAGCTATGTAAAATTCCTGTAACTCATGGATGTGCGAGAGGAGGATTTGACTGATATTTGACTGATGTTTAAATCATTAAAACTTTTTCAACGGCACGTCATATGAGTTACTCCTCATCAACACATTGTTTTCGCCAATTCAAGATAATAAATTTCCTAGAAGCAAATTTTGAGGCTACAGATATGTCTCGAAAAATATTTTTAGGCCCATATCGTTTAGTCAGAAATCTATTTTGATGTTACGATGGTTTTTGTATGAGAGGACTATTTACCCTTTTCGCACAGGCTGATAGTTGATAGATAAGTTTAATGCTCAAAATTTGTACGTAAGTCTGTAAAAAAATTTTTCTTGCAGCTTTCAATCCCAAATTTTTGCAGCCCTGTTTATAAGTTCTAATGATTGATTCATAAATCAAATTAACTTCTCGGCTTTGACGTTATTTTCTCAGCCGATCGCTTGTGTTTGACTAAACCATCTGATGATAATATTATTTACATTTCAAATGTATTATTCTTCATTTTGAGAAAAGATTTTTCGTTTAAGGGCCTTTTTTAAGGGAATTTCAATATTTCCGTCATCTGTGACTTCAGTTATTCTAACTGTAAGGAAAATTTAGTGGACCCAAGATTTAATTGAAAATTCTCCTCTCTGTTTTTCGTACAATTCTTTCATTGATAGTTCGAAGACTTTGATATTGGATCAAGGAGTGATTCCCTAATTGATATTTATTCCTCTTCTCATGCATGACTCGTCTGCTTAATCATTATTTCCTCAATTTTGAAAGGAGAATTCTGTCTTGGTCACTAAGGGGTTAATTACGACAGAGTAATTTATAGTGAACGTCGAAAGTAATTCACGATAACATTGCTTCTGCTTCACTTCCCTCTGTAACTAGTCCAGGAAACTTGTGTCATTCTTAACCAATCAAAAGAAATGCTAAAACCCATAGCGACTTGGTCACTCTCGTCATCAATCCGCTCTCTTTTAGACTGGAAGACTGATATCATATATGAAAATAAAGTACAGATTCTCCATTTGACATAAGTTTTATCTTTATTGAACATGAACATGAGGTGGTGTTCTTGAAATTACCCAAGCTTTCTTGTGAGCCTGTAAATAGAAAGTAAAATCAGAGATTATTTTCAATTTTATTTTGGTTAGTTCTCCCAAACGTCTTTTTCAAAGTTATCCGTCATTTCATCTTAAATCTCTTTCGTCGCGGAATTTTGAGCTTAAATGTTTGGCTAACAATTGTTTGACATCACTTACCTCGCATAGAAATCGAAAAACGAATAAGATAAATGTTATAGTTCAAATCTATCAGTCGTTCAAAACAGTCAACAACAAGACAGGTCAATGTATTTATTTTCTTTAGTTTACAAACGCACCCTCTACGGCCACTTCTTCCCTCACTTTTTATCACGGAATACATATGAAGCGTAACGTAACCATTCAGATTACTACATACTTCTCCTTAAAGGGGCTGTAACATATATGTGCATGTTATTTTTCTTACTTTGAGCGGCCCTATTTATGATACACCTCAACTGTTTTAACGTTGCACTTGTCCGGTATCTGTTTACAAAAAAAACGGAGGGATGTAGGGCGAGGTTGCCAAATTCATGAAATTTACTTTAACGCTTTGCAGGACATTGGGATCGTTGATGTCACCATCAAAGAAATAACCAGAGAGATTATTTAACTTCAATATGGATGGATTTGCTGTCCCTGCAAATAAACAAGGAGGAAAGAAATTGAAGTGAAATTGACTCTGTAGCTGTTATCATTTCCGAAAACATTGGTAGTATATTAACTTTCAGAATGAAGGGATACCTTGTTATTTTGTGGAGAAGCAAACAAAGCAATACATATATTTTGTGTATGCTTTTTGTCATCAGGCATCTGATAGAAACTGCTTTGACTTATTTAGGAGAGGTGCTTAAACAGTCATGGTATTTTAACATTGTTTTTATTGAATATGTTTTTTCAGTGTTTCTTAATGAATTGACAATCCCTGAAAATTGTTGATACATCGAACAAGTGAGCCTTAGTGTTGTTTACAGCCGATTCTTGGAGGACTGGGGTGCACAACTAAAATGTATAGCAGTTTCTCCAGTCTAGGATCCAAGACTTTAACCTTACTTTATATAACATGATTCATATTTGACTCGTTTTTTATATCCCTTGAGTAAAATTTGTCCCTAAGATATTTCATATTGAGAGCGGAAATATAGATAGGGGATTCTGTTGTGAATATATGACTTGAATTAGTAATAGTAATACCCTATTTTTTTTGTAAAAATATTACTCATTCTCCGGGCTTCTTGACACTCTCAAAGATTTTGCACTTTTTTGGTTTCGTACCCGCGTACAACTCTTTATGATATGAATCTCCCCCTTCTCAGCTGATAACCTTTTCTTGTTCGTACTTCCACGTTTATCAATTTAAAGGGTTTTTAAAATACCCCGGAAACGTCAGGTCAGTCCTTTGGCAACAAACTTACTTGAGCAATTAGGCCATGGAAGTTGTGTGCTGTACGGTAAGCCGATTCCAAAAAAATTCCATTGGCCACTTGAACAGAAGTACAGTAAAGGGGGGTTGAAGTCGAAGTCGAAGTCATTTTGGCACATCGCAGCGCAAAGATATTCTACACCAATCTTGTTGCACGCCAGAGCTCCGTTTTGAGGAGGATCGAACATGGGACACTCCTTTCCTGTTGACAACAAAAGAAAGAAAAAATATAAAATCATTGTAGCAAAGAAGACGCCGACTTTAAAATGTCGCCCTTCCAGTCCAGTAAGTAGAAATTTCATATTTTCTTAACCTTCTATTTTCGAATTGTAGACATAATTAATAGATGTAAAATATAGTAAAGATGTCGAATTTTAGATTTTTTGGTTAGTCAAAGTGTAACTCATACTTCGATAGCAGGCAGCATAATGCTGCACAAAAGCGGTTTTTCTCTCATATATTTTCAGTTACTGAATCTGTTGATCATGAATTCTAATGGCCTGGGTTCGAGTAAACCTAAAAAGGACTGCTGTTGGCAACGGTGATTGATGTTATGACATCGTAAGCAGAAACCATCGTAAGAGTCAAGGGTTACTATTAGACTTCAGCTAAGCTTATCGTTGTCAGCTATTGTTACCGAGAACACCCTTATCGGGAATACTTTCACCTGGACAACGAAAGCACGCAATCAACTGTTACTTCCAAATTCTAACCTTTTCTTTTACTTAATTAGATCATCTTGAGAAATTGTTTATTCAAATGCAAGAGCTTCAGCTTACGTTTTAGAGTGATCCTGAAGCTACAAGTGGCTTTATTACCAGCGGAATCGCTTGCTGTACAAACAACTTCAGTTGTACTGGGAACACTGAATATGTCTCCATTTTGCTTGTTGCAATGTATGTAGGGCTTCACACCAGAATCGTCAGTTGCTGTAGGTGCAGACCAGTGAACGCGGGTCTCAGGCTCTGTGATTTCTTTCATTGTGATGCACTTTGGGCAATACGTAAAAACCGGCGCTTGATGGTCTGAAACGATAATGAGAACAAAATATAACGTTTTTAATTAGCGATGAGTGGGAGTCAGCATTTCATATGATAGTTTTAGCCCCTCGTCGACAGTTCTTAAGCAACTCAAAACGTCTTAAATTAACGTCTTCATAAGGTTCAGCAACTAAATAAATATTCTTGAAAAACAACTTTTTGTACAAAAGTTGTAATGCGCTTCTTCCATCTTCTTTATTCAAGATGACGAGATGGAGATCTCCTACCCACTGATGCTATCGTAAGTGAAGCGAGGATAGCATTCAAAATGAAATACTGGAAAATCATGGCGTAGAGACGTCTCTAAGTGATACGATTGCGGTGAGATGCTCAAGCAAATTAACACTTCAGGAAAAAGACAGTTGTGTAGCGATGTTAAAGGAACTATGGGATTGTGGGATTGTTTACGCAGCTGTCTGTGCCTGATTTGGTCACAGGTGCGATTTTTCCGTCGACCCTTCAATTTAGGGGAATAAAGTAAACTCAATCAATGGCAAGAAACGAATTAACTATCGATTACCAATTTCACGAGAGTAAACTGAGACTTTTCAGATTATGCAAAATAATGAACGCATAAAATTGATAGCATCAAGGAATCGGACTGATTAGAAACGCTATTAAAATATTTTAAACTTCACGGACAGGGAGCCAGTCACGTTGGCAGAATCTGAAAGTAGTTAATAACCCAACTTAGACTTAGCGTATTCTCACTAACTAAAGACATTGGACAGTCCGCTGAAACCAATTTTACATTTAAACTGGTCTCCACTATGTAATTAAAGTCAAGCAGACACAGGTTGACAACAATAGCGCTTCGACAAAACTTCCTTAACACAACTGCGAAAACTCCTGTTGAAAACTATATAGATTATCGGATTAATGGCACCATTTAAGAACAGTATTAGAAGAGCAATGAAACGGAAATGTCGAGTTTCACTGTAAACCACATAGAAGTCAAGCGCGAAAGACAATTGAAGGGTTAGAATCGGCAAGGAACAGGCATAAAATGCGTCTATCAAGTTATTAACATCTTGAAAATCTCGCGATTTCGCTTCTCTCTCAATGCGCGAGCTCTTTTACTCGCGTTGTTGAGGAAGTTTCGACGCCAAAGTTGAATCCGATGGCTGCGTACAATACCAGCATGGCAAGAAGTGTCGTGATGATCAGAATTACGTCAAAACCTGCATAGTAAAACAGTCCCAGAATGCGAGGAGCGGAACGGAGAAAAAAAGGAAAGATTTAATTATCCCAAGGTTCAAAAGGAGGGAACGAATACTGCTGGCGCAATGATGACCGAATACTGCTGGCGCACCTTGGTAACAAATTACTCGTAATAGCGACAGCAAGAAGAACTTTCAACGTCTGGGTACCATCCGCATCTAAAGACGTCTATGCTCCTGTTCCCTAATGAGCAAAAGGCACGCACGTATATATGCACTTGCTTTTAGTGCGCTTTGACCCTAACCAATAAGTTGAACAGCTAATATTGGCCAGCGTTTTACACTAAAAGCCATACACACCACAGGTGAAAGATCTGTCGCCTCTGAGTTCTAGAAAAGTTTCGATGAAGATTTTCAAAATTTGTTATGGAGAGGAAAGTCGTTTTGTGATCAGTGCTGTTTTTTTTTCGTCAGATGTTTTGCTGTCCACATACCTTACATCATTACATCACAGTTATGTTCGGAAAACAATCGGGATACTAAACCTTGGGCCCAGTCCTCCTCCTGTGTTGCGTCTGAGTGATGGCGGCCATGTTGAAAACCTTGGAATCTTGCCTCTTCTGAGACTCAGACTGAAAAGGATCATCTCTGTTTATGGTGGATGTGCGGCTTCAGAACAAGCGTTTTGTAACACCTTGATGAACGCGCTCGAAATGGCCAGGAAAAAACTGAGATGTTCATTTACAGGAATGGATGGTCGAGACATCAATGAAGACATTCGAATAAACTTTGTGGAGAGAAGTCCCGGAAACCAACCCTAGGAGTTACAGGTTGGTGACTTAGTTTTTAAGGTTCAGCTGTGTTGTATGTTGCACGAAAAATCAATAATATGAAGTGTTGTTTAACCGCTTTCATTTGAGATGCTGCGCACAAACGTCTCATTTCAAACTAGTTGGAAATACTTAGTATTAGCTGAACAAAGCTTTTGGACCAATCAGCAAAATGTAGTCAAGCGGTTTTTTCCATTCAGACTCAACAGTGACTGGGACTGGTGTTTCACTACCCCTCTGCTCTTGGCGAGGAATGTGCGCGCCATTCCTCCGGCCATTCTGATGCAAAACTAAAAACAATGGTGACCTGCTAAGTCCCTTGCCTCTTTCCGCGCTTCAAACAGTTTGTACGTTTGAGTTCCAATTGGCTCCTAAGATATGCGTTTGGCTTAGTTTATGATAAGTCCCCCCCACCTGACACTTTTTCAAATTGTTCCTCTGCACCTTTGTTAAGTTTTGCCCAAGATCCCACAATCGAAACGCACTCTTAAGTTTGCACGATTAAAGAAACACTTTAGGCAATTCGTAAAACCTACAGTTAAATCTGGGAAGGAAGCTTGCTCGTCTTACAAGTCTGACAGTCTACCATTATTTAAAGGAAAGATTTTATTATCCCAAGGTTCAAAGTCCAATACTTTGACAAAAATCCAGAAGGAGACGGCGACCACATGGTCGGTGAGGCAGAGGTGCTCTTCATTGCTCCTAGACACCCTAATAAGGGAATTAAGATGACGTAACCTATGACGTGGAAGGAAGCATTAAGTGACATTAACGAAAATCTTGACGAGGGGTATCGGGGAACTGGACCAGAGCTTCATGCCAAGGAGGTCGACAGGCTGACGTTCTGTTGCTGCTAGTGTTGTCATGGTGACGCTTGTAGGGGTTTTTCAGTTTTTTTGCGCATGTTTGGAGGCAAAAACCGCTGAACTTCTGAGGGAACAATCAGCTCAAGTGATCAATGTAGATCACATTCGTGTAGAGAATGTTGACAAAACAAAGATCTAAGTAATGCACACAATCTGTGCTGTTTGGTTAAAAGAAACAATCAGCACTAGATTTCTGTTTTAAAGTTGATTGAAAAAACTGCTTAATATTTTTTTAAAACAGCTTGTTAGGGTGAGAATTTTTGGGCTCAAGATCAGTCATTGATCAAGAGCTCGAGTGAGCATAAAACGTTGTGGACTTTTAGTTGTATTATGTGAAATTTTTAGTGAAGATTTGGAAACTTTCCCCGGCTGAAAACCGTTTTAGACTTAAGTTATATTATTTGCAATTCTTAGTAAAGATTTGGAGCCTTTCTCCAGCTATAGCGAGTTACGGTAGCAGTACAGTGGAATGCAATAAAGGACAGGATTATGGAAATAATTTCGATGCAACGTAAATGTTATGCGATATATCAGAGTGTTTTTTTAAGATGCGTTCTTACACTTCTCCATTTTTTTTCGGTATTATTATTACCCTTTGTAACAGCCGTCTTCGAAGCCGAGACGGAGTATAAGGCCGACGACTTTGAAGAGTAAAATCTCCCCGATGTCGACGATCGAAATGCGTCCATTTTGGCCGTAAGCTACATCCTTTGGAAAGTAGTGTATAGAATAACCTCGTGTATGTGTATTATTCCTGTAGCTTACATCATTTGGCGCTCCTGCCACGCAATACGTTCGTCCTCTCCTCTTGATTTCTCCTTTACTACCATAGTTGCCGACATGTCTTCACAGTTTTCTGCCGTCACAGCTGTGTAACATGCTTGATCGTTTGAGCCGCACGTTGAATGGGATACTTTCAATGAGTAAAAAATGGTCAAGGAAAAGTCACTTGGCGCTAAGGTCGATTATTTGAAATTCTGAATACAGCTATCAACAAGAAGACACTAAAAAATGTTGTGTCATAGACACTTAAGACCTCATAAACTGTGTAATTCTTGCTGAAAGCTTGCTTACCTTTTCTGCCGCCATAACAACGTTGGCAAGAAGAATGGCGAAATGATGAATCGTGGAATCATCTTTATGGAGATGTAACTCTTCTAAAAGATTTGACCAATAGGAGTTGCAGTTTGTTAGCTGTGGAAAGTTCTTACAAGAGACCGAGAAATCAGACTTTTTGCAACTGTCTTTGTCAAAGGTGCAATATTACAAACAGTTCTTCGTCGGATGATTGAACTTTATTTCCTAACAAATAATTTTCAACTTGCATTTGGAAAAGAACAAAAGTCCCGGAAAACTAAATAACTATTTCCCTATTTTCGTGCATCATATTTTCTTGAAAAGAACAACGCACAAATCACGTATTTCCAATCTAAAGCTAAGTAAAATTCCTGTAAGTCATGCATGTGCGAGAGGAGGATTTGACTGATATTTGACTGATGTTTAAATCATTAAAACTTTTTCAACGGTTCCGTCATATGAGTAACTCTTCATCAACACATTGTTTTAGCCAACGCACGAATCACGTATTTCCAATCTAAAGCTATGTAAAATTCCTGTAAGTCATGCACGTGCGAGAGTAGGATTTGACTGATATTTGACTGATGTTTAAATCATTAAAACGTTTTCAACGGTTCCGTCATATGAGTAACTCCTCATCAACACATTGTTTTAGCCAAGTTAAGATAATAAATCGCCCAGAAGTAAATTTTGAGGCTACAAATATGCCACGAAAAATATTTTCAGGCCCATATCGTTTGGTCAGAAATCCCTTTAGATGTTACGATGGTTCTTGTATGAGAGGACTATTTACTCTTTTGGCACAGGCTGATAGTTTGATAGATAAGTTTAATGCTCAAAATTTGTACGTAAGTCTGTAAAAAATTTTTTCTTTCAGCTTTCAATCCCAAATTTTTGCAGCCCTGTCTATAAGTACTAATGATTGATTCATAAATCAAATTAACTTCTCGGCTTTGACGTTATTTTCTCAGCCGATCGCTTGTGTTTGACTAAACCATCTGATGATAATATTTATTTACATTTCATATGTATTATTCTTCATTTTAAAAAAAAGATTTCTCGTGTAAGGACCTTTTTTAAAGGAATTTCAATATTTCCGTCCTCTGTGACTTCAGTTATTCTAACTGTAAGGAAAACTTGGTGGACCCATTCACTCCCAAAATTTAGTTAGTAATTCTCCTCGCTGTTTTTCATACAATTCTTTCATTGTTAGTTTGAAAACTTTGATATTGGATCAAGGAGTGATTCCCTAATTGATATTTATTCCTCTTCTCATGCATGACTCGTCTGCTTGATCATTATTTCCCCTATTTTGAAAGGAAAATTCTGTCTTGGTCACTCAGGGGTTAATAACGACAGAGTAATTTATAGTGAATGTCGAAAGTAATTCACGATAACATTGTTTCGGCTCAACTTCCCTCTGTAACTAGTCCAGGAAACTTGTGTCATTCTTAACCAATCAAAAGAAATGCTAAAACCCATAGCGACTTGGTCACTATCGTCATCAATCCGCTCTCTTTTAGACTGGACGACTGATATCATATATGTAAATAAAGTACAGATTCTCCATTTGACATAAGTTTTATCTTTATTGAACATGAACATGAGGTCTTGTTCTTGAAATTACCCAAGTTTTCTTGTGAGCCTGTAAATAGAAAGTAAAATCAGAGATTATTTTCAATTTTATTTTGGTTAGTTCTTCCAAACGTCTTTTTCCAAGTTATCCGTCATTTCATCTTAAATCTCTCTCGTCGCGGAATTTTGAGCTTAAATGTTTGGCTAATAATTGTTTAACATCACTCACCTCGCATAGAAATCGAAAAACGAACAAGATAACTGTTATAGTTTAAATCTATCAGTCGTTCAAAACAGTCAACAACAAGACAGGTCAATGTTTTTATTTTCTTTAGTTTACAAACGCACACTCTACAGCCACTCCTTCTCTCCCTTTTTTATCACGGAATACATATGAAGCGTAACGAAACCATTCAGATTACTACATACTTCTCCTTAAAGGGGTTGTAACATATATGTGCATGTCATTTTTCTTACTTTGAGCGGCCCTATTTATGAAACACCTCAATTGTTTTAACGTTGCACTTGTCCGGTATCTGTTTACACAAAAACGGAGGGATGTAGGGCGAGGTTGCCAAATTCATGAAATTTACTTTAACGCTTTGCAGGACATTGGGATCGTTGATGTCACCATCAAAGAAATAACCAGGGAGATTATTTAACTTCAATATGGATGGATTTGCTGTCCCTGCAAATAAACAAGGAGGAAAGAGATTGAAGTGAAATTGACTCTGTAGCTGTTATCATTTCCGAAAACATTGGTAGTATATTAACTTTCAGAATGAAGGGATACCTTGTTATTTTGTGGAGAAGCAAACAAAGCAATACATATATTTTGTGTATGCTTTTTGTCATCAGGCATCTGATAGAAACTGCTTTGACTTATTTAGGAGAGGTGCTTAAACAGTCATGGTATTTTAACATTGTTTTTATTGAATATGTTTTTTCAGTGTTTCTTAATGAATTGACAATCCCTGAAAATTGTTGATACATCGAACAAGTGAGCCTTAGTGTTGTTTACAGCCGATTCTTGGAGGACTGGGGTGCACAACCAAAATGTGTAGCAGTTTCTCCAGTCTAGGATCCAAGACTTTAACCTTACTTTATATAACATGATTCATATTCGACTCGTTTTTTATATCCCTTGAGTAAAATTTGTCCCTAAGATATTTCATATTGAGAGCGGAAATATAGACAGGGGATTCTGTTGTGAATATATGACTTGAATTAGTAATAGTAATACCCTATTTTTTTTGTAAAAATATTACTCATTCTCCGGGCTTCTTGACACTCTCAAAGATTTTGCACTTTTTTGGTTTCGTACCCGCGTACAACTCTTTATGATATGAATCTCCCCCTTCTCAGCTGATAACCTTTTCTTGTTCGTACTTCCACGTTTATCAATTTAAAGGGTTTTTAAAATACCCCGGAAACGTCAGGTCAGTCCTTTGGCAACAAACTTACTTGAGCAATTAGGCCGTAGAAGTTGTGTGCTTGACGATAAGCCGATTCCAAAAAAATTCCATTGGCCACTTGAACAGACGTACAGTAAAGGGGGGTTGAAAGTGAAGTCGAAGTCATTTTGGCACATCGCAGCGCAAAGATATTCTACACCAATCTTGTTGCACGCCAGAGCTCCGTTTTGAGGAGGATCGAACATGGGACACTCCTTTCCTGTTGACAACAAAAGAAAGAAAAAATATAAAATCATTGTAGCAAAGAAGACGCCGACTTTAAAATGTCGCCCTTCCAGTCCAGTAAGTAGAAATTTCATATTTTCTTAACCTTCTATTTTCGAATTGTAGACATAATTAATAGATGTAAAATATAGTAAAGATGTCGAATTTTAGATTTTTTGGTTAGTCAAGGTGTAACTCATACTTCGATAGCAGTCAGCATAATGCTGCACAAAAGCGGTTTTTCTCTCATATATTTTCAGTTACTGAATCTGTTGATCATGAATTCTAATGGCCTGGGTTTGAGTAAACCTAAAAGGGACTGCTGTCGGCAACGGTGATTGATGTTATGACATCGTTAGCAGAAACCATCATTAGAGTCAAGGGTTACTATTAGACTTCAGATAAGCCTCTCGTTGTCAGCTATTGTTACCGAGAACACCCTTATCGGGAATACTTTCACCTGGACAACGAAAGCACGCAATCAACTGTTACTTCCAAATTCTAACCTTTTCTTTTACTTAATTAGATCATCTTGAGAAATTGTTTATTCAAATGCAAGAGCTTCAGCTTACGTTTTAGAGTGATCCTGAAGCTACAAGTGGCTCTATTACCAGCGGAATCTCTCGCCGTACAAACAACTTCAGTTGTACTGGGAACAGGGAATAAGTCTCCACTTGGCCTGCTGCATATTATTTCGGGCTCCTCACCAGAATCGTCAGTTGCTTTAGGTCTAGACCAGTCAACGTGGGTCTCATGCTCTGTGATTTCTTTCATTGTGATGCACTTTGGGCAATACGTAAAAACCGGCGCTTGATGGTCTGAAACGATGATAAGAACAAAATATAACGTTTGTAATTAGCGATGAGTGGGAGTCAGCATTTCATATGATAGTTTTAGCCCCTCATCGACAGTTCTAGAACAACTCAAAACGTCTTAAATTAACGTCTTCAAAAGGTTCAACAACTACATAAATATTCTTGAAAAACAACTTTTTGTACAATAAGTTGTAATGCGCTTCTCCCATCTTCTTTATTCAAGATGACGAGATGGAGATCTCTTACCCATTGATGCTATCGTAAGTGAAGCGAGAATAGCATTCAAAATGAAATACTGGAAAATCATGGCGTAGAGAAGTCTCTAAGTGATACGATTGCGGTGAGATGCTCAAGCAAATTAACGCTTCAGGAAAAAGACAGTCGGGAAGCGATGTTAAAGGAACTATAGGATTGTGGGATTGTTTACGCAGCTGTCTTTGCCTGATTTGGTCACAGGTGCGATTTTTCCGTCGATCCTTCAATTTAGGGGAATAAAGTAAACTCAATCAATGGCAAGAAATGAATTAACTATATATCGATTACCAATTTCACGAAAGTAGACTGATATGTTTCAGATTATGCGTCATCCATTTTTGCAAAATAATGAACGCATAAAATTGATAGCAGCAAGGAATCGGACTGATGAGAAATGCCACTAAAATATTTCAAACTTCACGGAAGGGAAGTCAGCCACGTTGGCAGAATCTGAAAGTAGTTAATAACCCAATTATTTCATTTTTAAGGCCAAACCTCTCAGTTAAACACAGCTGTTATTGTTAACATGGATAAACGTTGGCTTAATCGTCTTTAAAGGCAACATTGAATACCTATAACTTTCCGAAAAATGATGCAGAAAAAACAAAAATATTTAACTCCGGTCTGTGTCAGAAAAAAAAATAACATAGCCCTTATGATAAGGAGGAAGGGTGTCTGGATATCTGTAGCTAAGACGTGTTACAATTTTAATTTGCTTTGTTTTGATTGTTTGTTTTTTTCTTACTATTCTTGTTTTAATGTTTTGATGTGGGTAAAATTCGCAAAGCCCTCTCACGTATCGATTGGGAAATCAGTGTCGTTATTTTTGCCCCTCTTCCTTTATTATCACGGGTCAAAGCGCTTCGCTGCCTCTTTATGAGGTAGAAAAAAAATCATCATCATTGGTCTGCGTCGGCAATTTCCCTGGAAGTGTCCTGTCGGGTCATCTACATCAGCAAATTCCCAGTTCGTCCTTGGCTCTTTGTTGAACAGGCCTCTTGGCCGATAAGACTGGGATGTTAGCTTTTGAACAGAGAAACCTGTTACAAGGGATCAGAACGAAGTGTTTTTTTTTTTACATGATAACCTAAAGTATACAGGCATTGTGATTGGTGCTCTGTTATTATCTATAGGAGGTCGCACGCATAGATGATGCTTTCTATTTAAAACAGTTGCCCCTTTATTCCTATTCAGGTCATTATTTATTTATTGAAGACATCTGACATCTATTACAGAACAGACGCATTTATCTATTCATAAAAAAAGCTCTTTATTTAAGAGAAAATTCTAAGAAAAGACTTCTTTAGCAATACATCAAATTTTCTAAACCTAAGTAAAGGATTCTTTAGCGTCCTTTGTAGCAGCCACCAGTTGGAGTGACAAGACTTAGCATGTTCTCACTAACTAAAGACATTGGACAGTCCGCTGAAACCAATTTTACTTTTGAACTGGTCTCCACTATGTAATCAAAGTCAAGCAGACACAGGTTGACAACAATAGCGCTTAGACAAAACTTCCTTAACACAACTGCGAAAACTCCTGTTGAAAACTATATAGATTATCGGATTAATGGCACCATTTAAGAACAGCATTAGAAGAGCAATGAAACGGAAATGTCGAGTTTCACTGTAAACCACATAGAAGTCAAGCGCGAAAGACAATTGAAGGGTTAGAATCGGCAAGGAACAGGCATAAAATGCGACTATTAGAGTTATTAACATCTTGAAAATCTCACGATTTCGCTTCTCTCTCAATGCGCGAGCTCTTTCACTAACGTTGTTGGGGAAGTTTCGACGCCAAAGCTTGAATCCGATGGCTGCGTACAAAACGAGCATAGCAAGAAGCGTCATGAAGAGAATTACGGCGAAACCTGCATAGAAAATTTTTATGACTTGATCCTTGAGACTACAGATTGTGATGCCCTCGTTGCTGATGAATTTTGCGAAATAAAATATCGGCAAAGCAAACAGAGCTGGTGCCAGCCATGTCAGAAAAATAATAAAGAAGCAGGTCTTCCGCGTGATAATTTCTCGTAGAGGAAAGAACACCACACAAAGACGATAAATTGCGATAGCCAGAATTGTCAGGTTTGCAGTTACCATGGTAATGACAGAAAGGAACATGTCTATCTTACAAAGAACTGTTCCAAAGTTTCCCTGTAGAATCCAGTGGCCGTTCAGCGCTAGATTATTGTACGCATGCGGGATATTTTGAATAGCAAAGAAAATATCCGCCACAGAAATATTTGCAATGAATAAGCTGTTGGCATTCCTCATGTGACTTCGTCTGAAGTTCTTTTTCAGAACGAGCACAACCATAGCGTTTTCAAGGAGAGATACCGCAAGAACAGACATGCAAAGTGTGGCTTTCGTTATTGCTTCGGTTCTTCTTTCATGAACAGGCGATGAATCACTAGCGTTTTCCATTTCCAAGAAATATTCGTTAAACGCCTTAGTTTTCCCGTCGAAACTAGGTCATGAAATGGGATTTGGTTAGGAGTGAAACGTGCAAGCGCATACAAACCCTTTTTGAGGGCGCCTGCGGCTGTCTAAATATTGATTTACATAACCGAAAAGTCACTCCTGCATTTTCACTTCATTTCCATAAGTTCTATCGCTCGAGGACAAAGACAGCCATTGTTTTTGAGTAAAAAGGAATTTTGAACCGAAGTGGTAGTCGCTCTAAAGTAAGATTTCCTTTTGTTTGGAGTTCAGTTTATTAAGAATCTGTCAGAAAAGACAATTACAGCAAGCTGAACAGGAAGAATCTTTACAAGGCCATTTTTAGGACGAATATAGCAAATTCACCGCATAAAGCGTATTTATCACTGAAAACGATAGACAATTGGGATTGGGAAGTTTTAAGGGATTGAAAGCTTTTGACTCAAGGACGTGATCCATTACAAGCTTTTCCGTTTGTTGAGTTCCCAAGTGTGACGTACTTTCGCGGTTAATTATTTTTTATATTTGTTTTATCATAATGTTGGCGCTATTATGAGCCAAGTTACAAAACCGAGAAGTAATATTGTTGTATAATATATTTTAGGTCACAGGAAGTTGACAGAATATTTCAATAAAACATGTTGTGATACTTTTAGAATGACTTTCGGCGGTATCGCTGGGATTCACGTTCAAGTTAACTTCAAAAGAGGATCTAGACAGTTGGAGCAAAGGCATAGATAGACAAATAAAACCGAAAAATCGTAGAACGAATTGAAAAGTCTTTGTGATAATGGTGTGGACTGCAGCTTGCATCAAACAAAACAGACGTTGGACGGGCTAACAACGGTACGTGCGTACACAATATAAGATAATCATTTACTCTTGAGGGCATAATAGCTGCATGCAGAATCCTAGAATTGAAAAAAAAACCATAAAAAAATGATGACGACAGTGTCCATACACTAGACAATGAAAGTTGATAGAAAAGAGGACTTAGCGGAAACTGCGACATTAAATAAAAAATCAGCTGCTGTTCAGAGCAGAATTCTGTCGCCGAGAATGTTTTTGGAAGGTTATTTTTAGCAAGCATTTCTAGCAAGACACGAGACACAGTATTACGACGAGTATTTATCTATGGTGATCCAAGATGTTATCTACAAGTGCTTTTTATTTTTATCTTCACCAAATTCTCCACCTTTTGTGTTCGTTATAATGTCTTGTGGAACAGTATTTAGAGAGAGTCCTGTCAGATAAACCTTTGCACTCACGGCACAATCATTTTGCCCTGTTGAACACGCACACATCAGTTAAGGTGAAACTCCACGTAAGATTGCATCAATTACACAGAAAAAGAAGATCAGTAGAGAGAAGCGCTATTATATATGCCCTTGCTCGTGAAAATGTGATAAAGCACGACACAGGAACAATTCTGCCTTTGAACGCAAGCAAAATCACTTAAGGTGAAAATCCATGCAAGATTGCATCTAAATACCCATAATGATTTATTACTGAACTCAAATTATTAAAACAAAACAGTAAATAGAAATTATCAGTATATTCTAACGTGAACTAAGTATTTGCTCAAAAGTTTAATTTACTTGAAAGTTTTATTTTAAATGGTCGAATTAGGTTTGTCAGCTGACCAGTGAAAAAACACTGTCTGCAATATTGCCTTTCACTGACAGGTGCTAAAAAATAGGAGGGGAGATAGATCAGCTATCAACAGCGGAAGTATTCGTCTTTATTCCCTCCAAAGAGTCCCTTTTTTTTTTAACCCAGATATCATGTAATATAACGACTTGCAGCCTCGCCCACGGAAGCTTTTTATAGAATCACTTCTTTCCGTCCTGTTGAAATGATCGATTTTGTCACTAAGATCAATGATAAAAGTTGACTGATAAAAAAGATGAAAATTACCGGAAAATAGCCCAGAGGCTCAAAACTCGTATTATTATGGTAGAACTGAGGTACTTGAATAAAATAAATTTTTGATAATCTTGATCATTTTTAACTCGTGAATTGCGCGCATGCGCAAGAGCGAGTTGTTGATACGATGTGGGGAATGGCACTCGCTCGCTCGCTCGCTCGCTCGATTGGTCGATTCCTGTAAACTTTTTTTCGATTTTAGGCTTTTGAGTGCATTTGATAGTTTTTGGCGAGCAATAAACGAACGAAATGGCGACCTTTGTTGCTAAGAATAGTGGTGGGGTGACAAAGAAGCCAATGATAATCTTAAAATAATTTTTTTTTCGTTTTAGTTTCAACAAGCGGCGCCAGCGACTGGCAGGCATGCAAGGATTCACACTGAAATAACAGAACAACCTTCGTTTTTCATAAAACGTAATTTACAATCCTTGAACTTGAAGACAATCCGAAGATTCATTGAAAATATCACTTACTGCGAAGGGCTCGGAGTTTACAGATGTTCAAAAGCTTTTTCTGTTACGGCGTGGGATTGAAGACAAAATCGATCATTACGTTTCGTATCGTGTGTTTTTCCTGTGTGAAACAACAGAAGATGCCGGCGACTAACGAAAGTTATCACGAAAATCTAATAACACCTAAACAAACAATTTTAGCTACCGATTTTCAGTGAATTTTTAAAGAACAATTTTCTTTTAAGATAATTTGAAGATTCAAAATACATATTACGTACTAAAATGCGAAAGTTATATACCACAAAATTGATAAATAGGCCTGAACTGAAATTCTATCTTGTTATTGATTATACGTTGCCTACCAGGTGACTAAAATCTACACAGGCGGAGATCCAAAATGACGGTGGCAGTCATGGCTTAGTTATATCACTCAAAACTCGTTCCCGTTTGTCTCATTTGATAAAGAGGGAATCGTTAATGTTTTCATTAAGAAAGTGTTGCCTTGATTTTCTAATATTTACAATAATAGACAGTAAATTTCACTTTTCACCCACATTTACTTTCAACCTTTTATTTTGAACCAGAAACAGAAATGATATACGTTTAAAACACATGACATCATCCACCCTCGTCAAATGCAATAGCATGATCATTTCAATTGTAATGCCTTCTTATCCAAACGTTGCTTTGCTTCTTTGCTACATTAGCGAACACTGAACTACTGCTCGTTCTCTAAATATGACAATCAACCACAACATTCCCTAAGCCAGCTAACCTTAAACATAATCCAAAAAATTATGTAAGCCATCTGTCAATTCACGCGTTTGCTCACAGAGCACTTTCAATATTGAATCATTTTTTCGTGGTATATGGACGTTTATCTATGACGTTGGCAGGTATGTCAACAACCTGAAGCTAGTTCTGAGCAAAACCATTAACAAGAGACATTAGACTTAGATGACTTAACAAATTATAACTTTTTCAGGTGGTCATGTGGCCAAGGGAAACACTTACTAAACTCATTTTAATTTAGGCGCTGACCGAAAGGAGCGCAGCTCCATAAGCGTAAATACAAGGAATAAGCGCTTTATTACAGGTGCCTCCGCTTTACTTAGGGGAGGGGGCACGGGAGAGTCTTGAAGTGAGACGCTAGATCATTTCCTATCTCATTTGACAGTAGCTTGGTTTTAAGCAATTTTAGGGTAATTCTGACAATTGATTTAGTCAAGCTTACAAAATTCGCAAAATTGACACTTAAGTTGGTCTGTCTCCGCTTTAATCAATTTTAATTTTCGAAAAACTATTATGGACAATATTTTTAATAGAGTTAAACTAAAGACAACTATAAATGTCTGTTTTTCTACTGACCAATGAATCGGAAATAACTTCAAACATTTCATTTTTGCTTGTCACTAACGACAAGATAGCCGTGGAACAATTAATTTCCGTACACTTTGTTTCGCACCTTTAAAGCTAGAATAGTGTTGCGTTTATTATGTTGTATTTACGTAGCGTTAGCTGTTATAAGCGCGAGTCTTCATATAGGGTATCATTGTTAACACAGGGCGCGTTCCTTTCGGTACTAAACTGCTTTTTTCCATTGAGTTGCCTCCTGTTGCTATACGATTGCAGTGTGATCGCTGAACTGGGCGATTTGCATGTAAATAAAACTTTAAATTCACGGCGAATATCAGAGTTAAATGTAGAGTAGATCACAGGATTTATTGCTCCATTACAAAGCATTAAGAAAGCTGAAATTATGCTGTAGTACGAACCAAGTTTTTTGTAGAAGTTGAAGTGAAGAGAAAGCTGATAAATCCAGAATGGAATAAAGGAAATGTAAAATACAAAAACTAAAGTCGCCAGTAACTTCAAAGCTTTATGTTTCTTGGCTGGTTTCTTTCCCTTAACGTCGTAAAGTTGAATCCCCGGTACTTTCCGAAGCCATATCTTTAACAGAATGGCAGAATAAAGAGCCAGTGTGACGACAAACCCGGCTGCTAATAGCACAGTTTGAAAAATAAACCAGCGGATAACTTTTTCACAGCTGAGGCAGGCAGTACATGTTACCTTTCCATCGGGATCTTCATTGTCTTTCTCAAGGTACGCAAAGGAAAATAATGGTGCACAATAAATACCGCTGACAAGCCAAGTAGATAAGATTATAAAATATGCCCGTTTCGTGGAAATTAATGCCTTCAATGGGAAAAATATCGCCAAAAACTTCTCCACGGCGGTAGCTAAAATGGTCAGATTCGAGGTCAGAATTAAGAGCGCTGAGAAGAACATATCAAGCTGGCAGAGATAATTTCCAGAACGGCCACGAATTTGCCATGCTCCGTCCAGTATCAAGTGAGTGTAGATTATTGGGATATTTTCTATCGAAAACAACAAGTCGGCTAGGGACAAGTTCATTATGAAAAGATGATGGACTCTTCTTCGCGACTTGCTCCCAATTCGTCTAAATACCCTGATGACGACTGCATTTCCAACCAGAGAGAGAAAAGCTGTAAGGTAATATGCGGACACTAGGAAAAACCTTCCAGTTGCAAGCCCTGTAATCTGTGAATCTTCATTTGGCTCAGACAATGCAGTGGAGCAATCGCTCAAATTTGTTGTGTTCTCGAGAATCATTTTGCATTGCACTATTTTAAACGACGCTTCTGCTCATAGGCGTCAGCTTTCAGATGTTTAAGCAAAGGACACGTACATGCCTAATTTAAGCGAACTTTTTAAAAAAAAGCCATTAACGTTAATTTCATCTCGAGAATCAATTGGTTGTCTTTTGGTTGCACAAAATTCGCTTTTTGCAACACTGGAATAATTTTTTGTGTCGCTCCCTAATTCAAATCATATTTCAGTTTTCATTGCATATGAATATTTTCATTACAAAATCGTTACTCACATTAAAACAAACAAACTGGCATCATTGGTAATGGCCACATTTCATTAAAACGTTTTCTAATGTTCACCACTACCTCCCAAGCTCTCGATCTCTCTCCGAGCAAACTACTCAAACTAAATAATTGAAAATTTAAACCAAAAAACCGTCATGGACATGTCAATTTATTTAACGAGCAAATGCCAGACCCGTTTTCAAATAAAGTGTAAGAGACCAGAATAACACCCGCAGAGAACTTTTTATTGTCGTTAGTATTTGTACGGAGATATCAATATCATCTTTTTGATCGCAGGTGACTGCCTTTTAGAACGAAAACGTAGACATTTTAAACGACTTCTGTTATCAATAGATGCAACTTGATAAGTCTGACATGTACAATCACGGGTCTTACTATGCAATAAACCATATCCGCGACTCTAGGAGGATTGTCACTACTCGTGCCTGATGAAATATTTAGATGGTGTGTAATAAATTTCTCAAGTAAGTTCAGTGTTTGTCATTTTTTTGTCTTCCATATCATATATTTTCGATCAGTCGTTGGTATTCAAACTTTTCTGGCTTACATTTAAAAATTTTAAAGATTGTAGTAGATAAACAGGCGTTTACATGCAGCAAACGAAAAAACGATTGAATAATTCTCGTTAAGTATGGAGTCCATTTGGCAATGTTTTGTAATGGCCCCACCTAAAATGGCTAAGACGTCCCTTGACGACTTCTCTTGACAGTTTAGGTGTGAAGTTACGATGATTTTTCATAAGGAAACGGAGACATTCTCATGGCAAATCTGGTAAGAAGTGTAAGGTGAATTTTGATAATCATAATGCTGAGAGTGACTCCTCGTCGACAGTTGTTGATGACAAGCCAAGTTCTTTGCCGATTCATATGTTTAATTGGTTTTCATAGAGAAGTTTTCTTGTTCATACACGTCAAAGTTCCAGCGTGAGTGAGGATTCCTCGCTCCCTCCTTCTGAATTTACAACTGAGTCGAGGATCTCAGTCCATCATTTCCATCATCTGTGCTTTTTTTCCTTGCAGCAGCCTCAGTTTCAATAGAGTAAGCAAGACTCCTAGAGCATTTGCAATGAGACAGAGCAGCCTTGATCCCATCACGAAAGCTCTCATTGAAAATGAGGTAAATAATTGGATTTATGGCACCGTTCGAGAAGTATAACAAAAATGCAATAAACCGGATGTGGTTTATTTTTAACAATTCGTAGAAACCAAGGACCAAAGACACATGTAAACTCAGAATTGGCAAGGAACAGATGTAAAACACGACAATCAAAGTAATGAGCATCTTAAAAATATCGCGATTTCTTTTCAATCTGCGCTCGCGATTTTTTTGACTTGCATTGCCAGGAAATTTTCGACCCGAAAGCTTGAAACCAATGGCTGTATACAACACCAGGATGGTGGCGAGAGTTGTGGCTAAAATTCCCGCCAAAACCATGTACCACGTTTTCAGAATCCTTCTATCTGTGAGATTACACGAGATGACACCGTTTCTAATTATTAAGTCACCGTAGTACAGTAAGGGTGAAGCGAAAAGCGTGGGTATTAACCATGTCACAAATATGATCATAAAACAGATTCTTCGGGTGATGATCTTCTTGAGCGGAACGTACACTGCAAACACTCGATCCACGGCAATGGCTAAGATAGTAAGATTTCCAGTAACTATAGTTATAAGAGAAAAGAACATATCGATCTTGCATAATGCAATTCCAACCCATCCTTGAAGATTCCATCGTTCTTTCAGTAAATAATTGTTATAAGCATGGGGTATGTTCTGTAAAGCGAACAGAACGTCGGCCACTGACATGTTTGCGATGAAAAAGGTATTAGCTGTTCTCATACGGTTTTGATGGTTCTTCTTAAGAATCACTAGCACCAACATGTTTTCAATTAAGGACATGACGAGAACAAACATGCAAATTGTTGCCTTTGTGAGTCTGAACTCAAAGCTTTCTCCCTGAGAGCCTCCAGTTGAGGAGTTAGTGCTGTTTTCCATTCCGATGTAAGAGTCAAAATGAAATATTTCGTTCCTACCGTTCAGATCTGCATTTCTTGTTTAATTTTCGGAACAAAGTTGTAGATGTTGTCTTTACGAGGTTTGTCGTCTTTGAAATTAAAATCGCTTACCAACAATTTTAAAAACTGCATACATCAACTTTGGCGTCAAATGGAACACCAAAGCAAATATCGATTCTGATGTTAATGTCATGTTAATTTTTGAATAAATTCAAATAAATTGCTTATCATGTGGGAGGATTGTGCTGATAGCTAGTAAAAGATGACCTCAAAAGTCTTACAATGATAAACGTTTCGATAAAAAGTTTTATTTGTAGTGAGTACAACAGCCACTCCAGAAAAGAAATGAGGTCTACGGGCACTAAACACTTTAGATATGATTTTGTTTGCGAAAACGCTACAGTCGCCAAGGTGGCACATTCTTAAATTAATTTTTATTATTTGGGAAATATATTGTTTCAGCTGTCATAAGTACACCAGCAATATTCTGAGGCAACACATAATTCATTAGTCTTAATGAAAAATATTGAAATGACCAATTTTATGTGCTCAGTAAAAAAACAAAGGTATAGTCACAGGACATTAATAAAAAAAAAGATGGAAAACTTAAAGATGAAGAGGCAATATTAAGTACTAAAGGAAGGTGGCTTAAAAGGACAAAAAATAGGAACGGATAAGCAATTTTTAATGGCAGTTTTGATCCCTAAATTAGCTCATTTTAAGTTTTTCTAGAATATTGCAAAATTCCAAGACAAAACTTCACCAATATAAAATGGGCCCTTTCGTAGTTCCATGTTTGCAGATACTTTCTCATAAAGGTGCAACAATGAAAATTATTGATAAAAAAATAGTAATCATTTATATTGATGTCGAGGTAATTTACTTTTTATTCTTCTTACTAATGCAAAACCGAGGCAAGGGAAAATATGAGCGGAAGCCTGCTTAATCTAAGTCTGTCTCCACAAAAACTACATCATTGTGATCTCCTTTTCCTGATAGTCAATTACCGCACATTTTAATTGGCGTATTCCATAATTCAACAAGAGAGAAAATTAGTATGTAGTTGCAAACAAATTTATATTTGTATGTTTCAGCCTCTCTAAGCTCTCTAAAGGCAAAATAATAGTCTTTTTAAAGCAACGCTTAGACATAAACGAAAATGCAAAGTCAGTTATTTCGTTTGAAAAGCACCGTTTGAACGAAATTGAACTGGCTATTTCTAGGCCCGAAGATCGACAGTTTGACACCTCATGTCAAACTGCCAAAGTAAACAATCTGGTCAAAAGCTTGTCTACATTAGATTTTGCAATTTGTTTGATTGATAATGTTTTTAAGGAAATTGGTGGATGTCTCAGATGAATATGCACGACAAACTGTACTGTAAATATGAATTATTTTTAAAGATTTTACAGGACAGTTACAAGATACTTCCTATTGTCAAATTCGTAGATAAAATTATTTTATGCTTCAATTTCTGACCAAATTTAATCTGGTAAAGTATTTTACATGTCATCACGCCGTGGGAATAGAATGCGTCGTAAGTGTACTTAAAGCATCAGTCATCCACGTAGCTTTGTTGTTATCGGCAGAGCGGAGACCGACTGTTTGGAGAAGCTATGGAGCGCTACTTCTGTATGCCTAGAAAGTTTTATACACCCTAGAGGTTCTAGGAGAGATTGCTGTAAGTTTTTGTCAATGGCGACTGAACCCTTCGCCGTGGGCTTAGCTCAGTCCGTGATAGATTGTGTTGCTTAGAAGTCACTCTGCTGTAACGATTACCATATGAAGTAAAGTTACATAGATAAATGGCCATATAAGATACCTTTACAACGTATTTTTCCGTAGGTGAAATATACCCTAACAATGGTCCAGTATAAGTCCAACATCGTTGGACTTTGATGCACCAACGAGAATTTAAGGTGGCAGGATTTAACAATGTTATGCTAAGTGTACCCGATTCAAAAGGAATTTGTCTCACCGCGCAAAGCGAAAAGGGACTTGCTTGGAGATCACTTTATACTTCCAGTGGTGTGCATGTAATGCCAGACATAGGGTCAGCAGAAACAATATGAAACCTACGACGTTATGTAGAGGTCATGAACAAGTTTCTCATTTCCATTACAGTTTCTACGATACGACTGTTATGGACACTCCCAAGAGGCTACTAAGTTCCATACTCCTGATCTGATCTTCATGTGTAAACCTTTCGCTGATGCTGAAACGAAAGGCAAAAATAATAACACTAAAACTAAAAGCCAGTGATACCGTGATTGCAAAGGCAAGAGATACATGCCTGCTTTGAACACTCTGTTTCATAAAATGATAGAAGGAGAGTAAAAAAACAAGAGAAAAATTCAAGCAGCTTGTAGACTGCAACTACTATAAAATATTCTGATTTCTAAGGAAAGAGGTCATTAGGGGTGTTGCTATTCTCCAGGGTAAAATGCTGTACATAGCTCATCGCAGCTAGTTACCCTCAAATACTTGTAACATTTCCCAGACATATCAACCCATAAGTACTCCTTGGTGCAGACAATCAACACTGGAGTCAAGACTTTCCCTAAGATACGAAATCTGATATTTAATCCCGATTACATTGCACTATCCTATAAGACACCCAGTCGCCATTGACAATAACAATGAAATATCATACTTTACCTCCATATGAGACTGTTCCATCAGTTTTCGTAGCAATGTAATTGCTTTCGGGCAGATCAGACTTGAGCCTTTCAGGAACTGAAATAGCAGGTACGAAATCCCTAGAAGACGATTCCCGTTTCCATTTCTCAGGCAAAATGCAACTCCAAGTAACGCCATCCCTACTGACTGCGTGACATCGACTATCTGTTCCCAAGCCAAAAATCCTTTTGTACGATCCACGAACAGTCATCCCAAAAATCATTTTCACTCGCGGATCTAGCCCTATGGGTAAAAAGATGCCAGTCTTTGCTTCATAGCGGCATTGAAATAAAATACATTGGACAACTTTAACGAGAAAGCATTACTTATACATACCAATCCATTGAACACCATCATTTGAAAAGTAACAGGAAGGTTTCAAATCACTATAGAAGAGGACGACAATAAAGTAAAGATTACAAACCGCAAAAATTACGAAATCAGTGGATTACTAACGCCGATCACTTACAATGCTTATGTTTTTTTAGGTGAACATTCCTCTGTTTTAGCGGTTAATTGTTGACTCGTCGTTATTCGTCTCTACCGCCAGGGGCAGTACGAGAGCGCTATCCTTTTTAACTGTAATTTTACGAAGATCTTATATAATTTTAACTACTAAGCAAGAAATCATGCTCTCTTGCAAGTAATTTAATGACCTTTTCTTCTCTTGGCAGAGGTATACTTCGTCAAACAATGGATTCAACAGAAATCCTCTCTGAGCATCTAACAAGATATAGAAAAATATTCTTTAAGATCTACCAAACATAATTTTACAAATCTAACAACTCACTACTTTCTTTCAAATATTCGAATTCGTTACTACCATATCTATTACTGACAAAATTGAAATCTTTAAGTTAGCTTCGCATATTATCCCCTGAAAATTTAAATAATTGATTTTTGAGGTTAAATCGAGGTCCAAATTCTCTCGTTGTCCGCCATATTTAATTACCTTCTCTCACTGTAAAGTTAAGCGTTACGGACTCTATTGAGCCCACGAACAACTTGGCAGCATTACTTGCCATGCGTTGTTCATACAGAATGAAGCTTGGTACAGACAGGAAGTATTTTCCAACAGAAAGCACACGTTTAGGATCAATTTGGACCGTGATGTTAATTTGCTTTGATGACCCGGGCTGAATTTCTCCAATCTAACAAACATAAAAAATTACAAAAGTAGGATTGAGTTAAAAATGTCATTTGCATTTAATTGTCTTATGGCGTCTGCGCGCCTCGCTTGAATAACAATTCATGACGATACCATTAACCTAGAGAAAGATAACTGAAAACTATTGGCGAAGCTGTTAGCCGTAAGAAACCACTATTGGCTTTGATTAAATAAGCATTGTATAGGCTTTCCTTATGCAATAAAGTCGTGTGAGGCAAATGCCCCGAGCTGAATTGAACATCTGCCGAAAGTTAACGACTCTTCTTCTTTTCACTGAGACGGTCATGACTTAAGTCTCAGAACTTCAGTCAATTGGCTTTTTAAAAGACACTGCGTGCTAGAAAAGACGTTGTCTCGAAAACGCTTTCAGTTGGCCCTAAGCTTTCGAACTTTTTTATAATCAACGGACAATTGAGAGGTTACCTCCTTGGCATGCAACAAAACTACGAATCGAACAGCAGGAAATGAAGCCTAAGGTAAATGAGCCTTACGTATTTTTTTCATGAGCTCACCTTAAAATTATACTCTCCAGGGTAAGGACTAGACACATTTGTCAAAGGCACGTGATTCAGCATACTCGCGTAGTAAGGAAGAGTCCAAACCAATATTGTATTAAAGGCAGTGTCACGCGACCACAAGTCGTGCGATAAAATTACTGTAAAAGTTACTGAATCACTATAAAAGGATGTAAGCACAGAAATTAATAACTCATGATGAAGAAAACTTAATAAGATGTTGGTTGCAGGAAAACAATGTAATCTGTGAGCAAAAAATTATTTCAGTTCTCACTCACTTTTGAAACAAATTGTTGACATCGTATGTTGATACGGTCTGGTGTACTGTAGGTCTCCTTGCTGCAAAAAGAAAATTAATGCTTAATTTCACGGTTTAAAGACTTTACAAATAAACCTTAAACTTTAAACTCCTGGGATCTTTTTCCCCTAATTCTCGGTCAACAGCAATTTATGGCTGCCGATTTTACTCCTTCTTCCTTTCTTTGCACCCGTTTTTTTTGCCGCGCTTCTCGCAAGGCCTTGAGCTGGGACTTATGGCCTGCAGGTGCGGCCCTTTATGCACCATCAACCCCAGCTTTTACACGGGAATGCTTTCTTTTTTCAATTCTTTTCAATGAAATCGCGCGCGGAGCCGTATGGGTCATGTGAAAATCCTCGTGAACACCCACCTCTCACCAGGACCTCCACAACACGAGAGTCACTCCCAGCGACGTTTGACGCATTACAAGCATAGAGTCCTGCATCGGACTGTTTGATCGAGGAGAGCTCAAGACTTGTATCATTATGGACCAGTTTACTGTCTTTGTACCAGCGGACTGCTGGTGTAGGATAGCCGCGCGCAGAGCATCGAAGTGTCAAGGAATCTCCTGTGAAAACTTCAAATAGAAAACTGGAGCCGTTGATGATGGTTGGTGGTTCTAAGAAACGAATGAAATTTTATGTCGGAATAACTTGTCAATGGATTCCTTCTTCAAGGGCTGCAAAAGCATTATTACAGCGCACGTATTCTCATCCTCTGGGAAAAGAGCACAAAACCCCTCTAAGATTATAATATTCTTATATTATATAGTATATATTCTCCTTTCCGTCGCTTCATAATTATCCTCACGATGCAATGAGCTACTTGATAATTAACAATTTGTTCATACGTCAGCGTGCGTTCATCGAGATATGAAGCACGCGGGAAGTTTGGAGAGCACGAAAGATGAGTAAGAGTTGCTCGAGGCGTAGCCGAGAGCAACTCTAGCTTCTTGAGTGGCATGACTTTCAACAAGTATTTTCATCGAAAAATAATTGGACACAACTATGAACTGCAATGTTACCGTCAAAACTCCTCATAAGTCTGTCGTCAACCAACCTTTAACTAAAACTGTACCAAGCGATAGGCCGGTGTTTGATTTTCGGCTTAGCACACAGCTAAAATCCAGTATTTCTTCCATCTGAAAATAAATATTCTGTTAGATCATGATGGACGGCATTTAAAATACATAAAATAGTCTCGAGCTAAAAAATTTGGTCCAGCAAAATGGGCGTCTGACCACTGGCCTTTGCAACGTGCTGATCACGCACTTTCACTTTCAGTAACATTTATTCCGCGAGGAAACATTTGTTTAAAATGTATCGCTGGTGGGAGTAAATAAATCTATTCAACGCCACATGATCACCAATCAATGCAACCAATCATGATTAAACGAGGAGTAAGGAAAACTGCAGATCAGAAATGGTAGAATCTGTTTCCCGCTCGTCGCCCCTCCAGACAATTCAAAAAGGAAGTCACCTTTAGAACAATAGTACCCTCGGGCATTTTCATTTCCGACAAATTTAATGTCTATGGAAAGATTTGGATTATCCACAACAGTACCCCACAAAATCAAAGCAGAAGCCTGTCCTTTTTAGCTTCATTTATCACCTAGTTCAACCTGGATGTTCTTGATGACTCCAATTGCTTTTTTTTTTTTTATTTCCCTTACATGTTAGCAGGGTCATATTGTATTAAGCTATAATTACCTTAATTTCATAGGTACCACCAGAATTGGGAGCAGTAAATGGCTGAGAGAAATGTTTTTCCTGACAGTCCAGCTGCGCTTTTCCAAAGGACGCAAGACAGATGCTTTTGTTGAAGAGATTCAGATACACTTGTCGTACGCAGGACGGACAATAGAACGAAGGTGTAAGACAATATTTATAATAACCTGTGAAAATTAATATTAGTATTATCAGGTTTTGACTGCAAAGTTTCAATCGAGTTTAAATGCGAGCTCAAGCTTGTTACTAAAGGAAAAAAATTCTTCGCTATTTTAGCACAAACCAAAGAGCATTTTTTCGCTTGCGAAAACTCTTTTAATGTCGTTTTCACCTGCCAGTAGGATCCTTTTTCCGTCATTATACTCTCTTCAGCCTGTATCGTCAGAACTCTGCAGTCATGCACGTACAAAACGCATTTTTTTGTATACACACTGTCCCCTCTATGTTATTGATAAATAGTTTGTGTTTTTAACTGAATATATCAAGATCTAATATGAAAGCGTATGGGAAATTTGGAGAGCATTAAACAAGCCGACAGCGTCTTGGACAACTTTAACCCTTCTCTTGCGTTTCCCAAACTTCTCAGGTGCATCAACAAGGTTAGAAATGAACTTATTCAAAGATTTGAAAGTCTTGAAAACCTGATGACCCTCTTATGCCAGATTGATGGGAAAAAAAACCGACGTACCTTTAATTGTAATCAACTCTCCGCGCTGTGCTTGAAGAAAAGTTGTACCTGTTAATGCAAATTCCTTATCGCACGTCCCTGTGAACGAAGGAGTAGTCACCATGCATTAATCTCAGATAAATCCTATATGCATTAAGGATTTCATTGAAAAAAATCTTTTATCCTTTCGTATTTTGTGGCGAGTATCTTTTGCAAGATTGAACCAAACCTAAACAATGGATCTTTTTGTATTTTTTCGATGTCTTTTTGAGTCTGGATATTAAGCCAAAAATAATTTCAACTTTTAATCAGTTTATTAGCCCAAATGACAGCCTCTCCTTTAATAAAGTACTTCGTTAAGAGAAATCTTCAATTCTACTTTAGCACAGTGGCCAAATCAGTTACGAATGCACATCTATTGTTCCGATAAATAAAAATGTACCGATCTCGCTGTGAAACTCTATAAATTATGTTTTTTTCCAGATGGCATTTTGAATTGTCTCATCTGCTCCGCTAATGAAAAGTCAATAAACAGACACAGGAACATTTTGCACGTATTCAAGCTTATGCTAGGAAAAGAGACTTGGAATAAGAGACGTGACGCAAAAGAGTCGTGGAATATGAAAATTCGTTTTCCTTTGACAAAAATAGGCAGTTTCCTTAGGCAGCTCTGTATAGTAAAACTATGAAAGCATTAAGATGCGATTTCTAATCATTTTTAAATTCATTCAAACGGCAATCTAACCGCTTACCTTGTACTACGAACAGCAGAATGACCTTGAAAAACAAAGGCAGTCTTAAAATTGTCTCAGACCGCATTGTACCTCAGACTAGAGACCTTACAATAGGGAAAATTGGTTTTTCTTTTCCTTACATGCTCTTGACGCAACTTCAAACAGAGACCGGTTCACTTCCAGTCTTGTTTTCACTGTTGGAAAAATGTAACATCAATCATTGCGCATTATGAATTAACAGTAAAACACCCGGCCAGTGAAACACAAACACAGATGCGCATTTAACGAATTTTAATGAAATTTTCTTTGTAAACGATGATGATACAGAACAATAAGATTCTATCTTAGTTCGTGTTTTTCTTCTCTACACAAGAAGGCTACTGTTTCATGCAGGCTCGTTAAGGAACAAACTGATTTCGAATCTGAACTCGACCGGTTACAACAAAAAAACCGCTGTATTTTCAACTAAAAAAAAACCTTTTTTCGTTCATTTTTAAAAATAACTCATGTTTACTTTGTTCTACAATTGCTCTGTCAACTTCATCTTTGTCGGCCTTTTGTTTACGCGGTTTTCTTTTAATCATAAATGACTTCTTACTTGACAAGCTTAAAATTGATTGGACAATTTTAATAACGTCATAAAAACGTCATGAATTAAGCCTGGAAAATAAGAAATAGTATAAAGTACGACATATCGTTCGAACCGTGATGAAAGTAATATGTATCACGAAAAACAATGGGTATCAGGTATTTCTAACGTATTGTTAAAATATCCCGAGTAACGCCAAGTTTAACAGAATTATTTTCGAGCGGAAGCCAAAAGTATCAAAGAGAAACAACAAGATAAAAATAATTTAAATTTTCAAATTGTCCCTTTTTAAATATCCATGCATGGAAGGGTTAAAAACACAGAAGGGTCTTGCTATCCTGTATGGAGATATACTGAAAAATTTGTAGAAAAAAAAAAAAAAAACAGAATAAGTACTCACTAAAGATTTTCATTAAGATAAGAAATATCGTAGACGTAATGTGTAAAACACATTAAATTGATGTGTCGGTCAGGCTGAAAGTGAAAAGTGTTTCCTTTCTAGTTTCACACTCGGAGTTTGCAGGTGCAGATGCTTTAAAATTGAGAGAGTTTGTAAGCCAATGAGAAAAATTCTCCAAAATTTTGGTATTAAAAATAGTTCTTTTATTTGCTCTAAATACATAAATTTAAGCACAGGTATTATAACATTGTAATAATTACAAAAATAAATAGAACGAAGCCTTCTTTTTCTCAAAAATAAGTATTCATATAAATACACTACGTTTTTTAAATTTGTAAAATCGACATGCGCAGTACTACGCATCATAAGTCTCTTGGTTACTGTTTTTTTTTCTGATGCATTTAACCTTCTCAAAGTTTTCGCTCATTTTATTTCGCCTCATCATTCCTGTTTAGAAAAGTAGTCCAGACTCGGTCTTGTGGGCTTAAATAAACTTTTTCATATCTATCATAACTCAAAAATATCAAAGCTTGATTTGTCTTCTACAATTTTCGTATTAAATGATCATGTTTGACCATTCGCGTCTTGGTCACATATTGTTGTACTGCGTTTCAAGCAGTTCGATGGTATCCATATAATTTAATATGAGAAAATCTTGTGTTCTGTGTTATACTACCTAAGCGGGCAACATGGGCCCATCTACCCGCTCGGGATTGCCCGCTTTGATCCCGTGCAAGAAAAAAACCGCGTAGAGCAAACTTACAGAAGCAGATCAGTTCTTGACCGAAACCATGTCATACAATAATTGTGGTCACCAGCTGGTTCCTGTGATCACTGATCTAAATATGTTGACAAATTATAACTGGAAATATTTCTAAACTGTTTGAGAATGTATCATAAATGAAGTGTTTCTAGAAGAGAATTGATTGTTTGTGTTTTAAACGAGTCCCAGTTGGCCTGATCTTGCATTTTCTGTTCGAGAGAAAACCCTAAGCAAATTGCCATCAGATGTTCTTACCAAATGGCATTATAACATAGCTAGTAAATTTGTCTGATCAAATTCAATTGCGCGAGCGTGCTTCATATTCCTATTGTGCACGCTCATGAGGTCTGCAAACAAATCCCTCGAGAAAAATTTTCCTTCGGGTTGAAAATGTTATAAAACAATTGGTACATACGTCAGCTGCGTGTTCATCGAGATATGAAGCATTTGGGAAGTTTGGAGAGCACTCAAGAAATTTACCTCGAAGGTAAATTTTATTCTTACTCAAACAAAATCCCCATCCCATGGCGATAAATCATAACTGGTTTTAGAAGGCCCTTAGACGAAAGGCGAGGTTGAACAAAAAAGGAACAAAAGGGGCTGAATATGCAGAAGATTTACAAGTATAACAAGTGACTAACTCAGCCAAAATTGTGAAGAATGACTCCTGACTACTTAAAATCCACTTAAACATGTTAATAAACTCAACATCTCGAGATAATGCGCTCAGGCGTCCCATCCAAGTCACATTTTTCGCTGTTTTCTGAGGTGAAAAAAAAATTGATTATGGCAATGACCGATTGATTTGAGTTCCTAGAATATTGCGTGATTCTTTCTGTAGGAGATGACGCTAATAAGTATCTTTATTTAGTTTTAAAAGCTCTTATTAGATAATTTTATCGAAGAGCCATTGTATGGGTCTTGGGGGGATGGTCAGAAAGCTGTAATAGATATCTTTGTAATAAATATTCTTATTTAGTTTTCAAAGTTCTGAATTAGTGAGGGAACATTGAATGTTTCCGTTTATACTCGGCTGTATGCTGATCCTGGCTATAAGCCGAGAACCTCAACTTTCATCGTTATCTCAACTTAACCATGCAACGTTAATTGTAACATAATGTATGACAATTACCTAACAATTTCGCAAAAGAAAAATAATACTAAAAATAACTTTTTATCTCAAATGAAACCCGTACAAAAACCATGTAAAGACAACACGAAGCCCTGTTACCAATTAATCAAAACTTTAACAAAATTTGAGAAAGAAACTGACCATCGGTTATATAATTTTTTAAGAAAACAATAGTTTACTCGTGAAGTACGCGACAAGAGCACGTGCACATGACGGATACTTTACACTGTCCTATTAATTCAAGACAGCTGGTGATAACCAATCACGTTCGATAATATTGTTTGGTTTTGATGAGTGCTATCATTGTGTTACTTTTATTATCTTTCAATTTTGCGGAAAACTTGTAAATTAGCTCTCCGACTAAGCGTTTCGTCAACGTTAAATTAAGCTATCCTTTTCCTTCTATTTAGAAACGAGATTAAGAAAAAACTTCATGGGAACTGTTAAAGAGGCGCGCGGGTTCAAGATCTGGTGGTAATTGAAAGTGGAAGTTTCGGCTTCTAAGACTGCGCCCAAACTGCTTACGGCTGGCAAAATGTCTCGTCGGCTCTTTGAGAATAATAATGTTCGCTAAAATGCTTGTCTATATTCCAAAGTATAACGTTGGGTGGATAATATTTATATATTTATATAGATAACGTTCGAATTCTCAGTACAGTAACGAAAAATCCATGTTAAACTTACCTGTGAGGCACTGAATCACTACTTAAAGGTCGAAAGTATAAATGCTTTCATCGTTAAGATCAACAAATACTACTCTGCTTTGTATATCCTTGGGTATTCATGCTTAGTTGTTCTCTTTTTAGAAACTAAGCAAAAAGATTTCAAAATTCACACAACCAACAGCAAGCTTATCTTAACGATACAGAAATTCGGATGAAGAGATGACTCTCCAGTGATTTCAGCAAAGCTTTTGATTCGGTCCCTCGTGATATCCTCTGCTCTAAGTTGAAAACACTTGATATAAATCCATACGTGACCAATTGGATTATTAGTTTTTTACAGAACAGGAAACAAAGAGTTGTTGTTGATGCCATTGTCACGGACTATGTAAATATCAATAGAGGTGTCCCTCAGGGGACAGTTTTAGGCCCTATACTATTTTCTATTATGGTCAATGATATTAAGGCCATTCTACCAAATCAGAATTTACTTGTGAAATATGCTGATGATTTAACATTAAGTATTCCAGTAAAATCGCTGGCTAATAACGGCAATTTAGCAGCTGAGGAGGTCCGATCGATCGTCGCATGGACATCTGCTAATCGTATGCAACTAAACTTCAAGAAAACGTGGGAGATGCTTCTTAGAGGCAAATCCACTAAGGCCTTACCTGCTCCTCTGGTTTCTATAGAGCGTAAACCATGTCTGAAGTTGTTGGGTGTAACTTTTCAATCTGATCCGTGTAACTGGGATTTACATTTTGATAATATTATATCGAAAGCCAGTAGTCGTCTGTACATCTTACGTGTTTGTAAATTCTATGGACTGCCGCTGGATCATCTTCATCTTCTCTTTATCAGTCTTATTCTACCTATATTTACATATGCTGTAGAAGTATGGGGCTGCGCGTATTATCATAAGTATCTGAGTCGCATAGACAGGCTGTTCAAGAGAGCTTTTAAGCTTGGCTACTGTAAAGAGCTTTTTTCGATTGAAAATATTATTATTCTAAAAGATAAGAAGTTGTGGGCCAAGATCACCGACAGCGATTTTCCAACAGCTTTAGATGACCTTTTGCCACCAGAGCGAACAATGGATACGCTACGTAAGAGGCGCCATAATTATATTCTCCCGCTTGTCAGAACTGAACGTTTCAAAAGGACCTTTATTAATAGATGTTTGTTCTCTTATTAGTTATTCAGTTAGTAATTTAGTTAGTTTATTAGTTTTATACTTGCTGATTTCATATCATTGTAACTAAACACGTTTGTTGTTTAGAGTGCTTAATAAAGACTTATTATTATTATTATTATTATTATTATAGCGTGAGGACTCCCATGATTCCGAGAAACCACCGGATATTTATAATTGTGCAGATGGGCTTAAAATGGCTAAAGCGGTCGTCCTTATTCTAAAGCCTGTAATCAAGCCTAGCATCTGATGCATCCATTTACACGCGGTCTTTGAGAAATTTTTCGCGCCTCTTTATTCCAAATTGCATTCGAAATCATATGATTACCTTACCAATATTTTACCCGTTTAGAAGCCAGGTATATGCCAGTAAGAAATCCTTTTTAGCTAGAAACCGTTCAAAGCGCTCAACGTTCATCAAAAAAGGCTAGCAGTGTTAAGTCATTGTTGTTCTTTGAGGATAAGGAAGGTTCAGTCTTGAGCCGTTTAATGTCTGGCGACCATAAGATCGGTCGGATACGATCACCAGCTGCTGAAAATAGACGAAATAATTTGGCGAGCGAGTGTTCAGTAATTTCATAACAAATATTATGGCCGCCATCTTTGATTTTAATGACAGCGGAAGGCTGGGGAGAGTAATAAATTTGTGTCAAGGGGGCGGGGTGGGGGAGGGGGAGGGAAGATTACGCCTGCCCGAAGTCATCGTTGTGTTGTCATAAAAACTCCGTTCGCGGGCGAACGGAGTTCCTAATTGGTGCGATTAAGCCCCAGCTGTCAGTTACACGCCGTCAATCATTTGAGCGTGACATTTCGCTCTTACTGGTGAAGAGGAATATGGCGAACTCTGATCGTGAAGTTATAAGTTTCGATTCCGCTCTTAAGGAAGCACCAAGTGTCTTTCGTAATTTAACATGTCTCGCGCATTAAGATCGGAACAAAAAGATCCAATTTCTACACTGGTTCCAGGATTTACTTGCCGTGTTGGCAACTGGCTTTTGGAAAACCCAGATATTTCAGGTGCTGGTTTTTATGAAAGAAATTATGACGGGAAACCTTCGGACGTAGTTGTCGTTTGTCCGTTTCAACGTAATGTTTGTGATCAAATGAAATAAGCATCATCGATCGGATTAACGGTAGCTTACGCCCACTTACTGACATTTGGAGGACATAGAGTGTGGCAAATATCAACTTGTATTTGCGTCAGCAGAGAACGTTTTTGTGGAGCCAGTTTTTTCCTTGATGAAAAAAATAGCTACACCGTTTCACCTAATTAGTATGCCGGTTTGCATCAAACAAATCGTGGCGGGTAAACCTCCGAGTGCAGTTGTTTGTTGCTTCAAAGTATCGTTTACGACCAAAAGAAGAAAAAAGAAAAATTGTCAAATAGATTTACGGCAGCTATACTCAAGGATTTTCGTTTGGAAATGATAGAGTACAGCAAATATCAGCTCATATTTGCGACCGCAGAGGAGGTTTTGTCGAAGCCCTTTCTTTTCTGGCTGAAACGTGTGTTTGTTTTAACTCATTTTTATCGGTTACCTGCCTATTTCCGGAAATGCAAACTTTGCAACTACTCAGAGGGCGTATAGCGTTTTAACAGCCTCTTCCGGCAAGTGTCTTCTCGCGCTTCCCCCGCCCTCTACCCCCACCGCCCCCTCTAACTGCATATCAAACATGGCCGGTCGGATAAACGATTGCGAGCTTATAACGATAGCTCGCACTAATAAGACGCCTGCATTGCAGGCTACGCTGAGGTTAGCTTGCTTCAGTTTCGATTAGTTTATGTGGCAGGCGTATTTTCTGGTGTGCGGGTTTAAGTTCAGTTTAAGCAATCATAATGGATTTATAATGTCGAGACCGAAAATTCTAGAATGGCTAGGAAAGTATTCTAGGGGAGAGGGAGTAATGGTCACAACGACAAACCAGAAAGTGTGGGTGAGGGTGGGTGAAGTTGGGCAGTAAAATCACGTTCACGTGCAACCACATGCAGTGAAGGACACCTGTCATATAACATACTTCATGAAATTAAAACTAGATTCCTTCGGCATTGATATAATACTGAATCATTTCAAGTCCGCCTGTCGTCGCGCTAACTCAACTTAAAGTTACAAAGTTGTGTTCACTGTTGTTATCGAAGTCGAAATGAAGTTGGGCTTTGAGCAAGCTGTAATATTACTGGGTCTGTGCGTTATAGCGGCTGGATTTCTATATTTTTGCTGTGTTATTAACCTAAACCGTGGCTTTGGGAAAGATCATCCAGAAGAGCGATTACCTGACAACCACCGTCAGCAAAGGAACAAGAGGAGAGGAAGAGGGAGGGGGAGAGGTAGAGGAAGGCAAATAAGAGGTACTGACCGGCCTAGAAGTGAAAGCTTCCCCGCCAATTCATCGCTTCGACGGCGCCCGAGGCCTCAGGAGAACGACGAGCCTCTCTGACAAACGGTAAGCAGTTAAAATTTTTTTTCCTCGCTAATTTAATTTTTAACTACTTTTCTCTAATCTTATATTTAAAAAATAATTTCTTTTACGTTTTTGACATACTGGCTTTGTTTTCTGTGCAGGGGACAAAGAACGCACCTTCACAACACAAGGGTTCTTGAACACAAGGTTTAATAATCGAGAGTTGCACACTCAGCATATTTTCTTAACAACACAACAGGATCGGAATTGGAGTCTCATCTTTGGCTAACAAGCTTCACCTCGCAAGTAAAAACCTACAAAACAAACACTTAATCACTGTTGGAACGGGATTTGGAAATACACGAGCTCCTAAGACTCACCATACGATGAGAAACTCCCGGGGACTAGCGCGTTACAAAGCACATGGTTTCTTTCTCGCTACACGACGACACTGAGACGCGCTCACTAAGCATGCTGGGAGTATAATTACAAAAATGGAATGGAACGGACTTAGGAAAACAAAATTGTTCTCTTGTTGAGGATTGGCCTCAACATTTTCTTTTCGTTAAGAGAAATCATGAAATTCATGACCGGAATGTGACAAAACAATTGAATTCAAGCTTATCAAAGTTAAGAGGAACGCGCTCTAGTATGACATCGCCCAGAATTCAGCGACATATCCGGGACTTTCATTGAGACGCTGGCGCTAAATTTAAATGCTAATTAGAAAATGATTGTCAAACAATAAAGGAAAAGGGCTGAAAATGTCGAGGAAGGCTTACGTTCTCTTCGTTTACGGATAAACTACTTTTCAAATGCTACTTTTACCATATGGCTTTTAAAGAAGAAAGTTCAATTGAATAGTGTATCATTCTCACTTTGTTCTTGCGCTTTCAGAAGAGGTCGCAAATTTGCCTTGAAAATTGACTATGTTAGCATCCTGCTTGTATGAGAAGTCGATCTCAGCGCACTTTCAGGCGTAATTTATCTTCACTCAATAGCTAGATTTCTCTTTTACCATATGGTTATTTTTATTTGACATTCTAGAAAGCGTCATAGAAATTTTCAAGGGATTCCAAACTTTGGAAGTAGTCGCAAAACGCGAATTTCGAAAACGTTTGCTAATCATCGTAGTGTTCTATCCAAATTTGTCCTTTGGAGACCCCCACGAGAATACAAGTGACCTATTTTAAACTTCAAGGTATGTTAAGCTCCGCCTCCGCAAACAATCGCGCACACGCCGCCTAATTAGTATTGAAATTGAGGTGGTAACTAGACAATGCTTAAAAAACTGTAAAAGCTTTTAAGATATGATCGCTGAGATCGCTGCAGAAATACTCAGCAATCGTTACTATCATATGGAAACCACACTCCTATTATTGTCGTAAGATAGACTCTAGCTCTATCTCGACGATCGTCGCACTCACAAGCCGGTTGTCGGAAGCATCGCTTATATTTTTCTCTACCGATTGAAGCGATTTTAACGAAGTAGATTCTTCATGATACTTTTTTCTAAATTTTTCTTTTTTCTATTTTCTATTTTCATGATACTAATTTTTATAATTCCGCTGCAAACGAATTTGCTAAACGCTTTGTTAAGAGCGTGGCTATTGTTAATTATTAATTATAAAAACAGGTGGCTGTTCATAATTTGAAGGATAATAAACAATAAAAATCGGTGTCTGTTCATAATTTGAAGGATAATAAACACAATAAAAACAGGAGACTGTTCATAATTTAAAGGATAATAAACACAATAAAAACAGGAGACTGTTCATAATTTGAAGTATAATAAACACACTAAAAAAGGTGACTGTTCATAATTTGAAGGATAATAAACACAATAAAAACAGGTGACTGTTCATAATTTGAAGGATAATAAACACAATAAAAACAGGTGACTGTTCATAATTTGAAGGATAATAAACACAGTAAAAACAGGTGGCTTTTCATAATTTGATGGGTAATAAACACAATAAAAACAGATGACTGTTCATAATTTGAAGGATAATAAACACAATAAAAACAGGAGACTGTTCATAATTTGAAGGATAATAAACACAATAAAAACAGGAGACTGTTCATAATTTTAAGTATAATAAACACAATAAAAACAGGAGACTGTTCATAACTTGAAGGATAATAAACACAATAAAAAAGGTGGCTGTTCATAATTTGAAGGATAATAAACACAATAAAAACAGGTGACTGTTCATAATTTGAAGTATAATAAACACAATAAAAACAGGAGACTGTTCATAATTTGAAGTATAATAAACACAATAAAAACAGGAGACTGTTCATAATTTGAAGTATGATAAAAACAAAAACAGGTGACTGTTCATAATTTGAAGGATAATAAACACAATAAACACAGGTGACTGTTCATAGTTTGAAGCATAATAAACACAATAAAAACAGGTGACTGTTCATAATTTGAAGCATAATAAACACAATAAAAACAGGAGACTGTTCATAATTTGAAGTATAATAAACACAATAATAACAGGAGACTGTTCATAACTTGAAGGATAATAAACACAATAAAAAAAGTGGCTGTTCATAACTTGAAGTATAATAAACACAAAAAAAACAGGTGACTTTTCATAATTTGAAGTATAATAAACACAATAAAAACAGGAGACTGTTCATAATTTGAAGTATAATAAACACAATAAAAACAGGAGACTGTTCATAACTTGAAGGATAATAAACACAATAAAAAAAGTGGCTGTTAATAACTTGAAGTATAATAAACACAATAAAAACAGGAGACTGTTCATAATTTGAAGGATAATAAACACAATAAAAAAGGTGGCTGTTCATAATTTGAAGTATAATAAACACAATAAAAACAGGTGACTGTTCATAATTTGAAGTATAATAAACGCAATAAAAACAGGAGACTGTTCATAATTTGAAGTATAATAAACACAATAAAAACAGGAGACTGTTCATAACTTGAAGGATAATAAACACAATAAAAAAGGTGGCCGTTCATAATTTGAAGTATAATAAACACAATAAAAACAGGAGACTTCATAATTTGAAGTATAATAAACACAGTAAAAACAGGAGACTTCATTATTTGAAGTATAATAAACACAATAAAAAAAGGTGGCTGTTCATAATTTGAAGTACAATAAACACAATAAAAACAGGTGACTGTTCATAATTTGAAGTATAATAAACACAATAAAACAGGTGACTGTTCATAATTTGAAGCATAATAAACACAATAAAAACAGGTGACTGTTCATAATTTGAAGCATAATAAACACAATAATAACAGGAGACTGTTCATAACTTGAAGGATAATAAACACAATAAAAAAAAGTGGCTGTTCATAATTTGAAGGATAATAAACACAATAGCCTCCATTCAGCCCAAAAATATATTCAAATATTTTCCCTGGACACAATCTGTTTTTCGACTCTTACAGTTTTCCTCCGGCTTTGCTCTCGGAAAATTGTTCGTCAGGGCGATATACTGTTGCTCTTAAAATATCCCGCAAAACCTAAAATGGATGGTGCGAGAGAAGTTCAGGAAACTGAAAATAGTTTTGTTTAATATACTCTAAACATTTTCACGTTGTTAGGCTGCAAACCCGGCTTAAAATGATGTCATAGACTTTAATTTAATTTGAAAATAAAATCAGTCAAATGAATCTTGTTCCTGAGATTCTCAGAATTGTTTCCTCACGAAAACTATCAAGTGCTCCTTACCGAAATTGATTTTTAAGTTTAGGAAGAGATTTTGGAACTCACGAAGAGACTGAACCTACCTCTCTGCAAACCGCTGAGAGAGAAACTTCATCCTTGCCTAAAACTTTCGCACTCCTAGGTGCTGTGATGAAGTAGGGTCAGTTCCTGAAAGACAAAGAGAAAATAAAGATAACTTTTCGAGTTTGCACTTAGAGATCTTCACTTAGATTTGATAAAACACATGCAAAGGTATATGTTGGCAGGAGCTCCTGATGCTGGTTATTCCAAATTCAACTGTAACCAAGAAAGAAACTAATGAAGTTTTCTTAAGAAACCTTTTCTCCTCAAAAGTGTTTGACCAAATATAAAATTTCAGTTTTCCAATATGTAACCCTCCACGAATGTCGAATTATTTCAAGATAATCAGCGGGTTATGTTATTTCAATCTTTGGACACTCTTTGTCCATTACGGTTGGTTACGTACCCCAAAGCTGCTTCCTTTCCCTGGAACTGTAACTGTAGTGTTTCTCTGTTCTCTGGAATTCGCATCGTTGACTAATAGCGTAACGAGTGCTGCAAAATAATGGTACAGTAAGCGTAAGAGCCGGGTTTTTTTTTTTTGGAGGGGGGGGGGGTGTGTGGGGGTGGTAATCCTTCCAGCGCTTCTCTCAATTTCAGTAGTAGGGTATTAATGCTGCTGATTCATCCCCCCTCCCCACCAGTATTTGATCAAGTATCTCTTCATTGGTAACCAATTATACTCCTGGTTGTAGAGAGGAACTGTTAGAGTAAAATATGCTTGAACTCAGGCCTCTCAGAGGTTCAGCAGGCTTACTCCCACGATGTCAAATCAATCAGTTTTTTTCTTCTATGTATGAATCCTCCTTCTCCGCCGTCATTTGGATGGGCTGCGCAATATTATCTTCTCGCCCTAGCTGCGGGAATTGAAGGAAAATTTGTCTTGTTAACAGTCTAAGAATATCTAGCAAAATAAGTTTAATTACCTGTCCCAGACAGAATGAAATAGAAGTTTCCCGCTTTGTGGCCTTGGCGAATTATAACTCTCTTGGCCTCAAATCTTAAAAACAAAAGAGCTCACATCTTTAATTCACAAGGTACACCAAGAATGATACAATGTGAACATGATAGAGAAAAGCAACAAAAAGACTGATATGGAACTGACTCATGTAAGTTGAGATAACTCCTGAGTGCGAAATAAAGCCATGGAAGCGCGTTTTCAAATTAATATTTTATTAACTTCATGAGTCCTAAGAAACAATCATTATAGTTGTCTTTAGAACTGAAGTGTTTTTCAAAAGATCCATATTGAATTAACATCTTCAGGCCAAAAAAGCTGCTATGTTTTGCATGAATCAAAAATTAACAGCCTCGAACCTTGAACTACGAACAGCAGAATGACCTTGAAAAACAAAGGCAGTCTTAAAATTGTCTCAGACCGCATTGTACCTCAGACTAGAGACCTTACAATAGGGAAAATTGTGTTTTTTTTCCTTTCATGCTCTTGACGCAACTTCAAACAGACATCGGTTCACTTCCAGTCTTGTTTCTTGTTGACCAGTTACCACAAAGAACTGCTGTATTTTCAACTAAAAAATACCTTTTTTCGTTGATTTTTAAAATTAACTCATGTTTACTTTGTTTACTTTGTTCTACAATTGCTCTGCCAACTTCATCTTTGGCGGCCTTTTGTTTACGCGGTTTTCTTTTAATCATAAATGACTTCTTACTTGAGAAGCTTAAAATTGATTGGACAATTTGAATAACGTCATAAAAACGTCATGAATTAAGCCTGGAAACTAAGAAATAGTATAAAGTACGGCATATCGTTCGAACCGTGATGAAAGCAATATCTATCACGAAAAACAATAGGTATCAAGTATTTCTCACGTATCGTTCAAATATCCCGAGTAACTCCAAGTTTAACAGAATTATCTTCGAGCGGAAGCCAGAAGTATCAAACAGAAACTACAAAATAAAAATGATATAAAATTTCAAATTGTTCGTTTTAAATATGGAGACATACAGAAAAATTTGTAGAAAAAAAAAACAGAATAAGTACTCACTAAAGATTTTCATTAAGATAAGAAATATCGTAGACGTAATGTGTAAAACACATTAAATTGATGTGTCGGTCAGGCTGAAAGTGAAAAGTGTTTCCTTTCTAGTTTCACACTCGGAGTTTGCAGGTGCAGATGCTTTAAAATTGAGAGAGTTTGTAAGCCAATGAGAAAAATTCTCCAAAATTTTGGTATTAAAAATAGTTCTTTCATTTGCTTTAAATACTAAAATATAAAGACAGGTATTATAACATTGTAATAATTACAAAAATAAATAGAACGAAGCCTTCTTTTTCTCAAAAATAAGTATTAATATAAATACACTACGTTTTGTTAATTTGTAAAATCGACATGCGCAGTACTACACATCATAAGTCTCTTGGTTACTGTTTTTTTTTCTAATGCATTTAACCTTCTCAAAGTTTTTCGCTCATCTTATTTCGTCTCATCATTCCTGTTTAGAAAAGTAGTCCAGACTCGGTCTTGTAGGTTTAAATAACCTTTTCATATCTACCATAACTCAAAAATATCAAAGCTTGATTTGTCTTCTACAATTATCGTATTAAATGATCATGTTTGACCATTCGCGTCTTGGTCACATATTGTTTTACTGCGCGCGTTTCAAGCAGTTCGATTGTATCCATATAATTTGATATGGGAAAATCTTGTGTTCTGTGTTATACTACCTAAGCGGGCAACATGGGCCCATCTGCCCGCTCGGGATTGCCCGCTTTGATCCCGCGCAAGTAAAAAACCGCGTAGAGCAAACTTACAGAAGCAGATCAGTTCTTGACCGAAACCATGTCATACAATAGCTGTGGCCATCAGCTGGTTCTTGTGATCACTGATCTAAATATGTTGGCAAATTATAACTGGAAATAATTCAAAACTGTTTGAGAATGTATCATAAATGAAGTGTTTCTAGAAGAGAATTGATTGTTTATGTTTTAAACGAGTCTCATTTGGCCTGATCTTGCATATTCTGTTCGAGAGAAAACCCTAAGCAAATTGCCATTAGATGTTCTTACCAAATGGCATCATAACATAGCTAGTAAATTTGTCTGATCAAATTCAATTGCACGAGCGTGCTTCATATTCCTATAGTGCACGCTCATGAGGTCTGCAAACAAATCCCTCGAGAAAAATTTTCCTTCGGGTTGAAAATGTTATAAAACAATTGGTACATACGTCAGCTGCGTGTTCATCGAGATATGAAGCATTTGGGAAGTTTGGAGAGCACTCAAGAAATTTACCTCGAAGGTAAATTTTATTCTTACTCAAACAAAATCCCCATCCCATGGCGATAAATCATAACTGGTTTTAGAAGGCCCTTAGACGAAAGGCGAGGTTGAACAAAAAAGGAACAAAAGGGGCTGAATATGCAGAAGATTTACAAGTATAACAAGTGACTAACTCAGCCAAAATTGTGAAGAATGACTCCTGACTCCTTAAAATCCACTTAAACATGTTAATAAACTCAACATCTCGAGATAATGCGCTCAGGCGTCCCATCCAAGTCACATTTTTCGCCGTTTTCTGAGGTGAAAAAAAAATTGATTATGGCAATGACCGATTGATTTGAGTTCCTAGAATATTGCGTGATTCTTTCTGTAGGAGATGACGCTAATAAGTATCTTTATTTAGTTTTAAAAGCTCTTATTAGATAATTTTATCGAAGAGCCATTGTATGGGTCTTGGGGGGATGGTCAGAAAGCTGTAATAGATATCTTTGTAATAAATATTCTTATTTAGTTTTCAAAGTTCTGAATTAGTGAGGGAACATTGAATGTTTCCGTTTATACTCGGCTGTATGCTGATCCTGGCTATAAGCCGAGAACCTCAACTTTCATCGTTATCTCAACTTAACCATGCAACGTTAATTGTAACATAATGTATGACAATTACCTAACAATTTCGCAAAAGAAAAATAATACTAAAAATAACTTTTTATCTCAAATGAAACCCGTACAAAAACCATGTAAAGACAACACGAAGCCCTGTTACCAATTAATCAAAACTTTAACAAAATTTGAGAAAGAAACTGACCATCGGTTATATAATTTTTTAAGAAAACAATAGTTTACTCGTGAAGTACGCGACAAGAGCACGTGCACATGACGGATACTTTACACTGTCCTATTATTCAAGACAGCTGGTGATAACCAATCACGTTCGATAATATTGTTTGGTTTTGATGAGTGCTATCATTGTGTTACTTTTATTATCTTTCAATTTTGCGGAAAACTTGTAAATTAGCTCTCCGACTAAGCGTTTCGTCAACGTTAAATTAAGCTATCCTTTTCCTTCTATTTAGAAACGAGATTAAGAAAAAACTTCATGGGAACTGTTAAAGAGGCGCGCGGGTTCAAGATCTGGTGGTAATTGAAAGTGGAAGTTTCGGCTTCTAAGACTGCGCCCAAACTGCTTACGGCTGGCAAAATGTCTCGTCGGCTCTTTGAGAATAATAATGTTCGCTAAAATGCTTGTCTATATTCCAAAGTATAACGTTGGGTGGATAATATTTATATATTTATATAGATAACGTTCGAATTCTCAGTACAGTAACGAAAAATCCATGTTAAACTTACCTGTGAGGCACTGAATCACTACTTAAAGGTCGAAAGTATAAATGCTTTCATCGTTAAGATCAACAAATACTACTCTGCTTTGTATATCCTTGGGTATTCATGCTTAGTTGTTCCCTTTTTAGAAACTAAGCAAAAAGATTTCAAAATTCACACAACCAACAGCAAGCTTATCTTAACGATACAGAAATTCGGATGAAGAGATGACTCTCCAGTGAATACTGCATAGCATGAGGACTCCCATGATTCCGAGAAACCACAGGATATTTATAATTGTGCAGATGGGCTTAAAATGGTGCGATTAAGCCCCAGCTGTCAGTTACACGCCGTCAATCACTTGAGCGTGACATTTCGCTCTTACTGGTGAAGAGGAATATGGCGAACTCTGATCGTGAAGTTATAAGTTTCGATTCCGCTCTTAAGGAAGCACCAAGTGTCTTTCGTAATTTAACATGTCTCGCGCATTAAGATCGGAACAAAAAGATCCAATTTCTACACTGGTTCCAGGATTTACTCGCCCTGTTGGCAACTGGCTTTTGGAAAACCCTGATATTTCAGGTGTTGGTTTTTATGAAAGAAATTATGACGGGAAACCTTCGGACGTAGTTGTCGTTTGTCCGTTTCAACGTATTGTTTGTGATCAAGTGCCCCGCCCTCTACCCCCACCGTCCCCTCTAACTGCATATCAAACATGGCCAATCGGATAAACGATTGCGAGCTTATAACGTTAGCTCGCACTAATAAGACGCCTGCATTGCAGGCTACGCTGAGGTTAGCTTGCTTCAGTTTCGATTAGTTTATGTGGCAGGTGTATTTTCTGGTGTGCGGGTTTAAGTTCAGTTTAAGCAATCATAATGGATTTATAATGTCGAGACCGAAAATTCCAGAATGGCTAGGAAAGTATTCTAGGGGAGAGGAAGTAATGGTCACAACGACAAACCAGAAAGGGTGGGTGAGGGTGGGTGAAGTTGAGCAGTAAAATTACGTTCGCGTGCAACCACATGCAGTGAAGGACACCTGTCATATAACATACATACATCATGAAATCAAAACTAGATTCCTTCGGCATTGATATAATACTGAATCATTTCAAGTCCGCCTGTCGTCGCGCTAACTCAACTTAAAGTTACATAGTTGTGTTCACTGTTGTTATCGAAGTCGAAATGAAGTTGGGCTTTGAGCAAGCTGTGATATTACTGGGTCTGTGCGTTATAGCGGCTGGATTTCTATATTTTTGCTGTGTTATTAACCTAAACCGTGGCTTTGGGAAAGATCATCCAGAAGAGCGGTTACCTGACAACCACCGTCAGCAAAGGAACAAGAGGAGATGAAGAGGGAGGGGGAGAGGTAGAGGAAGGCAAATAAGAGGTACTGACCGGCCTAGAAGTGAAAGCTTCCCCGCCAATTCATCGCTTCGACGGCGCCCGAGGCCTCAGGAGAACGACGAGCCTCTCTGACAAACGGTAAGCAGTTAAATTTTTTTTTCCTCGCTGATTTAATTTAAACTACTTTTCTCTAATCTTATATTTAAAAAATAATTTTTTTTACGTTTTTTACGTTTTTGACGAGTCTCTCTATTAAACGGTAGGCACTTTTTTTCACGCGAATTTAATTTTTTTAACTACCTTTCTTTTCTATTTGAAAAATAATTTCTTTTACGTTTTTTGACATACTGGCTATGTTTTCTTTTCGCTGAGAGAAATCATAAAATTCATGGCCGGAATGCAACAAAGCAAAACAATAATTGAATTCAGCACCTTATCAAAGTTAGGAGGAACACGCTCGAGTATGATGGCCTACAGCGGTTAAAATTCGTTCACAAAATCGAGGCAAGCTCAATCAAAAAAGGCGAGTCCTATAGAAATACGATCATGCCACAATCGTTAGCTTTTTCATCTAATCTGCTTCTATTTTTCTTTAGACACGCTTCGAATTTCAAATTGCTGGTCAACGTTCAAGCAAGAAAAACTGACACGTTTGGGGAAAATCCCTCCTTGATATAATAGGCTATCGATTTCATATCTTTTTAGTTTTAAGTCTAAGTTTTGAGGAACAATTATGTAACCTGCTGGGTACCTGTAGCTCATTATTGTAAAAGGTCGCTCTGATGACAAATTCGCATAATATTACTCGGCCGAGGCTGAAAGGATACTTTGTTAACAGATAAAGTAATAAAATTTCTAACAAATCTGTCCCGGCTTCGGTGCAGTCATAAAGTCTGTGTCTTCTTTTTCTTGCCTTACTCGTTCGAAGTTTTGAGCGACAATTGCGTGAAGGAGGGTATTATGCACAGCAAGGAAACAAGTATTCCTTCAGGCCTTCCATCGAGATATGCGAAACGTTTATGGTACTACGTGGGTATTGGCTATTACAATGGGGCGTCGTCTTGGACGTACACAACATTTGTCATAGGCTCCAAAGATGGCCATCGTGGAGCTAAGCGCAAATGACTTATGTGACGAAAACCTTGGAGAAATATGTGATGGAACGGTGACTCCAAACGGTTAACAGACTCAGGAAAAGATATGTCGCATAAATTTCTACGGTTGAGTAAGTCCACCAGTTACACCGCGCAGTGTGTATATCAGTCATAACCAGCAAGCGCAGGAATAACGACTGGGATAAAAATAACTGCAACTCATTTAAGCGTTTTGTATCTCACAAATGAGTTAGGACTCGACAAGATCCCTGGAAACACAAATAATCATATAAGCACTGCCAGGTTAAAGGTGTTAATAATCCATCGAATATTTTTGCTCGCACGCGATTGGTCTAAAGTCGTCACATTATTGAATATGCTTCACTTACAAGTGGGGAATATCCGCGGATTCATCCCATGTGATATTACCCAATTTTTAAAGCTTACTTCTACTATGATAAAGAGGATCACTTTTAAGTTGATTCAAGACGAGAGAGCGCTTACCTATTGCAACAGAGGAGGGACATGTTTTGTTTGTTCATGAAGTCGTACCAAAGAACACTGAAAATTAAACATCCCACGCGCAGCAAATGGTAGGCTGTTCATAAACACTTAACAACTGTGTTGAGAAACTTTTAAGGATAATAAACACAGTAACCTCCATTTAGCTTGGACATAATCTGTTCCCCGACTCTCACAGTTTTCTTCAAGCTTCGCTCTCGAAAAATTGTTTGCATTTCGGAACAGATAACGTTCGCGGACAAATATCCGTGCATATTTTCGCGCCAAATGGAGGCTAATATTTCGTCATTTAGAATAATAATGAGACTGTAGCTGTTGTAGACACGCTTTCAAATGGGATTGTTCAGAGAGAATATCAGTAATGGACAGTTTCTCTACCTTGTGAGGGAAATTTTTGGGGGGTTTCAGACGGGATTCCTTTCTTTCTTCTTTCGATGAACAGTCACTATGTCAAAGCTAAATCTTTGAATTCAACGCCTGTAGCGTTCGACTAGTTCACATCACAGCATTTTTCTTCTGAAACGTAGTCCGGTAATTACTCATCGTTTTCACGACATATATCCATTTGGTCTTACTTTCATAAACTATAACAACCCTATGCCCATTAAAAAAATTAATCAAAAGTAATTTCCCTATGTTTACGTCCAACAACTGCAGGTAATCCTCCGGCTTTAGGACATCTGACTATTTCCTAAAGTGCAAGCCTTTGTTCTTTTCTCAGGTGTTCATAAATTGGCCAAAAAATGAATGAAAGCTTAACTACTCATAAATAATATTTCATCTTGTCAGAAAAAAATAGCCTCAACTAAATAAATAGATTTTCTTACGATTCTTATGAACATGAAAAGAATGCCAAGGAAAATTGATCTCAAACGATGTTAAAAATTGATCCAATTAAGATAAACTCCTCGGCGCGCCAGCAACTCAGCATTTTTTTTGTGCTTTCTCTCACTTGCTAATACTTTATGTCAATTTTGGTTAACTGAAGTAATATGAAAAGACCGCGAAATGTGGTCGTACAGAGTCGTCGAGTGGGAGATCCGTCAAATCCGAGCCGCCTTTGTGTAGAGGAAGTAAACGATTTAACAAACTAAGCTACAGCTTCTTAATATATCTTGAAACTGAATGAACATTAAGCAAGAAAAATTCTCACCTTGAAAATTTTCTCACCTTTAATTGAAGGTTTCTCGTATTCTTTCGTATTTTATAGCGAGTATCTTTTACAAGATTGAATCAGACCTACATAATGGACTTTTTTTGTATTTTTTCGAATGTCTTTTTGAGTCTGGATGTTGAGCTAATAGTAATATCAATTTTTAATCAGTTCATTGGCCCAAATGACAGCCTCTCCTTTAATCAAGTACTTCATTAAGAGCAATCTTCAATTCCGCGTCAGCACAGTAGCTAAATCAGCTACGAATGCATATCTGAGGAATAAAAATGGGCTGATCTCGCCGTGAAACTCTATAGATTGTTTTTTCCAGATAACATTTTGAATAGTCTCATCTGCTCCGCTAATGAAAAGTCAATAAACAGACACAGGAACATTTTGCACGTATTCAAGCTTATGCTAGGAAAAGAGACTTGGAATAAGAGACGTTACGCAAAAGAGTCGTGGAATATGAAAATTCGTTTTCCTTTGACAAAAACAGGTAGTTTCCTTAGACAGCTCTGTACAGGAAAACTATGAAAGCATTAAGATACGATTTCTAATCATTTCTAAATTCATTGAAACGGCAATCTAACCGCTTACCTTGTACTACGAACAGCAGAATGACCTTGACAAATAAAGGCAGTCTTAAAATTATCCCGGACCGCATTGTACCTCAAACTAGAGAGCTTACAATAGGGAAAATTGTGTTTTTTTTCCTTACATGCTCTTGACGCAACTTCAAACAGAGACCGGTTCACTTCCAGTCTTGTTTTCACTGTTGGCAAAATGTAACATTAATCATTGCGCATTATGAATTAACAGTAAAACACCCGGCCAGTGAAACACAAATACAGATGCCCATTTGACGAATTTTGATAAAATTTTCTTTGTTAACGATGATGATACAGAACAATAACATTTTATCTTAGTTCGTATTTTTTTCTCTGCACAAGGAGGCTACTGTTTCATGCAGGCTGATGGGTATGAACAAACTGATTTCGAATCTAAACTCGACCAGTTACAGCAAAAAACTGCTGTATTTTCAACTAAAAAAAAACCTTTTCCGTTGATTTTTAATAATAACTAATGTTTACTTTGTTTACAATTGCTTCGCCAACTTCATCTTAAGTGGTTTTTTGTTTACGCGATTTGGTTTTAATCATAAATGACGTTTTACTCTCTAAAGATTTTCATCAACATGAGAAACATCGTAGACGTAATATGTAAAACACATTAAATTGATGTGTCGGTCAGGCTGAAAGTGAAAAGCGTTTCCTTTCTAGTTTCACACTCGGAGTTTGCAGGTGCAGATGATTTAAAATGGAGAGAGTTTGTGAGCCAATAAGAAAAATTCTCCGAAATTTTGGTTTAAAAAATAATTCTTTTATTTGCTTTAAATACATAAATATAAGCATAGGTATTATAAAATTTTAATAATTACAAAAATAAATAGAACGAAGCCTTCTTTGTCTCAAAAATAAGTATTCATATAAATACACTACGTTTTTTTTATTTGTAAAACCGACATGCAAAGCACTACACATCGTAAGTCTCTTGCTTCTGTTTTATTTTCCTAATGCATTTAACCTTCTCGAAGTTTTTCGCTCATTTTATTTCGCCTTATTCTTTTTGTTTAGAAAAGTAGTCCACTAGGTTTAGTAGGTTTAAATAAATTTTTCATTTCTACCATAACCGAAAAATATCAAAGCTTAATTTGTCTTTTACAATTATCGAATTAAATGATCGTGTTTGACCATTCGCGCTTGGTCACAAATTTTTTTTACCGCGTTTCAAGCAGTTTGATGGTACCCATATTACTTAAAATGGGAAAATCCTGTGTTCTGATTGGCTACATGAGCGGGCAACATGGGCCCATCTGCCCGCACGGGTTTGCCCGCTTTGATCCCACGCAGGAAAAAATTGCGTGGAGCAGACTTACAGAAGCAAATCAGTTCGTGACCGAAACCATGTCATACAATAATAGAGGGCCCCAGCTGGTTCTTGTGATCACTGATCTGAAGAGTTGGCGAAATTATAACTGGAAATATTTCTAAACTGTCTGAGAATGTATCATAAATGAAGTGTATCTAGAAGAGAATTGATTGTTTGTGTTTTAAACGAGTCCCAGTTGGCCTGATCTTGCATTTTCTGTTCTAGAGTGGCTTGACTTGGGTATGGAGGAATCTAATGAAAAAAGTAAAGTTGATCGACACATGAAATTACCGTTAATTTCTGACATCAGTGTGTTTCTGAGTCAGTTTTTTGCAACACATCTAAATTATCTCACAAAAAAAGTGAAAAATAAATTTCTACATATGCTCATACCCACACAGCGTTATTACATGGCTTCAGAGTTGTAAGGATATCACAAAGCATGCACTTGCTACCGTTAAGCTGCTTCAAGAAACAAATTGTAAGCTAATTACCTGATTTCTAAGTTTTCGCAATGTTGCTTCTGTAGCATGCTGCAGGAACCAACTTTTCTTTATCAAAACACATTCCGCTCCATTGCTAACCTGAAAATGCACAGTACATAACACATAGCTTAAGACGGAATTTGCTATCATAAGTATTCTTCTTCAAAGTCCCATTAAAGGGGCTTTGGAGGGTCCAAAGAGTTCCTCTCCGTCATGATAACTATAGATTTGCTTTGGGATCCAAGAGGCCCATATTGAGTTGAAGAGGTTTGTCTCTCATATCATACAAAGGCAAGAGGAACGAAATACCATACGGTAGGAAGTGAAACAAAACGATTTTAACACGGTGCAACTAAAATTGCTATCACATGTTCTTACCAAATGGCATTTGACGGCAGGATTATCGAAAAGCAGCATCGAAAGACCCTAGAAGGGAAACAAAAAATTGTAACTATCACAAGATTGTGACGGCGATGGAACTTGATAGTTGTGAGTTTTGGACACGGTAGGGATAAGAGATGAGATTATTTGCTCTAACTTGACCTAAAAGGTTTGAGTTTACGGACTTAAAGTCTTAAACGTATGGAATGATTTTGCATTTTCATTGCGAGTCGTTTGTCTGTACGGGTGGACTGCAACCAGCAGAAGCCGCATGAGATTATTATTCCTCTAATTAGTTATACCGAGATCCCTCCTGAATGATCTGTAAATACCCGAAGAAGGACTCCCTTTAGAGTGAGGCCTATGTAAGAGAGTCACTCTCTGAGTCTGATTCTCTCTTTCTGTCGTTTATAATGGAATCACTTACAAACTGATCCTTGGGTTTAAGTAATTCTATCTGCACCACCACTTGCTCGTTTTTTGAGTCCACCTCTGGTGTCTCAAGTTGTCTTTTGTTATTCTGGAATAACAATGATACAAATGTTTTTTTTAGGGTGAATTCCTTTTTACGGATAAGAACCAAAACCTACACTTGAATTTGTTTTGTCCTTCTTCCATCTGGGCTTAGCCGTTAAGAAAATTTACCATGACAGCGGTAATTACGATTCTAATATCGATACTTACGTGTTACAGGCACTTGAGAGTATGAAAATTCTCTTAGAGTTCTGACCTATCACTTTTTTCATGGCAAAGAGAGGGACGGGATTACTTGAAGTCCTCCCCTATCTTAGCCACGCCCTTTATTCGGAGTGACAATCACCGACCCTAACCAGGCTAGAAACTGTCATGACTGTCATGAGAGGAAAAATACGAGCTTTAAGTACTCACCGAAGGAGTTTTATTTCGGGGTTTTTCCACAGTACTAATCCGTTTGTGGAGGCGTTCAATTTTCTGCCGATGTTCTTCGCTATCTCTGACTGCATGATAAAAAAAGCATTAGAAAGATTATTTTTTTTTTTTAGGCTTTCACTAAAATACTCTGAAATGTTCATAAGGGGACTCTACGAAGAAATAATGTTTTTTTCTTGTGCCTCAGCCTAGAAGGAACTACGAAGTATAAGTTTGATTGGAAAGAAAGAGACAAAACAGGCAAAACTGAATTAAGAAGGACAACAGCAATCACTGGATTTTAAAAAATTTACAAGTACAACAAGTGACGAACTCGAAAAATTTTGAAGAATGACCAGTTGACTCCTTCGAAATCAACTTAAATGTTTAAATAAACTCACTATCTCGAGATAATGCGCTCAGACGTCCCATCCAAGTCACGTTTTTAGCGGTTTTCTGAGGAGTAAAAAAATGTTAATCCATTAGACCCTAGCAATTAGACGATTGATCTGAGGATATGAAAGATCGCCGTCAATATATAGATGGCCTGCAAAAGAGGCACATTAATTCAAGGTCTAGGAAAAATTGAAAGTGAAAACTAAGACCTTAAAACCCAGCGCAATGCTTGTGGCTGGCAACATGAATTGTAGGAGGTTTGAATAAATTATTCATTCGCGCGCTTTGACGATCTTTAAGAAAATCAATCGTGGTTCTTTGTTACAAATTGCACTCGAAATTGTATGATTGCCTGTGCCAGTGTTTTACCCGTTATAAAAGCCAGATCCCGTTAGTTTCATAGCGCTCACGGAAAGGCTTGCATTTCAGTGGAGTGGACAACACAGCGGTCAAACGTCTCTGTATGTGCGAACGTTGTGATGACTAGGCGGCGTGCTTTCAGACCACACTAGTCAGTTGGTCATAGTGTTTTAAAAGCGCATAACGCTTTCTGTAAATCAACAAGATACCCTTAATTGACTAAGCTTTGCGTTCAAAAATTCTTGAGTTCTCCATATATTTTCTTTTGTTCCCTTTTACAGCTTTCTATGAACATTTCAACTATTTCAAGGTTGTTTGCGAGACAGCGGTTGTTTGCGATGTTTTCTTTGAGATTTTGCGCGGGAAATTGGCGCGTGGGCGAGAGAATTGATCCCCGCGCGCATGCCCGACATTCGACCGCTGTGTTTTGGACAGGACCACATATCATGAATAAATAATGAGGATGGATTCCTCTTTCATCTCTTACCCTGAATTTTTCCGGTTCACCAACCAAGGCAGGCAGTGTTAGATCATTGTTGTTCTTTGAGGATAAGGGAGGTTCAGTCTTAGGCCGTTTAATTTCTGGTGACCATAAGATCGGTCGGATACGATCACCAGCAGCTAAAAATGGACGAAATAACGCCGAGGTTAACTGCCTCAGTTTTCTATCAGCCTACGTAGTAGGCGTATTTTCTGGTATGCGAGTGCATGTAGGTCTATGAAATCATATCTGGGAGTTTAAGAAAACCATGGCGGCAACTGCAACGGCAATGTCACTTAACAAAACGTTTTAATGAGCAGAACAATGGCTGTGGACGTGCGTTACAAATCTTTGTGAATTTTTTTGCGTCCTCTGCAAAATGACAACGTAAAATGACAAAACCTTGCGTTGTCTGGACAACGTACTCGGTGATGGCTAATTTTTTAAATTTCTTTCTCTAATTTGATGCTGTGTTCCATATTCAGTTTCGAAATAGTTTTGACAGCGAGAAACAAACTAAATAACTTTAGAGCGTGCGAGATTCGTAGGGTAAAATATAAGTTCATATTTTAACCTACGTTGTCCACAGCGTCGCCTTCGTCGTTTCTTAAACTCCCTATTGAATTATTAATACGGTCGAAACCGAAAGTTCTAGCAACCAGTGGCGCATACAGTAAAATTACTTTCACGTGCAGACATGTGCAGTAAGGAACAGACAGACACAATAATGGCGCATACAGTAAGATGACTTTCACGTGCAGACATGTGCAGTAAGGAACAGAGAGACATAATAATGGCGCATACAGTAAAACTACTTTCATGTGCAGACATGTGCATTAAGGAACAGACAGACATAATAACATTCACGTCATAACCAGAAGTAATCCTAAAAATAAAGTGGTTCCTTTAGTCACGCTGAATAGTTTAAAAATCGCTTTTCGGTAGAAGTTGAAGTTACAACATGGTGCTCTCTCTTAATGTCGTGGCCAAAATGAAGCTCGACTTTGAACAAGTTATGATAGCGCTGAGTGTATGCATTACAATGGCTGCTTTTCTGCTTTACTTTGTTGCCAAAATGATCCGTGGCTCGGTGGAGGCTGATCATCAAGGTGAGCGTTTTGCTGAAAACCACCTTCAGGAAAGAAAAAGGGGAAGAGGAAAACAAAGAAGAAGTACTGATTGGCCTGCAAGAGAAAACTTCGCCAACAACTCATTGCTGCGACAGCGTACGAGGCCGCAGGAAAACGATGAGCCTTTATAACAGACGGTAAGAATTTATTTTCTCACCTAAACTACCCGTCTCTGATCTTCTATTCTTAAAAAAAAGTCATATCTTCCAAGTTTTTTATATACTGGTTTTGTTTCCTTTTCGCTGTATTTATCATTATCGTCTAATTAGGAGAAACCATAAATTTCATGGCTGAAATGCAAAATAGAAACAAATCTGTGATCTAAATTCATAACGTTCTCGAAATGAAGAGCAATGATAGCACAAAGCGGTGGAAGTTCGTTTACATATTCAAATAAAACTCGATCCAAGATCTGCGATCGAGTTCTCATAGAAATACAATCCGCCCGAAGTTCTTTGTTTACCACAAAAAGATAGGTTAAAATCAAAACCCACGCAATGCCGGCGAAAAATCGAACGGTTGCCAAACGCGAATACTATCCTCAGCTTTTTCATCTAATCTGCTTCTATTTTTCTCTAGGCACGCTACGAATAACAATCGATGGTCAGCGAGAAATGAAGTAAGGAGAACTGACATTGAAACGAACTCAATGGATCAAATCGTATTTATTTCTTTTTAATTTTAAATTCTTGTCTAAAGCAACTTGACACAGTTTTAAACTTGCCTAATGTAAATGTCACGTTATCAGATTATTGTCACCCTGCAGGGTTGCCATGTTAACTACTTGTCACTTGACACAGTTTTAAACTTGCCTTATGTAAATGTCACATTATCAGATTATTGTCACCCTGCAGGGTTGCCATGTTAACTACTTGTCACGCACGAATGCTTGCCGAAAGGACAATTATTTTAGCAGATAAATCGATAAAAATAGTGACAAATCTGAGAATTATATAATAGAAAAGAGAGATTCATCGGTTGACAAACTCAGGAAAAGATACATGACACAAAATTCCACGGTGAATATGAATCAGAATTAGTTTGCGCAGCTAAAACAAAACAATAACTTAAATTCATTTAAGCGTTTTGCATCTTACACAATGCTTATAAACAGAAACAAAGGCGAGGCGATACCTGTATACAGCGCTTTCCTCCTGTCTGCCTCGTCCACAGGTATCACGGGAAGGACTGCGTTTGTTTTCTCTGGACTGCCGGCTGACCGCTTTAACTTTGCTGTCTTTTTGGACAAATGAGTTAGGACTCGACAAGATCCCTGGAAACACAAATAATCATTTTACTACTGCCAGTATATTCGGGTATATGCGGGCAGAACACGCCACGCACTAAAACAATGGGACTGGAACTGTTTTAACAACGTTTTGAAAAGCGATTAAAAATTCAGAGTGACAAAGCACGATAATGAATTCTTGGGTTTGCTGAGCGGGCTCCATAGCAACGCCTGTAACGTGCGACTACTCACGTCACAGCTTTTTTCTACCGAAATGTAGTCCGCTAATTACTCACCGTTTTCACGACGTATATCCATTTCGTCTTACTTTCGTTAACTATAACAACCCCACGCCTATGAAAAAAAAATACAGATCAAAAGTAAATTATATTTCCCTATGTTCATGTCGAACAACAACAGGCGATCCTCAGACTTATGGATATCCGACTATTTCTTAAAATTTAGTTAAGTGCAAAGCCTTTCTACTTTTCTCTGGCTGTCATAAATTGGGCAAAAAAATAATATCAAAGCTTAGCGACTCATAAATAATATTTCATTTTGTCAGGAAAAATATTTCAACCAAATAAATGAATTTTCTTCCAATGTTCACGAACATGAGAATAATGCCACGGAAAATTGATCTCAAACGGCGGTAAAAATTGATTCATTGAAGATAACATTCTCGGGGCGCCAGCAACTGAGCATTTTTTTTATGCTTTCTCCCGCTTGTTTATATTTCACATCAACTTTGGTTACCTGAAGTAATGAAATATGCAGACGTCATGCTTAGTCGTTAAGTCGTCGAGTGGAAGATCCTTCAAATACGGGACTCCTCTGTGAAGAAAAAGCGAACGATTTGACAAACTAAGTTATAGCTTGCAAATAGAATATGAGAGACGGTAATTTTTGAGCTCGGTAAAAAATAAAGAAAGTTGTTTTTCGTCTTGTCACGAGCGTGAGAGTCTGCTCACCGTAGAGTCTGTGTGGCTCAGGCCCAGTTCAGACGCCGTACTCCAGCCGAGCCGAATCAAATACAACGAATTAAGTTCATATGAGGTACAGCGTCTGAATCAATTCGGAACGGCTGATTTAATTCAGATCGGCTCAGTCAATTAATCCCACCTGACTCAGCCGGAAAGAACGGCTGAAGGCCAGCTTTGATTCAGACGCCGTACTTCAACTGAGCCGAAACATGCATAAATTATTTTAATGTAACATATTACATATCACATATTTAATGTCATATATTAAAGTTTTTAATGCATTTTTCATGCTGTTTTTTACTCGAGAGCATGCGCAAAGTAGTGTTTTGCAGGAGAAAAACGGCGGTTTGGCGGGCCAAACTAGACGATGGTGACTTGTGTTGTTCGTGTTTCGGCACGACCAAATATGCTTGCTTGAAATGTAAAATCCCAATTTGCAATAAATGTTCGATTTCGAAGAAAATGTTTATTTTTGGGGCTCACGATTTACCGATAAATCTGAGCCCCAAAATAAACTTTGCTCAATTTGTTACGCTGGATTTGCGTAACATTTCCAATTTGTTACGCTGGATTTGCGTAACATTTCCTGTTTGTGGGTGCTTTTTTTGTTCACACCCCAATTTGAAAGTGATTTATACTGTAAACGTCTAGTGTATTAGTTGTTCATTTGTGAATTTTTTAAAATCCCTGATGAAGTCTGTCTGATCAGACGAAACCGGTCGGATAATTAACAAAGTTGACAAGATCTGTTGCTGTGTGCTGCTAACTTGTCTTTATTTGAAAAATAATTTAAAAAATTTCTTCGATTAATTAATTTCGGCCGAATAAAGTTAGGCGTTTGAATCAATTCAGCCAGGATTAACTAATTTAGGTCGGCCTATCGTCGAATTCGATTCGGCGCGGCTTAAGTACGGCGTCTGAACCGGGCCTCAGTGGTAGGGCATCGGAGCGCGAAATCCGAAGGTCTGGGCATCGATTCCTCCTGGGGACTCAGAATTTTTTCTTTGTCCCACACTCGTGGCAAGAAGAAAAACATCTTTCTCTAAGTTATAACTTTTAATATACCTTGAAACTGAATGAACATTTAATAAGAAAAAATTCTCACCTTAAAAATCGGATATGTTCTGGTTCTCTGCCGTCCTCGTAACTCATAAAAATATCCCGAAAATCCTAAAATAAATGGTGCGAGAGAAGCTCAGGAAACTGAAAATTATTTTGTTGAATATACTCTAGACATTTTAAAGTTGTTATCCTGCAAACTCAGCCTAACATGATGTCACAGACCTTAATTTGAAAATCAGTCAAAAGTGATCTTGCTCCCGTGATGCTCCAAGTTGTTTCCTCACGAGAACTATCAAGCGCTCCTTAATGAAATTAATTGTTGTGTTTTGAAGAGATTTTTGAAATCACGAAGAGACTGAACCCACCTCTCTGCAAACCGCTAAGAGAGAAACTTCATCCTTGCATAAAACTGTCGCACTCCTGGTTTTGTGATGAAGCAGGGCCAGTTCCTGAAAGATTAAGAGAAAATAAATGTAATTTTTCAAGTTTTGTGCATTGCACTTAGAGATCTTCACTAAAGTTTAATAAAGCACATGCAAAAGCATATGTTGGTTATTACAAATTAAACTGTAACTAAGAAAGGACCTACCGGTAATAAAGTTGTTTTGAGAAACCTTTTCTCCTTTAGTTAACAGTTTTAGACCAAACATGAAATATATGTTTTTTCAATGTATTACCCTCCATAAATGTCAAATTATTTCAAGATAGTATGCGGGTTATGTTGTTTCAATCTTTGGACACTCTTTGTTCATTACGGCTGGTTACGTACCCCAAAGCTGCTTCCTTTCCCCAGAACTGCAACTGTTGTGTTTCTCTGTTCTCTGGACTTCGCATCGTTGACTAATAGCGTAACGAGTGCTGCAAAATAATGGTACAATCAGCGTAAGAGCTAAGGGGAGGGGGGAGGGGGGAGGGGGGGAGGGGGGGTTTAATCCATCCAGTGCTTCTCTCAAGTTCAGTAGCAAATGCGAACAAAGGTATTGATGCTACTGATCCATTCCCCCTCCCCACCAGAATTAGATCAAGTCTCTTTGCCAGTTTACCGGTAACCAATTATACTTGCGGGTGACAAGAGGCACAGTGTGTGACCACAACACAGTTACCTGGTCAGGGTTTGAACCCAGGCCTCTCAGAGATCCAGCGCGCTTACTCCCATCAAATCAAACGAGGGGTAGTATTTATTCAATCATTTTTCTATTCGTTTGTTTGTTTGTTTGTTTTCTTTTTGTACGAACCCTCCTTCCCAGCCGTCATTTGACTCGAAGCTGACGGCTTCGAAGAAAAATTTGTCTTTTTAACATTCTAAAAAGATCTAATAAAGCAAGCTTAATTACCTGTCCCAGACAGAATGAAATAGAAGTTTTCCGCTTTGTGGCCTTGGCGAATTATAACTCTCTTGGCCTCAAATCTTAAAAACAAAAGAGCTCATATCTTTAATTCATAAGGTCCACAAGGAATGATACAATGTGAACATGACAGAAAAAAACAACAGAAAGACTGAGATGGTCATGACACAAGTTGAGATAACTCCTAAGTGCGAAGAACACCCATAACAGCACGTATTCAAATTATTATTTCATTAGCTTAGTGAGTCTTAAGACTCAGTCATTAAACTATCTTTAGAGCTGAAGTTTTTCTCAAAAATAGGCAAAAAATCCATACTGAATTAGGTTCTTTAGGACAAAAAAGCAGCTATATTTCGCGTAAATTGAACTAAATATCCTTGAACGTTCCTCTTTCCAAAATCTAAGAATTGGTACGTATTCCGACTGTTTTGAAGCTTCATAAAAGTCCTAAAGTTACTCCTTTAGGATTGCACGATTTTTTATCATTGTTTTTTAGCAAGTTCTACTTTTGATCAATGTATTTTACCTGAGAACTTAGCTCAAAGCTCAGGTGTTTTAACGCATAACGGATCATTTCTGTTGTGATGATGTTATAAATTCCCCTCACCTTTCATACCAGCCAACAGACACCAACCGTCGCTGCATCTTCAGCGGATACTCGCCGAAGGCAGCAACACTGGTTTTCAGCGCAACTAAGGCCTGGAAACAAATGGAGACAGAACAAATGTTTACACAGAGTTTTTTGTCATAATACTAGAGCTTCTACTGAAGAAAGAAAATTGATTCTGTTCCAACCCAATTGAAACTCTTGATAAATAGGAAGAGCAGGGAGACATCAAGAAAATTTGCGCTCAAAAATGGAATATTAGGCAATATACTTACAATTTGAAGCTGTTCCTCCGTTCTTGATCTGGGACTCAGAGAGAGGATGTGAATGGCTTCTTGACTTAACTGTACCTGTTGGATATAAATCAAAATAATTTAATCACAGTAAACCTGTTATCTTTTGGTTCAATATCAATTCATGTAACAATTCTTACGAATCGTTCATAAAGACATGACGCACATCGCTTTATAAGGAGACCATTATTTTCTCTTGGCAAAACCAAATCGTAAAACTATGAGAAATAGCCTCAAGATAACTTTGATCCGAATTGAATTTATTTTAAACTGATTGACACTCTAATCCTTAGCTCAATATAAAAACCAAAGCAAATGTCAACAAAAGCAGCTCTCTCTCTCACTCTCTCAAGCTCTCTCTGCCTCTCTCTTGTACCCAGCTCTCGCGCCATTCGTTTCAAACGTGTGGGTATAAAGAGTATTGAGATGATGTCAAGTGACTTTAAATCAACAGCTTACCTCTCGCACCGCCTTAAAGGTAGTTGGATCAAAAATCATGCCATCACAATCCACGCTGGTTACGGTCTCCGCGTCCAGTTCAGCGAACACATTTGTGTTTTGAGAGCGGTATTTCCTACGATTAAAAAAAAAAGGTCAAAAGTCAATGCCTCATTTCTGAAGGGAGACAGCAGCGCTGTGAGCGAAGAAGTTTTCAAGCATGCATGCAATAAAATTCCAAAAACAAAACGCGGAAAGAAACGTGGATGAAATGCATATTTTTTAAAAGAAACGTATGAAATGCTCATAATCTCATTTCAGCCACCCCCGGCCAAAAAAAAAAATGGTCCAAAAGTGATTTGATCGTGAACCGTGAAAGGATGTGTTGCCGATGGCTATGACTCAGACGTTTTGACTTCCTCAGCGGAAGTTATTATCCGAGCCAAGTACAAGTACTTTCAATTCAAAGGTACCGCGTATCAAATCAAATGGTCATTGTATCTTCTTGAAGTTGAAATTTCTATCTAGATGGGTTGCTTTAAGTAACTTGTCCATTTGGTACACAGTTTATGTCACCGAAAATTGATTGCGTAAAAAATTCAGCTTCACAGAGTTAATTGGACAAATTAGCATTTGAATCTTGATTGGCTCGGCATTAGCCCGAGGTGACGTCATCTGAATGTGTCTGTAGGTAGCAATCTTTACGACATAATATCACAGTTATCATACCAATTAAAACTTAGACAGTACTTGATGAATGAGAGGAAGTTATTAGCTCCTAGAATGCGAGGGCAGACAAACGCCCGCGAAAACTTATGACAGGTTAGTTTTACACCCAAATAATTGACTGATCTGGAGAAGAAGCAGTTCTTATCAGTAACGTATTTCTCTTTAAGTGGAATAAGTGCAGACTGGCGTGGCTATGTGCTCAGTTCTGACGAGAGAGGATCAGAAATTTCATGCCCTCCTGGTTCTAGCTAGTATCAAATGCCTTAAATTTCAGCTTAAGAAAATTACAAAAACAACACATACCTGTCCATAGAAGTCTTCATTTTCAGCAGGAAACAAAGAAGTTGAACAATTTTTCGAAATCTCTCGATAGGCTGAAAAGCGAGAAAAAAAAATCGGTCGGAAAATAATAGATGCAAGGCAGGGGGCCAGTAATTAAATAAGCCAACATGGATGAAGAAGACATTGCGTGGCCCTGAAACCTCACGTAATTTGTGCTGAATGAGAAACGAGAGCGTCTTTTGTGCAAAGGAAAAATACATCCGTTTTGAATTTGCTACCTCCGGCACGGAAATGTGCCTCGAGAGAGTTGCCTGCACTTCAGCGATCGAATTACATACCAGCCATCGTCTGATAATTAATTTTAACTTTTATTTTTTGCTTCTGGATTTGTTACATCTGTTGGTTTTCTTTTTCCAAAAAATTTGGCTCTAATTCTGCTCAATTTCCGGTAAACAGAGCTACTTGACTCTTTCTTGGAAGAAAAAAAAAGTTTTCTTCATTTTGACTTCCCATCGATCCATTGACGTCACCAGCCTCTGGGTTTTGAGAGGGTTTACTTACATTAGCAAACTATTTTTACTGTTGGTAATTATTCTAATATACCAAACCGCCATCACGGAACTTTTTGAACATTTTCAAAATGTTCAAAAAAGTTCCGTGTTCGGGCTCAAAACATAATTAAGATATTATCTAGTGTAATATGCAAATCTTGAAGGAGAAAAAGATCAGAGATTTGATTATTTCCAAAGTTAAATTTGTGGTTTAGTACATTGTCTGATTCCGTCAAAAAGTCAATAGTCTTTAGATCTACAGGGGATATTGCGTAAAGTTTGTAAGGTCGTTGATTTAAACACTCGATCATAATTTGGTTAAACTAAAGCGGAACTGCAATTTAGTTTGACTTAAAAGGTACTTGTTGTGAAATACACGTCTCTTGAATCCAAATAATAAAATATGGCTCACGCGAGGCAATAACTCGACCGTAACGAAAATTTAGCTTGCCACGAAACCTACCGCTACCTCCGAGCCGTCATTCTCTTCTTCAACTACCTCTTCACTCAAAACGTCTACTTCGACTGCGGGCAGAACTACTTCTGTTTCTTCTTTCTCTGAAACAAGATGCTCTTCGTTTATGATTGGTCTTACTTTCTTTCGTCCAGCATTTTTAGCTTTCCGCGTTGAATTTTGCGAAGGAAGTCGATCGTCTACGTGTGTAGATATGACCCCATCGTCTGCATCGTCCGCAGCACTGCTTATTGCTCGCTTTCTGATGTTGTTTACAGACAGGAAATTTCCTAAATAAGTTGGCGGGAGGGAAGCCCGTCTAGAAAGTCTTCCTTTCTTTGAAACTTGATTTGGAAGCCACTTCTGGTCTTGTTTGGGCTTCGATGAAATTTTACGTAGTACGCCGTCAATATGAACTAGTTTTTCCAGGCCAGCTGCATCGGATGAAACTGTTTTTCTGAGTTTTGTGCTACCTTGCTCTTCGTCAGAAATTAATGAAATATCAACAAGAGAATAAGGATCAGAAGAAATACGAGGAAAGCCTCCTGAACTCGTGATTTCCTTCGACTCTCTCTCTGACTGAGTTCTTCCAGTTAAGTTAGACATATTCTCTCTGCTTGTTTCATTGTTAACTTCATGTCCGTTTGCGTGAGGGCTTTCCGATTGACTTCGGAAAAAAGAATTTCTTGATTTCGTTTCATTCCAGCATTCTTTTGTTAGTTGGTTGTCTCCTTTACCTCCTAACATAATCGCCATTTGTAGGTTGTAGTGTTTCAGTTGTGTTAAATCGGACAGATACTTAACTAGCTTCTCTGGAAGCGGAAGGTGACATACTCCTGCTTCGTCATGTCCTCTTTGAAACAGAATTCACCAGGTTAAACCATAAGTTAGTCTTCTTCACCAGTTGCTGTGATTCAGGATTTTTTAAACTCAACTGTTAAACTTCTCAACTTTTCGCGTGCGTTGCGTAGCAATATGCAGCAATCTTTTAGTAAATGGCACAACTGAAGTTTGTGCTTCAGCACTGCTTCCTACATCGTTAAATCAGGCCTAAACCTAAATTGAAACTAATGTCTCCACTGCAATCGGTATCACTAACACAAAAATTCCAAATCATCGATTAATCTTCTTGTCAAATTACTCCTTGCAAGTAGAATCCGATCTAATGCTTGGCTGCTTAATTGAAAATTCATAAGACTCTCTCTGTAAACACGATTTGTCTGGTTTGCATCAAAATGCACTATCCATAACTACGCAAACAAAAGATTGGAACTTATGAAACAAACAAGCGGTCAACAGTTCAGCACAGATTTAACCTTTGCGTCGAAATCGCCGTCAATAAGCCAAACGATTGACGGTTTCAGTTCAACGGGATTTGTCAAAAGAAAACGTGAATTACCATGCTTGACAGATGATTCGTTTCATTCGGGGTCGGTTGTTATTGGTTCTACAGGGAAGGGTGAGTTTCATTCGTCATCAAAAATTCGACAATTTTTGTGTCGCCGTTTCAGGTACTGTTCTATCTCTGTTTTATACGAGATAATCTGTCACTGAACAAAGTTTTTAAATCGACCTAAATCTTTTGAAAAATAAACACTTTGTTTGCTAATTTTTGTATCAATCACGTAAATAATTCAAAATCGTAAAGTGACGAAGCTTTCAAGGTATGTACACTGATAGGCATATCTTTGTTATTTTGTAACCCTGAGGGTTTGATATTCTGCTTAAAGGGGGCACTACATGCATCATTACTCCCTCAGGAGGCAGCGATAGAATCTATTTTTGCATGACGAGCTTTGCTCACCAAAAGAATTTATGCAAATGAGGCTGAGGCGGATCTGAGATCCGCCTGGCAATTATTAACTGTAAGAGAAGAACTGACTTGGCGCCCACAGAACGACCAAGGTGTTGCGAATGAATTTTCAGTAATTACTTTTTTGGCACTTTTCGGCGTCCAAATTGCATGGCGAGAGTAACCCAAAACCTTAAAGCAGACCCTTCTTGTCACAATACGAATGTTTTCCAGATAGGGACACGCGTTAATGTCAGCTCAACTCGCGTGATTGCATTTTTCAAGGTTAAACCCTCGCGTGGATCTAACAACTCAAGTTTACTTTAAAGCGCACAATTTAAGCCAAAGTAATTTTATAATTTAACTCCATGATCGAAATTTTGTTTACAAAGGATAATAATGGATCGACATCGACCTAGAGCGTCAGCTTCACTCGCGGGGAGTCAACCATTTTCTCTTGCCCCTTGCGCAACATAGAATGCAAATTTGCTGACCCACTCTATTGATACACACAACTCGACAGTCATTAAGAATTGAAAAAGATTAAGTTTTTCACCAAAACCATGTATTTCCGATTTTTAAACGCTAACAAAAATGTAGTAATGGTATGTCCACTCCGGAAAATAATACCGCAAACAACAGCAAGCCCTAACCGCGATGAGAACACTCATGGATCACACAGCGCAACAGAACTCATTTTGTTTGTTTGTTTGGTTTTTTCCGATAATATTGGCCTGTGAAGAAATATGTAATGGAGTTTTTTTGTACCCTCCGCCGGCACCATATAATTGGCTAAATGCTAGGGAAGTAATATACTTTAAAGAGATCATTAAAGGAGTAAAATCTTTAAAAAAATTTTTCCTGCTGGGGTTTCCTGGCGCGCCACTGCGAACACAGCGAACCTCATGTATAAGGCTGCGAGAAAATAAACAAAGACAAGTAGAAAAAGTTCTTTACTCACAAATCTCTTTTACAATCTATGACCGATTTTACATCTCGTGTCTGAAGCAAGAGTTGGAAATGGAAATGCAATTTAATACGTTACGAGAAGAGGTATTTCGGAAGAGAAGAGGTAATTACTCGTTAGTAATTTTATTCCTAAATTCGTCATTTATTTTTAATTGAAAAATCACGGGATTTGAGGACAGACACCACCAAGGCAAACACAACATCGACGTAAAAATTACCAGTCAACGGAACTTGCACTTATGATCTGTAATTAAGTTAAGGTTGGTTGGTCATCTAAACAGGAAAACTATCTTTTTCTATTAAAACAAACATTGCTTTTTCATCACGGCTTTTCGCGGTTAACGTTCAAATAAATCTGCAACGGAAAAAAAATCAAGACAAGTAAATTTAATTATGTCGCAATTCAAAATTAGTTTGTCATAAGATGAAAACGCACAGTCTAAAATGAAACAACTCCCAAAGAGAGACAGAACCAAATTAAAAAAAAGAAAGATTTTGCCTTCAGATGACAAAAGTCCAAATAGGACTGACCACCCAAGAGAGACAGAGCCAGGTGAAAAAAAAGGGAAAGGTTCTGCCTTCAGATAACAACAGCCCAAATAGGACTGACTACCCAAGAGAGACAGAGCCAGGTGAAAAAAAAGGGAAAGGTTCTGCCTTCAGATAACAACAGCCCAAATAGGACTGACTACCCAAGAGAGACAGAACCAGGTAAAAAAAAAAAGGAAAGGTTCTGCCTTCAGATAACAACAGCCCAAACAGGACTGACTACCCAAGAGAGACAGAGCCAGGTGAAAAAAAGGGAAAGGTTCTGCCTTCAGATAACAACAGCCCAAATAGGACTGACTACCCAAGAGAGACAGAGCCAGGTGAAAAAAAAGGGAAAGGTTCTGCCTTCAGATAACAACAGCCCAAACAGGACTGACTACCCAAGAGAGACAGAACCAGGTAGAAAAAAAAAGGAAAGGTTCTGCCTTCAGATAACAACAGCCCAAACAGGACTGACTACCCAAGAGAGACAGAGCCAGGTGAAAAAAAGGGAAAGGTTCTGCCTTCAGATAACAACAGCCCAAATAGGACTGACTACCCAAGAGAGACAGAACCAGGTAAAAAAAAAGGAAAGGTTCTGCCTTCAGATAACAACAGCCCAAACAGGACTGACTACCCAAGAGGGACAGAACCAGGTGAAAAAAAGGGAAAGGTTCTGCCTTCAGATAACAACAGCCCAAACAGGACTGACTACCCAAGAGAGACAGAGCCAGGTGAAAAAAAGGGAAAGGTTCTGCCTTCAGATAACAATAGCCCAAACAGGACTGACTACCTAAGAGAGACAGAACCAGGTGAAAAAAAAAGGAAAGGTTCTGCCTTCAGATAACAACAGCTCACATACGAATGACAAAACCGGAAAAAAAATTAAAAAATGAAGGTTCTTCCCTCACGGAGATAAGTCTGATTACATGAGAGAGTGGGTACGAAATAACAAATGAACGAGAGTATCTTCAGGATTCTGCTTTCGAAACTGCGAAATAGTACAGTACGATTAGTAAGAAAACACACTAACCTGCCAAGAGCGCGTCATCTTATAGGGAAGGAATATTTGAGCTGTGATGTCAGGGTTCATTCCATAATTAGTTCATCTTGCTCATGTTAGGTTTCAACAGTTTGATAATACACCATGTGATTTTAAGCATCTGTCACCTAACTATCACAGAAATAATTCCTTCTCTTGCTTCGAAAGCACAGAAGTAAAGGTAAACCTTGCTTTGCTGATTAAATGGTTTGGGCATCATCATTTTCCGCTCAAAGGTTATTAAGCAGTGAGATTTATCGCGCGTCATCATATAGCTCTAGACAGAAATTATCAGGCATACAACCTTATCTAAAAGCCAAATTGGACAGGCCAGCGAGTAGAATTTCTTCCTCGCGAAGTTTTGCACAGTTAAGACCTTACCTTAAGGAAAGAACGATGGCCCCTTTTCGTAGACACCGCCGAATATACTCGTACCTTCGCACAGAATTTTCGCGGGATAAGTTCCCGCGCTTACCTGATGATTGGGACTTACTAAAATGATATTTTATACTGAAAGAGCTCCTCAGTATGGACGCCAGAAAAGTATTATCAAAATATCTACCCAATCGTTTCAAGTGTTAAATGATACTCTTGTATCTCCAGAACATACTACAGTCGAAATCTCTCTCGAAAACAAGGTCCTTACCGAGCGGCTCACCGGCTTCCATGTTGACTTAGGGTCAAAGGTCTGATCAGAGTGAAATATAAGTTGGCTAACACAATTTAATTTTGGTATTGTCGTGACAGAACAGATAATCGCTCTTTGCGTCACAAACCAATAAATCTGTAGATCACGAACAAAACATGCTGGGTACAATAACTGTTACTTGATAGTCATGTCACGCACTACAACCAGGCTATCCTCAAATGCCATGACACACTACGGCTTAGCTAAGCCGTTCTTGTCGCTGAATCATTCTATAATTATGAAAATTGCCATTCACGCCATGAATGCGTAGTTATCTCCAAAGAGAAAATTGTGCAAAAGAGTCCTAAATTTACGTAGCACTCCTAACGCGCAAGCCGCGCGGATCCTCGCGCCTGTTTACATTTTAATTGTTAACTTCAATTAATTTCACGCTCGAAGCCAAACACCTCGCTTTCACTTGCTAATTGAGCCCTCTCGCTTTACTTTGACAAGCCTATGGATCATTTTACGCATCCCTGGTGAGAATTCTTTTCTTGAGCAAAGCTCGTCATGAAAACCCATTTAACGAGCCACTCGATTGGATGCGCACAGTTTGCTCTGTTGTCCGCAGTTACTAGTGTAACTAGTAACCGCATGGGGTTGCAATTAACAGTGGGAAACCCATTAAAGAAATTTGCATTGAGGCTATAGAGAGGAATTCAGAACTATTTACTTATGCCCACGGAAACAAATCCAAGGCAGAGCTATCAATCTTACTAATGAAGTCAACATAATTAATTGTATTTTTTGATTTTTCAAGCGATAGCAATCGGTTGAATTTTCCGTAGTTGATGTTGAATGTCCGCCATTTTGGACTTCAAAGCCGAGAAGGCCCTGGAAACAAGTTTTTAATCGAATGCTTTTTGCTTGGTCAAATAGGTTGCTCGCTGATCAGAGGTTATTTTTAAAAAAGAAATAAAACGCATGCGCGTTGTGATTAAGAGTCAAGCCTCTATGATCTAGCAGAGATCATTTACACAATCACCAGAAGACTATTTGAGACATATCTTTAAAAAACTGGTGTCCTTTACCGTAAGCTTTTCTTTGCAAGTTAACCAGCTTGTGTAGGCTGGGAGCAGGAGCAGCGTTTTTTAATTCAAAAGAATAGAAATCAGCATTAACACGATCAACAAGTGCTTGAAGACAGAACGTGTACCTTAGGTCTACAAGCCAATATTAGGGCTGAGCTTTTATGTTCCTCGACGCAACTGTCGGAGTCACTACGTCCTTTTCCCAGCCATTACGTCATTATTGTCTCTAAAAAAAATTGGTCCGATGGTTTGCCGTCAAGAGCTGTGGTGAATCGGTTGAGGTAGGTGCCATGGTTATATCCACAGATATATTCAGGGTTGTCAGTTCTAGACAGAGCTTTGTATTTGAACTGAGGACAGCTGAAGTTATTCGCTGAGTCAATAACATATTTCTCAGCTGTAAGCAGGAGCATAAATGCCCCGATCAAGGAACGAGATGACATTAGATAAAAAATAACACCCGAGGAAACATCAAAAGGGGAAAAGATGCAGGAAAATACGATATAGGAGCTTGGACTGGAAAAGAAGGTGCTCGATGGCTCGATGCGATTACAGAGGTGAACTAATTGATCTGTCAATCACTCACCTCTTCAGAGAGTTTCCCTTTTTGATTAAACGACATTCTGCGGTATGAGCCGAAAATTGACAACTTGCGCGTGATGGTAGAACGATCAAACTCCTGCTCTTTCTTCTTCTTCTCTTCCTCAGCGGCTTCTTCCTTCTCTCTCATTTTCTGTCGTTCCTTCTCCTCCTGTGCTCTTGCCATTCTACTGATCTGTCGGCTCAGCTTTCTGGAGGTTTCGCTCCTGGCGTCCATCAGTTTACTGGCGACTCCAGAAAACGATGCTTGACGCTGCAACCGCCTTGTCTTACTCGACACCTGAGTGAAGACTGGGTTTGACTACGGAGGATAATAAAATAATCAATCAGTTCACTTCCAAACAAGTCATGTGACAGACCAGTTTAGTCAGTGACGTCACAGTATCGATATCGGAGAGAAAAGTCAGCAGTATACTCGGTCTTGTATCGATTTTTAAAACCAGTCACCGTATCAGCCCATCCCAGAGACCATACTGCAGAAACCATTTAGATCTCTATCTCCATCTTTAAAAAGGATATGAATTTTCGCTTATACCACGTTTCGAGTTTCCTAAGAGTATCGCAACCGTTCAATAGACTTCAATTGAATTAAGAAATCAACCAGGGTCGCCGCCGCATTGAAAAATCCTTAGTAACCTAGCCGCACGCGCGGGATCCGAATGCATGATTTACAAATAGCTGCTGCAGTGACACACGCACGACCCACAATTCCCAATTTTATTCCGGCCGGCGCTCGAAACGTTAGCATTTGACGATTCCCAGTTTACTCAAATACTTTGAGCTAATAACCAGCCAATTCATTCTATTTCCTTTTTCATGCTATATAAAATCATCTTTATCTCAAGTGTCATACTTCGCACCTAATTTAATGAATAAGGGATTGCTTTCTACGGGTCTTCTCTCTGCGTTTCGCCTTGTTTCCTCGCTCTAGTAACACCAAACTGTTAAATTAATTAAAAGCTAAACGGTATAATAGACCAAACGATTGATGTTGATCATGGCTCATTCCAGAGCGCGAGAAAACGTCTTTTTTTAACAGTACGTGAGAAAATCTCATTTTCACAAAGCTAAAAATTCAATTAGCTCAAAGCCCGAAAAGTGACACCGACCTGACACTTTTCACTGTAAGAGACACAAATGTGAATATTACTGAAACCATGTTTGTTTAACAATCATTTGGGCAAAGGTTTGTATATTAGATTTTAATTGAATTTTCAGTGCGATAAATAGCCTAAGTTCCCATTCGATTGATTTACATTGCGTGGTAAACGCGGAGGTATTCGATGGACAAATTCAATGGTAGACATATCACTAGCATGGATCTCTATAACTCAAAACATTCCAAATCACCGGAGAGTTGTTGATATACATTTATGGAAACTTCGAAAGTTCTTGATTGTTTTACAAGGCGGTTTTCCTTTACTGCATGTGACTTGCACAGTCAAGGTCATAATTCTAAATAGAAATTTCATTACTTAATTATACTTGATTAGCTAACACAACCGATCCGAAGACGTTACGATCAAGAATTTCCACGAAGTAAGCGAGAAGATCTTTTAGTTTCACTCTTGAACTTAAATTATGTTTTATACAAGATCGATTCACAAAAGTATTGTCTCAAGACGCGATGAGATGGTTTCGTAATAACAACATCATGTTCTTCACATAATGCTCTTCACAGTACCTTACTGATCCTGGAACTGGACAATAAACGCGGTGACAATGTATACCCTCTTTTCCGTGCAACAATCATTGTGATTTTGCCAGTAATTAGCACACAGAGACGAAGTGAAAACCAGACGTTCAAATACTTTGGTCTCTTCCGTTTAAGTGCCCAACTGTCGCATTCTCGAAAGCGGCGAGACAGAAAAAGTAAACAAAGGTGCTAATAAACCGGTATTAATTCTTCTCCATTGTATAAGCCAGTGTGCGTGTCGAATTCGATGAATGTTCACAGCATTCGATGTAAAGAGGAAATTTATCAAACCGCTGAACAAATTTAAGAATGAAAGTTGAAGTTTTCTAAGCACAAGCTGCTACTTTTTGGCAAAAGTTTAACCGACTGCAGTTTCAGGGTTAGGGATCAAAACCACTGTTTTGTTACATTTTATTAAAAGTTCCCGGTTTCATTTGTTTATTTAATTACCGGATTATGTCCTCTGAGGCCACTAATTCAAGAGTTTTGTTTAAGAGAACTAATTTTTATTGTACATAATTCCAAATATTTCTCAATAGAAGAGGCAACGCGGGGGACCTTCGGCAAAATAGGTCTCTAGATACAACAAGAGAATACTCATCTCTGTTCAATCAAAAGCTTAGAATAGGAGTTTTTTTTTTTAATGCAACAAGAGATACTTATCTCTCTTCAATCAAAAGCGTAGAGCAAGAGTTTTAGCAGCCTGAAAAATAGACGTCGTTTTTAGCTTTTACTCAGGCGAGCGCTACAAACCACGCACTTTCGGCAACACTGTTTTGAATTACATGACGAAAGGAACCCATAATGGGCTCCTGATAACGATAATACACTTTTCTCTCGAAAAGGATTCTTTGAGTTACCGAATCAAATGGGAAAAAATCTAATAATAAAGGCCAACGATGAAGATTCCCTAATTTCCTTTCTCGTCCCAAAACTGATTAAACTATCTAAGCATTCATAGTCTCAGTACTTACAAAAAATTTCCCATTTTCCTTTGTTTCTCCTAGTTAGCGTCGAGAATCCGGTTTGCACAACGGATTTACACGATAGTTTTATCTCTCGTTTGCTAAACCGCTGGTCATGAATATTGAAGTTACTGCTTCCTTTTTTTATTTGCTGAATATCGATCGCATAAGGAGTACACGAAAGACGAAAACAATTCGAACGAGACCATTAATATGTTTTTCGTAACCGAAAAAAAAGCCCTCCCTCTTAAAGGTTTGTTTCTTTAAAAGTCAAGTCTAATAAACGAAAAAAAAGAAATCAAAGTTTGGATTGTTCAGTGCGACGTTTTGTTGCTCCATATTTTTGTTCTGTTCTACATTGTAATACTGTGGCATATTTTACGCTTTCTAGTGACATTGTTATGGGATAATATACAGCAACGTGCTTCTCTTAATAAATTTAGTGTCTATATGCTGATATTTAACTTCCACCAGAGTGCACTGGGCGTCACAGACCACGAATCACACACACAAAAAATATATCTCAGAGCCAATGAGAACCCGAGGTGAAAACAGACAAACGGTTTAATTGTGCAGCCGATTGGTTGGAACTGAACCAATCAGAGGGCCTTGTTGACTAAAAACCAAATCTAATCTCGGATTTCTTTTTCAACTCAATCAAAAATTGCCCTTAATAGATAGGTCAAGTGTATTAGTCCCTTAACGACACAGTGAACCTGCTACCTTCCTTTTAAAGAACATATTGGCATCACCTCCACATCGCTGGCCAAAAGTGTCCATCTTGTACTTCGTCTCATCAAAGCTATTTTCCGGTTTGGCTCCTTAGAGCCCTGCATATTTGTCATGGTGGCCACGGAGTGATGTCTCTCCCGTTCCTCTGGAACGCTGGGAAGTGGCAAAATTCTCTTTGCCCCTGAAAGGAAGAAATGAAATGCGTTTCTTTCAACCCGTCTTTTACAAGATCATTTTGTGTGATTATTTGTTCATGATATTTTCTTCCAGCGCGAAATAGAGGTTGTTTCAGGTAGTTCCACTACTGCCGTGCGCCGCTCATTTCCTGTTTTGCGCTGAGTAAGACAGAACGGAGTCATTGCTCAACAGTAGAAGAGCAAGGTAAAAAGCAAGCACATTTTGGGAAACCTCTTCAGCTTTAGAAGGAAGAGAAGACAAACCGAAGTACTGACAAATATCGCACATAGACCACAAACGGTTTATAAAAAATTTGAATTAGAGCTTGATGTTTCTTTAAGTAATATTAATTGTATACTATTTAACTCCAGAAGTGAAATGGTTCAAATGCGAAAGATCGAAATTGTGCGACGAAATGCAAGTATTTTATTATTTACGAGATGTTGACTAAATTCAAACTTAAAGCCATTTCTAAGCGAGCATGACCCATATAATCTTTTTTCTTTTACCTCTTTAACGACAACCGTGTGTGTGGTTTTGAAAGCGTGTTTCACTCAAGATTTATCAGGGGAAAAGAAGCTCGAGAGGAAGAGGAAAATACTGCAAACACTTGCTCTGAGAGGTGAAACTTACAGCTATAATAATTCGTTATTAGTTGATTACACTAACACGTTACCTTCCGATTTCCGTCTATTACGAAGTTCAACGGAACGATCTACGTGAAGTAGAGTAGCCATGGCTAGATAAACAGAACTTTACAGAAAGTTGAAATTTCACTGACTGGAGGAAAATGAATGTTTGTGTCTACGTGAGCATAGGTGAAAATAGACCGCAATATGTTATCGCGAGCTGTGATTCAGCACTTTATCGCAAATTATCATAAATTAAGTTGTTATCGAAAATAGATCGTAGTAAAGGATGGTGAATAAAATATAAAATTGTGTTTTCTAAATACAAAGGCTATTAAATTCTTATAACTCGTCGTGCTTCTTGATTGATTTCGACCCAACTGGCCAAAAAATCGGGAATAAGTATTTGAAATTTACGCACTGTCAATAAATGTGTCGTGTTATATCTCCGAATTCTATTGAGCGTAAATTGATCAGCAATATTCGTTCATTGATTTCCAATTTGCGATATGTATAGGAATGAATTAAATATGCTAATCCTTGCCTTCAGTAAAATTAAAATTTCAAAATGTTATGGTATATTGTTAAGGGTCAGTCGTTCCGGCGATATAAGAACACAGGTACACACTACTTTTCGCCTTCACGAAATTTCGTTAAGAGTCTAGTACAATGAAAAGACTAACACGAATTTTTTTTGAGTAAGAGCTATTGCAAAAATCGTGCGTCGCATTGAAAAGTTTTGTAAGTCCATCTAAGAGTGTCCCTTATGAATAACGGAGATTTCGAAAATGAACCGATGATCAAGTGGAATATTTGTCAAATGCTTGATCAATTAATTTTACCTTTGAGAAGCCTTTGTCTCAGTTATAAACTTAGCAATCTAGAGTTTTTATTTTTACTTCCCGGCCTTAGAGACAAGAAGATTTGACTTGGGTTATAATAAACTTTAGAGTCGCACATTCATGTATTTTTAGCGTTGCCAAGGTAATGCACAGATATCCTCGGTCTTCACGTGGGGTTTTAAGACGTGTACTGTTCGTGTAAATATCTAGAGCGCGGCTCTAATAAGTTGCGCAGAGGCTGATGTTTGGGAACGCTTTGAATTAGTAGCTACGCGCACAAGCTCGTATCAACTCACTGTACCTTCAACTTCTCGTTTGAAAACATAATTCGTCGCTAAAGTGTGAACTTTATGCATTTTTCCTTCACTTTTCTTGCGTTTCCTTCCTGTCTATCAATAAATTACATGGAGTTTGCTGATGTTTTCTTACATCGCGCTAGGATTTTGTGGTTGTGTAGCTCATCTAATCATCACAGATAGAACGACAAACACATGGGAATTAGCCTAACAACATGTGTTCTGTTTATGTGCATGTGGGTAATGTCTTTGTAATTTACGTCATAGAACTTTATATTCCTCAGGGAAATAAAGCATGATTTAAAATGCGTTTTAAAAAAGTTGACCAGACAGGCGCAGGAAAAGGGAAAAAACACTGTTCGAGAATTTCGCTGGAGCTCATACGAAGAAAAAAATGGTTACCAAGCCAAACAACAAGCTCGAGCCGGAAGTCATTAAACTACATATCCATTTGACACTCGATTAAGTAAACATAGCTGTAATCTCTTTAAAAGCTTCTCTTTATTATAGTGTACTTTACGTCAAACCATCAGACCAATATCACCCTCGTATACCGCACTGTTATTTCTTAGAACCTTTTCCCAACAGTACATGTCAAACAGAACATTTATACGGTTACCGCAGACAGACCAGCCAAGATAGTTTCAGCAGAAATAACTGATAGATGGAAGAGTAACAGACTTTCATCCATGCTGAATTAAAACTGGTTATCAAATTGGATTATTACTCATTTTCAAACAATGCGTTTGACAAAGCAGAGCAATTAGTTCGCGTCAAGAGCTTATCGCGCTGGAAATTCCCTTTCAGCTTAATATTGGCCAACAATCTTCTTCGCTATGTTTTGTTCTTTTTTTTTTCTACATCGCCAAACTTTTGTTTCTTAACAGATGCAAGACCTTAAGCTGCGTTGTATGTTATATTAGCCTCTTACCACTTGTTGTTTTGACTGGCATGGAAGTAAGTGAAAGCATTGCTCCTCCGTCAAGTTTCCCTGACAGTGGGCTGGTACTAAGAGATTATAAACTTATAGAACTTATCCCCGTGACCTATGATAATATTTATTGAGTACATATTCTCTTTCTGATACCTATTTAGTAAATAAAATAGTGTCTCGCCTTACTCAAAGAACACACCACGTTGACCGGCCAGATCTCGAACCCAGATCCGTCGAAACAAAGCCTAACGCTTCAACCATCTGACCACCGAGTTTTCCTCGCATACCGTCTCCCATTATAACCAATTTTATACCGATAATTTGTTGTAATTTGCATCGGGGACCAAGAGGGTTCTGCGTCATAAAGGATGACTGTGTTTCACTGCAGTTTTATTTCACTAAAAAATATATAATTTTTAACATTACAAAATACAAATTTTATGTTTTAAGCTTGTGGTTGAATCTTTCACAAAACTTCAGCAAATTTCGCAGTTACAACATTATATCATAAAATGACTCACAGGAAACAAAAGGCGAACAACTCTACTTTTAAACTTTCTAAATGGATTCTAAGCTTTGATTGGTTGGTTCAGACGTCATATTCAGGTGATCGGGGAGCAATTCTTGCGCATGTCACATGTTTAAGTTACTCCAAGACATGTCCCACGGGCTTAAAAAAAATGAACAAGAGAACCATTATTACTACGACTAGAAACTATGAAAATATAAGGGTAATTTATAAAGCAATCGACATCTTGACAGTACCGTTCAGTCGTGGTCGGTCTTCCTCGGGCTCCTCTGAAGTCGTGAGAGTACTCAGTCTGCCAATGAAGAGCAGGGGTCTGGGCTGAAAATATGAGAGGAAAATTGGTACGAGCATGCTCAACTGTTCCTTTTTCGAGATTTCATATACAATTTACTTTTAGTTTTCTAGCAGCTTCTAGGAATTCGCACACATCTTTTGTCAAGTTTCCTTCAACACCTTTCAGGAAAATAAAGTTTCTCTCAGTGAGAGAAAATCATGCAAAAGAACTGACTTAAAACTTTTGGGGCTTTTAAACCACACTTTTCCCGGCTTTACCTTTGGAGGTCGGTCTGAAGCGGTCTGATTTCCATGCAGTTCTTGGTTTGTAGTTTGGAAGTTCTGACAAAAAAAAAATACATTTTCCTCAGTCTCGGTCAGAGTGAACGAAGGAATACATAGCTAAGCCTTTCAGCCACAGATATACAGGCGCAACGACGCAGATCCAGTCAATTAAAGAACGGTGATGAGCTCCTCGCCAGTCTCGAGTTAGCATGCTATAAGAATGACTCCTTTTTCTGGCTTTCCCTTCATTTTTTTTTAGGATTTGTCTAACTGTTACCTCCTCTTCTTCTCCTAGAATCAGATATTCAGAAATCTCAGAAAACTCACCGAGCTTGATTTAAAACACACACTGCAAGCAAGCAAAGAATCGCGTGAGAAATAGACAAGTAAATAGCTGCACTCGCGCGAGGAGTCGAGCTTATCGTGCGTGTAGTTTCGACTCGCTTCCATATCATCATAGCGCTTGCTACGAATTTCATTCTCTCTCTTGTTATTACAATGTACGTACCCATAGGTCTTGCGTTGAAGGTGGTATTGTATGTTGTTGACATCCAACGGCTCTTGTTATGTTGGAGAATGTTCGGTGCCGACTGCGATTCCCGAACAGGCGGGAGATTCAAAGATGGATTGTCCCTCCACACCAAGTAACTCTGTTAAAAACATCAACAAAAAAAATGTTTATGTCTCGCAAACTAAGTGGCCCAAACTCTCCCCTAGGCTCTCTCTCTCTCTCCTTGCCACTCCCTCAAGCGAGAAAGTGCGTGAGAAAGAAAGACCCTGGTAACAAGGTTGCCATCCACCCATCCCCCCCTCTCCCACAAATGTGAGGAAATGTTACCTTATCCGGGTACTTCCATGGGTCGAGAATTGCTGCATGTGGATTATTTTTCCGATGCACGGAGTAAGGCTGTACATTGTGTCTGCAGTACGCCAGCTGGGGTGTTCTAAATGTGCTGTGATAATGACTTGATTCAAATGGCCAGCCTGATGGTAGATGCTCCGCGGTTCTCATTCTAGAAGAGAAAATCAACTCTAATTAAAAAAACAAACAAACAAAAAAATACAAGGAAAAAAAAAAGGGAAATAAAGGAGAAACTTGATTCAAGGACCATAATTTATCGCTAAAGGGGAGGGAAGGGGGATCGGGGGATATTTGGGGGTTCACGTGGTTTTCAGGGGGAACGGGAGGGGGTTTAGTCGTCACCGACAGAGTATAAAGGGGGGATCAGACAATAGATAATGACCGGTCCCCTAAAGGGTTAGGATTGGTCACGCCTTAATGGCTCCCTTCAACTAATGGTATGACATGTTCCTTCATTTAATTATCATTATTACTGTTATTCTTTTTTCAGTCTTCACTCGAAATCCGTGAAAATTCTTGCCATCCTCAGTCACCCCTTTGATTGATTATCGCCTCATAGGTGCGTCTGTGTCCTAGTGAACGATTACATGTATTGCAAGGCTTCCTTATATTTGATGGGATTCATAATTGCCTACGATATTCATTAACATGGCAGAAGTAACTTAAGGAGTTCTAACCACAAACTGTTGGAATTGTGAATTTCATAGGTTAACTTAAGATATTTCATGTTTTTCTTGGTAATAATTACCAAAATCGATAATAGGCTTATTAGCTGTGGGAGCTTCATGGGAGTTTATGCCTATTGTTTAACTACTGTCTCACGGTCTGCTCACCCAGAATGTTTTTCTGTCCTAATATCGCTAGATGTCTGGAAGCAACTGATCTAAGACTCACAGAGGGAAGAGCACTTAACGTGCTAGGCGCATGATATCGGATTCCTCATGCCTACTCTAGCTATCAAATAATTCCAGCATATTTATGAAATTGCCTCATTGAACTGTTTAAGTTACCTTTGTGGATGTGCAGGTGTTCCGGTCGCTCCTACATAATCTCTCGAGTAAGTTGTCCAAGGGAACTGCTTCTTTCTTACTCCAGACGCTTAAAGTACATCAACAAACAATAAATATAATTGTTGGGATCAATTGACACACAAACGCGACAGCCGAGGAGGTTTAATTATTTGCGTTTGGTGATGAAAAGATTTGGATGTTTATAATCGCAAACCGTTCGCTTACAAACCTGTGTTTGGTGTGTCTGGTTCAGTTCCCCATGGTGGATTTTTGACGTTGCTTGCAACAGGAGAAGTTATAATTCGCTCCTCTTCTGGCATTGTTGATGTCTACTCGAACAAGCGAGTTGATTGTGCAGCTGGATCAGTTCAAAAGCCTTTAACTCAATTGAAAAGGAAGTACTCTTCATTTATCGAGTCTTTCAAAGATTGAAAGACTTAATCGAACACTTTATGGTTTGTTTATAAACCAAACAGCTGCTGACGTTGATCTTTTCGGCAGTGACTTCGAGCTCGATTTGCCGAAGTTTAGGAAGTGGTAATTTATTCCGTCTACTATTCATTAAACATGAGGGTTTCAACTCATTGGACAGTGGTTGCTAGGTGACTTTGTTCATATCCTAAATTGGCGTGACCGCCGCTGAATAGAAAACGTTGTTATAATGAGTGATTTTTCTGAGTTTCTTGATTATTCCAAGAAAGACGAATTGTTACCCTTAAGTGAAGCTAAGTGCTTTTAAGTATAGAAGACTAGCATTGAACTTACCCAAAACCTGTCTTGCCTGTCAAAACATGCTTTGTTTGCATCACGCAATCAACTGTTATTTGAGCCCGAGACATAACGGCGGTCACTCTCTAAAAACGTCCGAAGAAATACAAAAAAATTTAACTACTGTTTCACCTGCTACGTTGAAGCAGTAAGTTGGCCGTGAAATTTTTCACATTTTTGTCTTGCAAAGACTTGCTCGCCTTTGTTGAGATTGCATTTCAAAAGAGACCTTAACTGTGCTAAATAATGGCCTCGCGAGGCTACACTGTTTCAGGATCACCCTCGAGAGCGTCTTCGTCGATCGGTAGCAGCCCTTACCAATCGTATAGATCGCTGAGTGAAACGGACAGTCCTATTTTTCGTTCTCCAAGATCAAGTCCAGATGCTGAATTAATGAATAATTATGGTACGTTTACCTCTGAGATCGAAGAGGAGCAATTGTTAATACGAGAAAATCACTTTGCCAGAGCTGATAGTACAAACAGTCAGGGTTCTATTTCTATGGAGCTTCCGGCAGCAAAGTCGCGGAGTTCGTCGCACTCTGTATCATTATGGGAACATCTGAGGTGAGCTCAACCCATACTCTTGATGTAAAATTGCATTGAAAATAGATTGAAAATACTGCATCATTAGACGCCGGAAGCTGGCTTACTTGGTCGAGTGAGCTAATTATTTGCTGCTCTATAATTATACGAATTGATAACTCTCATCAAGGTTATATTATTATTTACGGTGTTGTTTTCAGAATTGCCTTCATTTGTCTATCGCTTTATTTGTTTTAGAGGTTTTATATATTTTATTGGTTCAAATGTTCTCCTTTAGTGAATGTGTCTCCATCAAATATATACCATTGACATTGGAATAGACTTCTCATTTTAGTTCACATCATATCATATAGAGTACCACTCTGTATACAGATTTTGAAGATGAAAAATGAGATTTATTCATAAACCATCAGATAGAATCCAAATGAATCTATTTTCCAATCAATCAATCAGACAGTCACTCTGTCATTCAGACAGTCAGAAATTTGTTAGTCACTCATTTAGTCAACCTGAGATCAGTCAGCCAGTCATTCAGACAGTTAGTCAGGTAGGCAGACAGTAAGTCAAATAGCCAAACAATATGTCAGTCAGTCAGTCAGTCAGTCCGTCAGGCAGCCAGCCAGTCAACCAATCAGTCAATCAATCGCTCTGACGCTCGAAACGTCAGCTTTTTTAACCTTTACGGTGGCTAATTTACGTTTTCAACCCAGTTGTTAACACTAAATTACCTGCTATACTCTCCCACTGACGCAGCACCACAGTTTCTTTAGAAACTTACCCCTTTAATCAATTAATCAATCAATCTATCTATCTATCTCTCTCTCTATCTCTCTCTATCTATTTATCTATCTCTCTATCTATCTACCTATCTATCTATCTTTCTATCAATCAATCCATCAATCAATCAATCAATCCATCAATCAATCAATCAATCCATCAATCAATCAATCAATCCATCAATCAATCAATCCATCAATACATTTTCATTGGTCATAGGTCAGGGAAAAGACTTAACTTGTTCATATAATTATGACAAATATGTAGTATGCCAATTTTACGTTTTACATTTTTCCTTCACTTACCTTACAGATCTAGTAGCAGGAAAGTCAAACCCTGGGTTTTGTTTTCCATGGCTGTTGCTTTTGCAGTAAGAATATTTTCCATCCTAAAATGTATACATAACTGGTTTAGTTGAATCAAGTCTGATAACATTTTTACAGGGATGGCATATAGCGCGGCCCATGTAAAAAGTTGACAGGATTTCAAATTCAAGACACAATAATTTACCACTGTTTCTTTAGCTTCTTTTTTTTCACATTTTCTTCAATTTTGGTGTATTTTTTGTACCTAAGAACTATTTAAATCCAAGATACTTTTCATATAGTAATGAATATGAATGCATGTTGACATTATCATCAATGTTATACTTAGCTTTCGTGAAGAGAGGCTGTGCTAAGTTCTTAAAAGTTGAAAAGTTGTCTGAAACTTTTTCAAACACACTCATTTTAGATTGACAGCATATACATTCATTGCAAGCTGTAAGAAACCTTGGATTTTCTTGTTATTTTCCAGGTGATGCTCTCCATTAAAAATGTGGAGTCTGAGGAAAGAATGCTTCTGTGTGTTTCATATGACAATCCACAATGTATCCTTTTTGTCAAAATGATGCAAAAATGGGAATCATGTCTATTTTTGCAAGTGAAACAATATGATTTTATTGTTTTATCAAAGGAGATTAAGTTAGCAACTGTAACATTGTATGCAATGAATTACTTCAAAGCTGAATAGTTATCATTTTTTCTGAAGCATCTCAACAGGCCAGAATCTTAAATCCTTAAAGCTGGTATACTGATTGTGCCTTTGTAACAGGTCCAGCTTTTTTCAATATGACTCATATGGTGCAGATTTTTTTTGCCATGTGTGGAATAATGGAAAAAAGTAGTCCAGAGGAAAAAATAAATAAGTTATTTACCAGTCAAGGTTGGTCTGTATTGGTCTGTACTGTGCTCTTGATCTTGAGTATGGCCCTCTGCCTTTGACCTCAGACCTTTAACTCAGGGCCTTGGCAAGTTTTTTTCCCATACAGACCTCCAGCTTGGTATATAACATAATTATATTTATTTATTGTCAATATTTGTTACTTTCTTTCAAATAAGACTTAACAAAATAACAGATATTGCACTGAACAGCTCAGAAACTTCTTCTGTTACTGTTGAAGTTTGGGGACCTTTTGCACCTGAAGATGAAGGTAACACTTTCATATTTTAGAGGAATTTCCAGGGCAAAGAGTTTAATGGCTGATATTTTTAGCGTTAGCCCTTTGTCAGAGTGATTGGAGGAGTTGTGGGTTGTGTGTGGGTTTATATGCAGAAAATGAAGCTACACTATTGGTGGGAATATGGTGACAAGAAAACAAGAATAAATTAGTTGAATGAACAGCACATGTTGATACCGTAGGGATTAAGAGTGCTGACTTGGAAGATAAATATTTGGTTTTGTGTTTTACAGCTCTCCAAGCTGCCTAGATGAAGGGAAAGGCCACAAATTGCCATATGCTGCTTAGAATGGTTAGGGAGATTTAAGTGTCTAGGGACTGGTTTGGATGCGTCCTTGTCATTTTCTTTGTACATCGCAAAGAACTGATGTCAGGACAAATGACAATCATGAAAGAATTGACAGGGACACATCCAAACTAGTTGCTCGACATTTTAAACTCCTTAATCATTTTAAACAGCATAATTGGCAGTTTGCAGCCTTTTCCTACATCTAGGCAGTTTGGAAAGCCATAAAACAGAAGAATAAAAATTTATCTTCCAAATCGGCACTCTTAATCCTCATGGTATCAATGAGTGCTTTTCATTCAACTAATTTAGTCTTGTTTTCTTGTCACCATATTCCCATTATATTATATTTGCTCTGATAAAGGGCCAACACTCGAGACACCAGCTTTGAAGCTCTTCACTGAGGCCAATTTATGTTACCAACTAAGTTATACCCTATAATACTCTCCCACCAGTACAGCACCACAGTTTCTTTAATTTTAAACTTAACCCCTTCATTTATAATCAATTAAACTGCATTTATGCTAAAAAAATGCAGTTTAATTGAAAGAGTCAAAGTTGTTGTTTTGATGCTTTCCTGTTTTTATCAAGAGAACCCTGTGCAGTCAACACAAAATCTCACCATTGGTTTGGTCAGCACGCCTACCAACACATCAACAATTTTTGATGAGGTATGAATGAGGTGATCATATTGCTTTCAATTGATGACCCTTTTGACATATGTTCTTATAGTAAACAGAAAATTTACTTGCTGTTGATGCTCTGATAAGCCATCTCTCTTTAAGAAACCACCTCCCCTCAAATCTGAAACTTAAACTACAAGTCCTACCCCCCTTTTTGATAACCACTTAACCTTTGACCCCTAAGAATGACCAGCATCTAATTTCTCCTTACACCATCACTCCTGAATCCCACATGAAGGTCATGAGAATAAAGGAGATGATCACCAACTTTAGAAGTTCTTGATTGTTAAACAAATTCTCCTTGTCAGCACCATAGTGTCAAAAATGTGAAAAAGCTGTACCACACTTCCACAGTTAAGTCACGGTTTATTCCCTTGATTGAACAATTTTACTGCTGCACTTTGGTGAACTCCCACTCACAACTCTCGGCTTATTCAAAAGGAACACACTAAACATCCTGTTGTAAGCACATGGAGCAGTGCCGTATATGGGGCAATAAAACACATGCTGCATACATGTTTGTTTGGTTATGTATAGATAAATGAAATCATTTATAAATGTCAATCAAATTAAAAATAACTAGCATATCGCACAGTTTCCAACAGTACGAAATGTAAAGAGAACAGTATGGAGAATATACATACTGATGTTAGAGTGTAAAGGATCAATCAGAAGCTTCAAAAATTTAGCAGCATCATATCAACTTCTATCTTGTTATACGCATATTATGTTGAGAAACTGTTGGAACATTTTTGTTTAATTTATCAGTGATGTAATTAGTGTGGCATTTCCAGCAAATGATTGATTTAAATGATTACTATATCTTGTAGAAAAACATTGGAATTATATGCAGTTCTACTTTGGATGAGAAACATAGGCCTGTTGTCTTAAGAACAATGACACTTCAGTTTGATAAATCTGTCAAGTAAGGGTAAACACTATCAATTGACACTTTCTCCTTACAATATCAATGCAATATCAACCTGATAAGTGATGAGAATAAAGAAAATATCAACTTGGGGATAATTAGTTGATCTAATACCAAATAATGTGAACAAATATTGTAAGAATTGTTTGGTTGAGTGCAGGGAGAATTACAAATTTGATGTAGGAGTTAAAAGGTTTAATAATTATTGTAACTATTAGCAATTATCAATATATGATGTTAAGGTGTTCAATAGTTGTAATAACTACTAATAACAAACTTGTTGGTAAAATTTTAAGAACGATCTCTAGCTGATATTATAATTTGAAAAAATTACAAGCCTTCGAGTGCCTGAATTGCAGTCTTTGATGAGTGAAATGTGAATGATTACTGTACCTTACAGCAAATTTGTTGTTGGTATTCTTTTTATGAATATTTTGTAATAATGACTAATTTTTAGTTATAATTGATTAATAATTGCTATTAATTGCAACTTCATCAATCAATTTGGAGTTTCGCAATTTGCAAATTTCTTAACCCTTATCTGAATTAAACTTTCTGTACAGCATAACGCATGTGGCTGTGACTGCAATCATTCCATACCCAATTGCCATTTCAGTGATGGTTTTTCAAGAAACTGATCTTGAAAAGACAAGTGGGGTAAGGCTTTTTTTTTTTAGAATAATTTTCACATTAGAAGAGCAATCCATTTGAAAATTCAGGCATTTAAACTGTTGTTGAATGTAGTATCTCTTATCTGACAAAAAAAGTTCATTTGCTTTCTCTTTCAGGTTGTTATTGCATCCATCATTTTAGTTGGAGTCTACATACTTATCATATTTGAGGTACCAGTTGGCTGAATGTCTGTTTGTCTTCTACTTAATTTAATTTGCTGAGTTGAGTTGAAGCAATTTAAGGGAACTCCTAGCTTTTGGGTTTCCCTCCGTTGTGCAATGGGTGATTTGATCACCTTACAAAATCTGATCACTTGGTTAGTTCTCAGCATAAATTGGTTCAACTTCCCCTTTTTTAATTTTGGTCAGAAAATTGATTTGTTATGAATTAACTAATAACACAAGATGTATCATTCCCTTTCAGTTTGTTCACCGAGCTATAGCAGCAATGTTAGGTGCGTTGGCAAGCTTAGCTTGCTTGTCAATCAGGAATAAGGTATTGATAATAAATAATTATCATGATGGTAATGAACACAATCATGATCACTACTCAGACCACAGTCATGAACATGATAGCCGATTTTAATAGTGGTCACTATCTCAATCACAAGAATCAATTACTGAACATTTTAACCCTTTAACTCCCAAGCTCTCATTAGTAGTTCTCCTTACTGTCTGCCATATAGTTCTTGTGATGTTAATTTGGAGAATTTGATATTGGATCAACTAATAATCCCCTAATTAGTATTTTCCTTCATTCTCATTTCATGTCTGCTTGACATTGTATCGATATTGTGAGGAGAAATTCTGTTTTGGTCACTTATGGGAGTTCAAGGGTTAACTGACAGTATTATAAAGAATTGGGTCTCAAGTTATTAAACTTGGGCACAAGATTCTTTATCAGTATGAAATTGTTCAGTTTTTAGCACAAGAAACCCTACAAGCTTTTTTTAGCTGTTAAATCTCATTGTTTTTTAAATAAAGGCTCTTTATCCATTTATTTATCTATCCATGACAATGTGAACAAATATGAGGATGATATTGATAAACATGACAACAGCCAGAGCAGTGGCAACAACTACAATGATATACTGTTTGATAATTTCCTAAATAAAATAGACTGGAGTACTGAGCAGTAATTATTAAACCTTTGGAGAATTTTGGAAATCAATGCTTCAGTATTTAATCACCTCCTAAGGGGTGATTATGGGAAGATATGAAGTAATCCCCAACTGATGAAAACAGGCACATTTCTACAATTGCAAGTAAACATTTGTAAAAAAATCATGTGGTCATGAACTTATCTTATTTTCCTTAGAGACCTTCGTTTGAAACCATCATCAGCTGGGTGGAGTGGGAGACACTTTCTCTTCTGTTTGGAATGGTATGCACCTTATTTTGATAACAATTACATTTGTTAATCCCTTAAACCCTAAAATCAGTGTGCATATTCTCCATACTGTTCTCTATACATTTCTCGATGTGTTGACTGGGAGAATTTGTTTAACAAACAAGAGTGTCTTTAGGTGGTGATCATTTCTTTTACTATTGTGACCTTAATGTTTGATTCCGGGGTAACATTGTAAGGAGAAATTAGATGCTAGTCACTCTAAGGGAACAAAATGTTTTAACATTTTCATGAATAAATGCTGAAATTTGTTTTTTTTAGCTGTTTTTGATTTTTTATCCTAACAGATGATTTTGGTTGCCATTTTTGCTAAGTCCGGATTCTTTGACTATGTGGCATTGAAGGTTTGTGCAGAATTTATGCTTTGTTAATCATTTCTTGTGTATTTTTAATGCAATTGTAAAACTTGTTACACAATTTGTTTGCTAAGACATGCTGCTCTTTATGCCATTCCTGAGCAAAATCAAATGCGGTTGCCTGGGGCATGCTGTATGCATTTTTATCTTTAATCTTCATTGCATCATTTAATTTTCGTTTGATTGGCCACACGCACCAAAATGCATGGTAACCACTTGATAACTTTGTGGTTACTTAAATATCATTACATGTGGTAACCGTGCGTAATGATTTTAGAGAATGCAGATAAATGACTAAATTTAGACACATCTCTTAATTGTGGATCAATAATCTTGACTTTACGTTTCCTAGAAACTGAGAACGGCTTGAAACAGACACAAAGCCACATCTAATTTTAAAACTCTCATGTCATTCTTTGTCTACTTACATTTCAAACAGGCTTACAAACTCTCTAGAGGTCATGTGTGGGGCCTAATTACTCTTCTATGTGGCTGTACGGCATTGATCTCTGCTGTTCTGGTAAATTAATTTTATTTAAATTGGAAACGTAAAATCTATCTATCCATTCTAATAATGTCCACTTATCTGCTAATCCACAGGTCTTTTGGGCAGTCAGTCCATTAGTAAGTCAGTTAGTTGCTCAGTCAGTCAGTACATCATTAAGTCAGACAGTCAGTTGCTCGGTCAGTTAGTCAGTGCATTAGTTAGTTAGTCAGTCAGTCTGTCAGTCCATCAGTCATTACATTACTATTAGTCAGTCAGTCAGTTAGCCAGTCAGTCGTTCAGTCATTCGCTCGGTCAGTCAGTCAATCAGTTAGTATATTAGTAAGTTAGTTAGTCAGTAAGTCAGTCGCTTGGTCAGTCAGTCAGTCAGTTGCTCGGTCAGTCTATCACTTAATACATTACTAAGTCAGTAAGTCAGTCAGTCAGTTGCTCAGTTAGTCAGTCAGTCACTTGGTCAGTTAGTCAGTCAGTTGCTTGGTTGGTCAGTCAGTCAGTCAGTCACTTGGTCAGTCCGTCAGTCAGTACATTTCTAAGTCAGTAAGTCAGTCAGTTAGTCGCTCTTTCAGTCAGCCAATCAGTCAATCAGTGGCAGATGCATGCTAAAAACTACGTGTTTGGGTCTTCAGTACTGCAGGCCATTCCTATGAGGATAGGATTTGTTTGCATAAGACTTGAGTATAATTTTCTTGTTAAAGGTTTTGCAATTCCCTTAGTTTTAAAACAGAAGATTCGGGTATATCGTAATGCTTCGTTAACACAGCTGATGTCGTGCAAAAGATGGAACATTACATCAAAAGCAAAATCTCATTTTCACACGGTTATATAGTACGATTTGTAAATTCTTAGACAGGAACAAAAACGATGAGTAAATTTACCTCTGTCTCCACTTTAAAACAGGATAATGTTACGGTCATAATGCTTCTGACGCCAGTCACTGTGACGTAAGTGAAGAGTGTTTTATTTTTTATTGTTGCTGATTATGCATTTTTGTTTCTGGCTTTGGGCCCTTAAACAATGATTCTTAAACGGGTTGTTTCCATTAATGAAACTAAATTACCTTTCAGGTTGAGTCAAGTCCTCAATCTTAATCCTACATATATCTTAATAGCTGAAGTAATATTCTCTAACATTGGGGGAACGACAACAGGTAAATATACTACTGCTGTGTTTTAATTAATAATTAATTCAAATATATTCAATAATATTCCAGCTTGACCTCACATGTGACAATCACAGGTAAGGTGTATTTCAAGCCAATCATATCACTAGATGAAATCTGCTTTTGTTACCAGAGCCTTTCTCCAGTTACATGCTCTCGCCACGCGTGTCAGTGGTTTCCCATTTTCCCGCGCTTGGCACTGGTTTCTCATTGCCAGCGCTTGGCACGCTTGGCGCGCTTGGCACGCTTTCTCAATTTTTCACCCTTTGCTGAAGTTACCCATTTTTTCGCGTCTCGCACTGAGTACACACTTACCCGTGCATGGAATCAGTTAATCGTTTTCCTTTTCCGCAGTTTTCCCGTGATATTCGTGATTTTTCGTGATTTTGATGTCGATCCCTTTTTGTCTCAAGCAGATCAGCATAGCTGGTTACCTGAAAATTGTAACTGACTCGCAGTAAATGTCCCAAACTTGCACCCTCGTATACGTTCCATGAATATTTGTCCCTTTGTTTCTTTCCTTGTAGCAATCGGTGACCCACCAAATGTAATTTTAGCTACCAACCTGGACCTTTGTAAAGTAAGTTACAACTCAACTGAAATGTTTGGTTTTTTTAATCCTGGTTTCTGGTTTGTTCTTTACCCTTTCTCTCTGCTCCTAAGTTCCTTCCTTCGTTCCTTCGTTTCTTCGTCCCTTCGTATCTTCGTTCCTTCTTCCCTTCGTATCTTCGTTCCTTCGTCCCTTCGTATCTTCGTTCCTTCGTTCCTTCGTTCCTTCGTCCCTTCGTCCCTTCGTCCCTTCGTCCCTTCGTCCCTTCGTCCCTTCGTCCCTTCGTCCCTTCGTCCCTTCGTCCTTTCGTTTCTGCGTTTCTTCGTTCCTTCGTTCCTTCGTTCCTTCGTTCCTTCGTCCCTACGTTTCTTCGTTCATTTGTCTCTCGATTCTTTGTTCATTCGCTCCGACATTCATTCGTTCGTTCACTAATTCGTCCATTCATGTTGTTTCTCATCACTCTTAAAGTACAGTTTGCAATATTACATAAACGTTTCCAAGCTTATGCGAATTACATTGAGATGAAGGTACTCTTCATCAAAACTATATCACAGAGCTCCCTTTTTATCCTTGCAGCATATTAAGTTTCCAGATTTCACAAAGCATCTCGCTGGGGGTATTGTGGTCTGCGTATTAGTGGCATATCTAGTTTTAAGGTATTCTACAAAATGATATTTTCTTGTAAAAAATAGTTTCCAGCTGATTATCGTTAGCTCTCGTACTCATTTCTAAATTAAACTTTCCTTCCATTTCAAAGGCTCCTTTATCGAAACGTGAAAATTGTCAATGACGATCCGCCAATCATTGAAGGTAACTAAGCTCGTACTTAATGTTGTGATTTTACCACATCATTGAAAATCCAGCAGTTATTGATTTACCATACGCACTCTCATTTGAGTGTCAAGAGTAATACTGTTTTGCATTCGTTTTACTTCACTACGGTCTGATTGGTTTAGAAAACTCAATCAGATTCAAGTTTATTCGCAACATGGTCACGCGTGTTTTCCCTCGAAGCCCGTCACATGTTTGTGCTACCAGTTCTCATTGGCTCCTCGAGCAGTTTTTATTTCCCCTGATTGGCTGTAAGACATAAAACACTTCGTCAAAATTTGCTCTAAAATGATCTCGTTTTCATCCGCCGACTGGGAGCATGCTGCTTTTTCTTATTTCTTTATTTCCATTGTTTTTCGCAGAGCTTAAACGAGAAGCTGAGATCTGGAAAAGAACTGCCGAGCGCCTGCCAAGTGTTTCAGCCGAGGAGAAAACTGTCAAATTATTACTACTGCAGAGGGTTATGTTGCTAGAAAATAATGTCAGGAACATGAAACGAAATTCGTAAGTACTGACAAACGTGTGAAAATGCGTTTACCACCACCTCCTAGAATTATTTAACCTTTCTATTAGCATTACAGGTAAAGTGTGCCTACAGGACTTACTCACGACATATAGCTGCAGGAATTTAGCCCGTTTTCTGTCGCATGAAGTGATTAGGCGTATTGTTATTTCCTTTGGACGAAATGCTAGTGCATCGTTACCTACCTCCTCCCCCACCCCCCTCCCCTTTCCTTAGTCTTAAGTCAACTTTCCCTAACAGTTCGCTGATATCAGTTTGTACTCTCCTGGGTGAAGAGAGGCATTTTGAAGTGTGACTGTTTAGTATCACTTTGTTAATATGTTAAGACGATGATGTGTCAATATGAATTGAGAATCTCGTCATTGACATAAACGTAAACGTTTCATCTCCAACTTTGGACGGAGGTGTAGGAAGGTTAATTGAATTTTTGATGCTTGAATTAAAACTGAATTGCAATTAATGGAATAAATAATTTCTGTGACAGGTCCAGGAAAGGAGCTTTTCAACGAAATCTACCAGCACTTGAAGAAAAGGTAAACAAACGAAGTAAATAAGTTCATAACTAGGCAGTTTCTTGACTTTATTGTGCAATTTTGCTTTACGTCAAAGCTGCATAGCAGCTTGGTATAGCTAGATTTGTAGTGTGCCATTGACGTTTACAAACGTAGGTAGAATTGTTAGAGATGGCTACGAAGCTCTTTCTTGTCTGCTAAATACCTTGATTAATTTTATTTATGACTTGCTTTGTGTGAAGATTTAAACTTTATTTTGTGGAATCCTTATTTTCATGTTTAGTATGTCATCAGAGATAAAGCACTGTTATTTAAGAGTCTACTCGTTATCCTTCTGGTTGTTGTCGCCTTTTTCGTGGAACCGTTTGAGGAGCACAAATTTAATCTTAGTGTTGGTAAGTGCTGTATCTATTTAAGACCTTCCCTGAAATCTTATGGAAGTGTCACTAGCCAAAGAACAGCTTGTATATCCCCGCTCCAAACCCCCCGCTGGGTCTGGGTCTCCATGGAGGTCTGGAACCGAATCAGAAGGGTAGATCCCCTCCTAACCATCATGCTACGCCGATCATGCGGTTCGCTTTGTTCCTTACTCGTGTCTGTCTTCTGTCTGATGTAGTTATCATTTGCCTTGCATCTTTTAAATTCCCATTCGAACATATTTCGACTCCTTCTGCTAAACGTAAACCTCTATTCCTCTGGTTATCGTAGCCTTTTCATTTTAAACCTATCACTGACCTTCTCTCCCCCCCCCCCCATCCCCTTTCTCCCACTCCCCCCTACAGCAAAACATCGCTAGAAAACAAAGCTTCTGCCTTTAAGGGAGAAATTTCATTTCGCGCATGCGCATATCGCTAGCAGAAGACCCTTCCAAAGTGCAGCGAAGGTAGGAGGTCACGAGGGCACTGTAATCTTGTAATAAAGCTGTGTAAGGTGGTAAGGGCTGGTTAACTGGGAAAAGCAAAACTGAAGGAAACTACTCGAGGAAAATAAAACCTTGGATAGTAGTTTTTCTCAGCCAGAAATAAAAACAGAATCGAGCGAGAGAACGAGCAAATTGTCGGAATTGTCTATTTAAATCTGGAAGTTTATTATAAGTGTTTAGTTCAGACATTTCCCTTCAGCTGAAAGATTTTGTGAAAACTTGAAATTACGTTCAGTTTTGAATCGATCTTTTTGCACCGTTTGTCTCAGGATGGATTGCTGTCCTCGGAGCCATACTTCTTATCTTGCTGGCTGACGTGGCGCACTTTGAAGAATTGATGGAGAAAGTTGAATGGGCAACTCTGGTATTCTTCAGCGGACTTTTCATCCTAATGAAGGTCAGTCAGAGAGACTTTTTTGTGAGACATGCGGTTGACATTTAGTTTCCGCGCTGTATACCGGGTGGAGAGGTTTGGGTTCTTGCCTTGGGCGGCTCATTACGTTGTGTTCTTAGGCGATGTCTTCACTCAAGAACATCCAGGTAAATGGGCTAACGGCGAACTTTCAGAGAACCAAAAAATTGCTGGTGGGTTACTTGTGTCGAGCCAGCATCTCAATCAAAGGGGAGTGAATACACTCATATTCGCTTCATTTTACGGATTGCGGGATAACAGCCGGTAGTTATGGGCCACTCTACCTAAAAAAAAAAAGAAAAAAAAAAGAAAAAAAATAAAGCTTACCCTGAAATGCATGGGGAACTGGCGCTAGTGTGTGGGTGTGGTAACAAAAGGGTTTAATGTGAACGAGAGATCTTGAGACGAGTATAGGTGGATCAACCCCCTTTGTGGACAGTAATTATCATAAGACATATTTTCCCTTTGTAGTCTTTGAATGAACTAGGACTCATGGACTTTCTTGGTGAAAATACGTTCAATTTAATAGAGGTAGGTTCTTCTGAAGATCTGTTGATATACCTTTCATAAAGTAAGGCATTCTTTGGTCTTTCGTTAACCACCTTTGCCCTTGGCGCGGATTCTTGGCTTGATGGAGTCTGGTCTCATCATTACAAGACCATGCGCAACCATTAAAGTAGAAAAGTAGTTCTGGGAGTAAATTTTTATGTTTTGTGCCTTGATGTATCAAAATCTCATCTCTAACTTTTTTGTTTCTGCTCCAATTTCCCAGCATCTTTCTCCTAGTGGTGATCGAGAAGGTAAAATTAAGGTAAATAAAATACGCTGTCTCTCACTCTTTTCAAATATAACTGTCTTCTTAAAAAGCATCAACACCTTGATCACCCGTTACGACTGATTGTTAACAAAACTCAAGTAGGGTTGAAGTAACAGAAGGTTTAATTAACGAATCAGCTTCCGAAGAAAGTTGTTTGATTATTTAAATGTTTAAGTATCAGCGATCGCAGGTTGTCATCGGTCACCTCCTTGAAGAAACTTCTTTTCGGAAAAAGAACACGCCATTACCAATTAACCCCTTAACTCCCGCAAGTGACCAAGACATAATTTCTCTCTACTATTTCTATACAACATCATTCAGACAAGTGATGAGAATGAAGAGAAATGTCAATTGTGGGATCCGATACCAAATTCTCTAGACTAACATAATGAGAATCGTTTGGCAGACAGTAAGGAGAATTACTTATGAGATCTTGGGAGTTAAAGGGTCAAACATAGAGGAAGGAAGGAAGGGGTATGTGATAATAGAGTCCTTTTGCGCACGTGGTATACTTAGGGTGAAATCTCATATCTATTTTTTTTTACACCGGAAAACAAATTTTTGTTTATTTTGGTCACAAGAATCTTTTTCCCTCCTTTTCAAAGACGGTAATGAGTAAATAAGCGTTGGATAAATTTAAACTTGTTTGCCGTTTAGTTTCTTTTTTTTTCTTCATCAGCTCGGTATTGCGATTATTATCATTTTGTGGGTCTCCGCGTTGGTTTCCTGCTTTATAGACAACATTCCTTTCGCAACGGCTATGGTAAGAAATACTCCAAGGAACTCTTAGGTCCGCATAGAAGCTGTGTCAGTATCTGACAAAACTGTGCAGCTACCCGTCCCGTAACCCAACAGCAGTCAACTGGTAACGAGTTAGAGTTAATGTGGGGTTTAGGGAGGGGTAGGTGCGCAGTTGTCCAGATACTGACTTTTGAAGCGAAGCTTCAATCTCCCTCACACGATTCTGTTATCATTTCTGGGTAGGAAAACTATAAGTCAAAATTTTTTTGTACCTTAAGTAGTTGCGTTCAGTTTGCCTCATGCTTTTGACCAGTCCCCCGTACCCGGTGCCCTCTTGGCCCCCTGCCTTCGTCGCACTTTTCAAAGGTTAGCTGTTAGCTGTTAGCTACATGCGCAAGTGCGAGATGAATGTCCCCTCTAGAGGCAGAAGCACGTGAAGTTAGTATGGTTGGTAGGGTTGTTTCTTCAGATTTCTGTACCCAGATAACTAGCCCCTTACCCCATGATCTGATTTCTTGTTAGATCCCAGTACCCTCTGGCCCTCCTTCCTTTGCCGCACTTTGCAAAGGTGTTCTGTGAGCACACGCGCATGCGCGATATGAGATGTCTGTTTTATCTGAGGCAGAAACAGGTCAAGGTAGTTTGATCAGGACGTTTATTTCAACAATACTGCTTTCATTTACAGATTCCAGTTGTTTTGAAACTCAGCGCGCATGGGATAGACCTTAAACCCCTTGTTTGGGCACTAGCTATGGGTTCCTGCTTAGGAGGTAAGCCTCAAAGCAGAAAAAAATCATCTGCCCGGCAGATCTGATCGATAGTAAACGTCATGTTTCATAAAACTTGTCACTGCAAAACTTTTAATTTATCGATTTATCGCACTCGGTTTGCTCAAGTTTGTAGAGCACCGTACTGAAGTACGGGAGGTCGAGGGTTCTAAACCCAGATCGGACCAACGCTCGCGGTCTTAAAATAATTGAGGACAAAGTGCTGCTTTTGCCATGACATTTGGTTAAAATGGTTGTCGGATTAGGACGATAAAGCTTAGGCCACATCTCCTGTCTCTTCTCTGTTGCGGCTAGCAGGGCATGTTATAGATTCCACGCTCTTCTCGCTAAGATTGGGGAACGTAGCTCCCGGTGTTGTGATGATAACGTAAATTGGCCACCTTTAAGATTTTCAGTGAGACCGGTGTTGTGGTGTGGCCTTGTTCGTTCACGTGTTGTTTAGTTGTAATGGTTTGTTTCCTCTCAGGAATAGTATTTTATACGAATCTAAGTAACCACCAGACAAAGTAAACGAGTCTCTCGTATTTTTTGGCAGGGAATGGCACGCTTATTGGTGCGTCGGCTAACGTTGTCTGTGCTGGGCTTTCAGAGCAGTATGGCTACCCTATTAGTTTCAACACATTTTTCAAGTGAGAATTCTCATTTATTGTTATGAAACCACAGGGAATCCAAGCTCAATTTATGGATGACTTTTCGTTTCGTCCATGTCGCAAAACTCGAAAAAGGATGTTTGATGAAAAAAACAAAACTAAACGCAAATCGAGGAGGGAAAAGAACTAAAACACTAACGAAAAAAAGCGACAATGTTACAGAATATTGAAGTCACACGACGTTGAATGAGTCGTTTTTTTTTTTTTACACACTTTTGTACAGCAATAAATGAAACGTTTGGGTAAAACCACCCGGCCAGGAACCTGGAAAGTTGTACAAACCCTCATAATTCGAGCTTGGACTACCTGTTTTAAATACTGGAAAATTTTCTTTTTTATGTTATTAACGATATCTTTCTTTTGGTTTTGTTTCAGAATTGGATTCCTCATTATGCTTGCAACCACAACAACAGCCATGCTTTATCTGTTGATCATAGAAGTTCTCGTGTAGAGAGAATAATGCCTTCACACGCTTTTATTCAATCTTCAGATTCATCAATATTACATTGGCTGACCCGCAAATTGTAATAACTAGTCTAGGGCGGATCAATAACAAATTAAGATTTAGAGAACTAACTAAGCTATTAAGCTAACTGCCTAAACTGCATTGGATTCAGAGTTTGGAAAAGCTTACAACTAAACACTGGAATTTTAGTGGAAAGAAAAAGTAAAATAAGAAATTATTAAGTAAAACTCGGAAGTTACATCATTATTTACAATACTGTACTTTTGTCATAATTGTTTCAGTATTCAAGTAATTATCTTCGTTTGCGTGGATGCCAAACAAAATATCATGGTGTTTTGCTGGCAAAGATGTTTTGGTACTGGTCTCTTCGGCAAATTGTTCAGAATTGTGTAATTGTTAAAATAATTCTGCAATATTTAAAATGACAAAAATCAAATGTTAAAGAAAATTGAATTGTCATTCAACGATTTTATCAGCTATGCCACGAAGGCAACGTACTTAACAATGATTTAGCCTTTCGTTGCAGTTTATTCTTAGTTAAAAAGGAATTAAAAGGCAAAAAAACGCGCTTTATGATGTGCTTTTCATTCTAATCTTTTTTAACTCAGGGCCTTGCAATAAACTTATTGTAAAGCCGGTTTACCAGGGTAAACTTCGTCAAGAATGCTTTTCAATGGAGTGACGCAAAACTTTAAAAAGAATGCATGTAAACGGGAAGAAGTGGATTTATTAGGGAGCCAATGAGATAAAAGCCACACTGAAGGCACATTTGTATTGGTTGTTTGATCACCGGTGCAAGCCTCGAAAACTGAACCAGATCCTTCCGGATTGCGTGACGTCAGATTATGTTCCTGATCAGTAGGAGGAACCGAGTGTAGCGAGTTCCGGGCGACATAACCTCGAGCTACATATTTTCTCGTGTGGCCCGACTAAACGCAGTCATTAAGCATTTTATCACATGACCACTAAGTGTTGGAAATTTTGTATCAACCTTAATGGGACGGGATAGAAGGGCGCGCGCGGGACACCCCCCCGAAAAAGGTTCTACAATAAAAAACTTTTCTTTTATTTTTTTCGAGTCAGAACAGGAGACTCGCAATACATCGGAAAACGCGACTTACTTTCTAATTTCTCAATGTTTTATTTTTGCAACAAAGCCTTACGAGTGCATGGCCGGACGGCTTTTTCCATGACCGGCTCCCGTCATCCCATACAGCCATACATCAAGCATGTTAAGTTTTTCTATGCCATTGCGTAAGCGGCGACGGACGTGTCATGTGATAACTTATGATATTACACCCCTCCTCCGGATCTTCGCCCCAGTTACTATTTGAATCTGCGTGGTTCATCAAGCTGGCAAGATGGCACTCGGTTTGATTCTTCTTATCTCGTGACCTCTCTCAGTCGCATGTGCGGCCCGTTGGGAACGTAGCTCGTATGTTAGCGTTTTTGTCTCGAGTGGAAAACTCCAAACAGATTATTAACATCAAGGTATGGGAAACAGTTGTAGTTGTTCCCCCTTACATTGCTGACTTTATTTCATTAGTGTTACTTTATATTAAGCAGCCTCATTATTTTATTGCTGGTGTTTAAGTTATCAATCTTCTTTTTTTATTTACCCACCTGTATATTTGTACTTGAACTGTACAACGTTTGTCACTTTTCACGCTGGCTTAATAGAAGCTTGACGCTACAATAGGTTTTTCATCGATCCATGTGCTTTTTCACTTGGCGAGTTTTGATTTCTTCAGCGGGTAAATTTGTTTCCTTTTAAAACCGCATTATTAAGACCAGGCTTAGAAACTGCCCTTAACTTGAGTGGGTGATAAAAGTTCTCACCTTTAGACCGGAAAACTACATAGGCGCTAGACAATTGAAAGCTGAAAATTTTTTATCGCGTTGAAAAATCCACAATTCTTTCGGTTGAATCAAAGCTAAACGCCTGATTTGCCCTTACAAAGCTTGTTTATCTTAGGAATGATAACTTCCGTCCCTCGCCAAACGATATTTAGTTACACCGACAGCCACGCCGCAGCCTCGAAAGCTGAAAATGACATTTCCTGGGTGAAAAAGAAAATATAACAAAGGGTGAACTGTAAATGAAAATCAAGGAAAGCAATGAAAGTCGTATGCAAGAGGAATTAATACGCTCTTATGTCTGCAGGGTGCGATTTTAATTAAGACTACCGCTCTTTCAGGTGTTTTTTCCCCTTCGTATATCAGTTCCTATTTTGGGCCATATATACTGTATTGACAAAATAATTAATGACTGAATAGTCACAAGATCGTAGAGTAAACACGTCATACCTGTTTTAGTATTTCATGACATTATTTTAAATAAATCAGTTTAACACAACAAAATAAAAGCCACAGAACTCTCAGGCTTTCACCTTTTCGACCTGACGAAGAGATGAATTTGTGCAAGGGTCTGTAAAAAGCATTTCTGCAACTGATCAGAAAGGCGTTTAAAAAAAGGACAATAAAATATATTAAGAACGCTTTTCAGCCCAGCTTGGTCCAACGAAGAAGTGAAAAAGGAAATCTGGAGACGACTCTCGAGCGAAAAATCTCTCTAACAAAGAAAAACTAGAGTTAAAAGATAACATTTATTAGTAAAATGGTTAATTTTATGTTCTTTTAAAATAACACTAACTTTAACAGACAAGTTTGTCTGTTGACTTTTTTCCTGGACAATCTAAGGAAAGTTTGAGGATTATCACATGTCCGGCGCTATTCTGGTTTTAAGAAGATTATCTCGAAAATACAAGACCTTCAATACGTCTCTGTTTCTTTTTCGTGCAATACGTGCTTTTGTAAGATTCCCGCAAAACCACCGCGTGAAGAAGTCCCAATTTGAGTTCCATACGAATCTACCATTGACGTTTGTAATTGGCTGAGATGATTAATTTTCATCATAAAAAATGTTTTTGCCGTGAAAATCCGATGAAATAAACTACAAGGCCTTTATGAGATAGGTGCCCGAGCTAAGAGCGTTTATCTAGACGAAATATAGATGGGCGTTCCTAATGTAAGACCTAGCTTATTATCAGGTAAACATTAATAAAAACAATACTAGGCTTATATTGAACCTGGCGTTCATTCATAGGATATTTGATTCTTATTACTGGAAACTTTCCAGGGTCTCCACAGTGCTGCATTCAGATGCAACTGAAAGAACGAGTCACCTGCATTCCGTCTAAGACTGCAAGCTACCTAAAGCGTGCGGTTGGAAATGTGGTTAGCTGTAAATTGCCTGAAAGCCACATTAATCATACATGCAAGTCCTGTTCAGAAAAATAAGGCGAGAAAATTAAAATAATATGATATTTCTGACCACAACTACTGTTCTAAAAAATTCGTCATTCTCAATAACATAATTTGTTTCCATTTTTGACGTTTAACATTTTAAAATTTTAACTAAGTTGACGGAAATCGAGTAATGTATCATGGTTTGTGTGCGATACGGAAAAATAATACATCCACTCTGAAATATATGGTTTAGTGTCTCACTTTTTATATGAATTTATTTGTTTGTGTAAGAAACTTGCGAATGATGTGAATGTTCCCATAAACAACAATAGAGGTGACAGGTGAAGAGAGCTTGTCTTCTGCTACCCTGGTGTTCAAAATTACCGCACTGAATTATTCATAAGACTTCGCACTCGCGCATGCTAATTCACGGGCAAGCAGAGCGAATGGCGATGAATCGCATAGCTTCCGACGGCTGGAATAAGAGAAGCACAGCTGAAATTCTCATCGCTTAATTCATGGGGAGATAAATACCATACAGTCTACCGATCCATACTTTTCAGTACAGGATCCGGGACTCTTGAAGGTGAGCAGAATGATTTTATTATGCCAACTTTTTAAAGCAAACTGTGCTTTACTCGAGGGTTCGTGTCTGAGGATTTCGCGAATGTTTTAGCAGAAATATTCAGCGATTGATTGGAGAGCGCGGCGTGTTTTGAAAGGCAGCACTTAAATGACCTCCCTGTGTTGTATTAAGAAACTCAGCTCACCATAATGGGCAACTTACCATTTTTAAAGGCCTAAAAGGTCTCGAATGTTTACCAACTTTTTTCTTATAGCGTCTTTGTTGACAGATGTTGGAAACGTTATATTTTTTCCTCGAGAATCTCTTGATACGCCGACGTCGCTAGTAAAGTTTCAAAATGAGAGGATAAATCTTAATTTTATGACCTACATAACCTGGAATATAATCATTCTGTGAAATGACCAACGAGAGACGAAATTTAAAACCGCTAAGCTTGTAAGACCCAGTCCGTGCAGATTGCACTGGTCTGATATTCACCTGTGCTCCAACCATTTTGCGTGAATTCAAGTTTGATGATGGTGTATGTTTTTTTTCCAAATCCCCTCAGTGCCGAATAGTACCTATAACTGTATAATTGCCCAAATTTTAGAGAACTTTGGCGATGTGTTTTGGTAAGAAAACTTGAGCTTCATGTAGGTGGTTGTGTACATAGCGTGTGGACTACCTGCCAAACTTTCAGTCGACGAGGATACAATACAACTTGGTTAACAGTTTTGCACCTCCGAAAAATAGTTTTTTTTCAGTTGACAGCAGAAAAATAAAATTTATTGCGTTGGAAAACATCGCTGACCGTGATATTTGATTGGTTAGTGGTTACCGATCGTCTCTTCGATTCGTACGGTGGTTTCGCGTGTGTGTTCTTGAAACTGATAGCGAAATTGGCGTTGAAAAGATTTCGTTGGCGAATGATTCTGTCACCAAATCGTTAGATTTGATTTGTTTAGCCATGTTTCACACGAGACTACTCCGCATACGTAGTCATCTCTTGTGCAATGTGAATTTATGTTTAGTGATTACACTGAAAAGCTTTCAAGCGTACGTGAGTCTAGCGTTCAGCTGTTGAAGGAATCAGTTAGAGGTACATCTTGATCAAATGTTAATTTCTAGTTATTATCTTTCCACGGCTTTTTCTATCGATCCCGCGATAAAATATTTCGGATCTCTTGTTTTATTCCTTTGTGTAAACAAACATATTTTAAACGCGTCTTTTTGGACTCTTAAGATGTCAAAATACAGTTGATGTGTTATTTCATGTCGTTGAAGCGTATCCTTGGAGTGTTGATTTAGTTTTGAAAACAACTCCAGTTCATAAACACACATCAAAGGCGAAACTCATTTTCTATTATATGCTTTCGACATGCTGCCCCCGCTTCAAGTAAATAAAAAATCTGCATACACTTTAGAAGAGATAGATCATGATGCAAATCAAGGGGCACTTAAAGATATTATTTTGCTGAAAAGTTTCTATCAAGGAAAACTCTTAGAAAATTATTAATTTCGTCGCCTGTCGAGCGAATTTTGTCGTTTAACTTTTATTCGTGAGACTTCCTTTATATAGTAGCACCCCACTGATTAAGGGATTTTTACTTCAAACTGTCTTCTGCCCGTATTGGTTTCTTTCAGTCAATATGTATAATTTTTATCAAAGGAAAAACAAAAGACTGTTTGATCCCACTCTTCCTAACACCCGGGGCCCTCAAGCAAACAATACAGATCTCATATGTCAATTTTTTTTTAACCAGGGCTGCTATAAAATTGAATCTTTACATGAGTATTTTCAAACGATTTGCAGTCAGAATCTCACTCCCGACGATTGTCTGGCATTCCTGGTAGACATCTCTATCACTAACATCGATTCTTGACAACATTTTAAAACTTGATTAAGCTATTCTAATAATTCTGTTGTGTAAAGTCCATGTCAATCAACAGTAAATAGTAAGTTTCCAACATACATGTACCCCATGCCATGATAAAACAATACAAACAGTATTTCTTTTCTTTTTCTGCAATGTGCAAATTCATATTTCAGTTAAACATATTTTTTTTGATCAGTCACACTTTATTATTATAATTTATAATTCTTCAAACTGTTTCCCTATTCAGAAGACACTGTTTGCAGTTGACTTGTGCTTCTTAAATTGAAATCAGAGAGAATTTTCTTAAGTGGTCTGAAGAAGCGCTATTTATATGGATATACCTTGTATGATCACTACACAATTTACATAGCAAAATTTGTATTTGATATTGTTCTGTATTTTGTAAGGCAAAACTATTTTAATTAAGCAGATACCTCTGTTTCAAATTTGATGAAGGAAAGTCTTTTAGGAGTTCTCCTTTGACAGATTTTTTGCATGAAATGCAGTATTTGGAGTACTATCTGCAAAATAACATGCACAAACTGATCAAGAACAATACAGACAATTTACAAAAAGTTATCCATTACTTAAGTTAGCTTGATTAAACATGACTTGGCCAGTGAACTTGATTGCAGAAAAAGAAAGTCTGTTCAATCATAGGCGGCCCAAGCTCACGTCTCGAGAAAAAGCCAACGATGAATTCATGAACGCGTCACGCGTTGTGTGACTCGGTGTTAAGTTACGGGAGGAACCGTTGAAAATTTGAACACGTTATAAGGCATAGTATGGGGAACGACATATGGTCGATTTACAACGATAAATATTTCGAAATCTGAATATTTTACACGTAAAATCAATAAAAACTTACTCATGCCCTGTGTATCCGTCGTAGTTTCTAGCGATTTCTGCTGTTTTAAGCTTGCTTTACCATCACTGTTATCCATGTCTTTTGACATGGATAACAGTGATAGTAAAGCAAGCTTAAAACGGCAGAAATCGCCAGAAACTACGACGGATACACAGGGCACGAGTAAGTTTTTATTGATTTTACGTGTAAAATATTCATATTTCGAAATATTTATCGTTGTAAATCGACCATATTTCGTTCCCCATACTATTCTTTATAACGTGTTCAAATTTTCAACGGTTCCTCCCGTAACTTAACACCGAGTCACACAACGCGTGATGCGTTCATGAATTCCTCGTTGGCTTTTTCTCGTGACGTGAGCTTGGGCCGCCTATGGTTCAATTAGCCAAGATTCAACATTCTTGCCAAGCTGGGCTTGTCCTGTGGTAAGACAATGTATGTTAACATTTTTATCCTATGAGAAAGATTTCAATAAACTAGTTAGGTTCTTAGTGCTTGTAGAATTCAAAGATAAAATTATTACAGAAGACAACATGGTATTTTTTTCACAGTTTTGTGCCTAAATTGTGAGGTCTCCATTGTGAACTGATATTTGTCATTTTTTGCTATGAATAACCACTCCCCACATCACTCGCCAACAGGAGTTCAATCAGTAACTGGTTAATAAGATGTTATGAAATCATGACTCAACTATTTTGAAACTTGATTAGCTCTATAAAATATGTCCCCTAAAAGCATATACTCTGGTTGTTTTTGGAGATAATATTATTGAACAGTTTTTATTCTATATCTTATAGACCTAATTAAAAACTGCAGGCATGCAGGATTAAACAGTGTTCTGAAAAGTCTCTTTGTTTCTCTCTTAACTAGTTAAACGATGAAAAATAATGGAATCGAAGGATGATTTATAAAAGTGTGCAATAAATTTTTCAGTGTGGTATTAAACTCTGTCAATCTGCAGGCAGTTATCTTGCATAAAAGTGACCTATGAAGTCCTGGAGACCACATGCTGAGCTGCTTTCTGAAGATGACAAAACATTTCCACAACTAACCAGAATTCATGTGGCCTCTTCTGAAGGAATGGCAAGTATTTTTAAACATAACTACATAAATGTCACAGTTAAAATCTGGGTAATTTTTAACACTTTAAGGACAAAAATGATCTCATTTAGTAGCAGAACATTATGGAGAAGTTTTGTGATATAATTAGCTAAATATGGTGTTGATATACTTTTAGTGGTCATCTCTTTTTTTACTGTTAAATATATATAACTAAATGAAATATTTACAATACCTAATTTAAGATAAAAAATTGATACTTGTCAACCTTGAATACTAATGATCATATAATGGTGGTAAATACTGGAAAACTTAGTAATGATAAAACTATAAGTTGTTCGGCATTTTGATGTTACTTAAATTATTATCAGGGTAAAAATGACAGTTTTATTGCAGTGTGAATATAAATCAGTGGAACTAGTCAAGAGTAGTTGATATTTGCATGTGATCTCCATAAAATAGTTTGGTGTGGACAGAGTCAGTTTGGATGTTCAGAGTTGGCTTGAGATCTTGAATAATTATCATTTTATGGATAATTAGACAACATTAATAATAATGATGATGATGATGATGATGATAATGATGATGAAGAATGTAGTATTATTTTGGAATTTTGATAATATTGGTGCTGTATAGGTGTAGTTTGTAATTTAAGGAGGGTACTTGATAATATTTAAGTATCCTGGCTAATACTTAGTGGGAAACTGCTATTTTTTCCGACACTGAAATAAAGCATTTAATTACTATTGTTAATAATGTTGTGATGATTATGACCATGGTGACAATTACAATGATAATGAAATAATAGAAATGTTTTCCTCATGTATATATTTAGAAAGCTCAATTTGCTTTCTTGTCATACAATGTTATTACTAAAAATACAATTAAAACTATAACAAATTATTTTCATGCCTTTAAAAGCTTCCAAAATGATAATTTCCCTGTGCTAATCTTGAAAGATCAAAATTAAGGTAGATTGAATATGAAGTAGAATTTTGGAAGCCAAGGTTTTCTTGTAATCTGCACAATTTTTGTACACAGAAGGCAAATGCACAATGACAATAAGCCATGGAATTCACTACAACTTTGAATGAATTTATGATCATGTGATAGGTTGTTGCTCTCAGTAAGTTTTCCTTTTTATTGACATTGATAAAATGTCATGATTTTGTTAATGAATTAATTCTATTGGAGGCTATAATTTCTATGAAGTTAGACATTTTGACTGCACATGGTGATTGAAAGGTTAATTAAAGACCATAATTTCGACTTCTTTAAATGTTCCAAAAAGCATTCAAGAATTGGTGTTAGATCCAAAAAAAAAATTGATTTAAATTGGATTTCTTTTTCATAGACTTATCTCTTATGCACAAGACTCACGAATCATACAAAAATTCTCAGCATGACCTAAAAGTAGATCCACATGTCTTTGATGTTGAATTCAAAACACTTATTAAATAAATCAGATAAAACTATTTGCAGCTTATAAAAAATCAGAATCAGATAAATACAACTTTGAAGTTGAAAGTCATGCAATTTTAATTATGCTTTTTAGAAAATCACAAGCCTATCAAATCTTCATCTGACATACTCTTCATTTTTTGATAAAATGGTCAAACACATCTCTAGGCCATAGTGAACTGCACAAGATATTTATTCATAAGAAATTTTATGTGCTCAAATAATTTTTGTCACTTGAAAACACGGGTGAACAGTTTTAAATATTCCTTGCAGTCTTGTAATTCCTAGACTGATGTTTTTTATTATTTATGCAACAAATCAAATTGGATTTTCACAAAGTGGTTTTTAGCAAGTTTCAATGTGCATTAATTGATTCAAGGAAGCTGAATAATAAATGTCTCAAAACAGAAAAAGGTAAGAATTTTCATGTGCTGAACAGTATTTCAGTGTTCAAAAAGAGAAAAACAGAGGTACAGTGATTTGATTTGTTTTTTATTTGCTGTCTTGAGTTTCTCAATCAGTTGTATTTGTTATTCAGGGATTATGGAAAGAGCGAATTATTTCTTCAAAACAAGCTACTGGCCTTTACATACATGTACTTGTCTGAATATATTTGCGGTGATGGCTGACTGAAACCAAGTGATCATGTCTTCCTCTAATGTGACTTTGTATACATTTCACATCGTCCAAGTTAGTTTTGAAGAATTTCAATTTTCATCTCCATTAACTAAGTAACATTCTGATATGCCTGTGGAAATCAGTGTTAATTTGAAATATTTTTCCTATTCCCAAGTATTTTATATGCATAAATATGTTTAAACATTTTTATAATGTTCTGCATCTTTTAAATGGATATAAAACAAATCTCATGTTTGTTTTTAATGGTGGATATAAATATGTACACAAAGAAGTATTTATATAGTTTTTCACTCTTAACTCTGTTTTTTTATATATATATTTGGATGGAAAATATTGACTGCTTAATGTAATATCTTCTATGAAGAGCAGCCAATAAGAACGCCTCTAAATTATTTTAATTTGTTTATCAGGAGCCCATTGTTAGATGTTGATAAATTCTGTGTTGTAGTTGGTACTAAGAAACATGATAACAATATAGAATTGATGTCAAAGATGTGAAAGATAAACTATTTATTGGTGGTTCTCTACAACATCAGTACATTCAGTTGACATGAATAGACAGGCCAACATTTCTGCTATTTTCTCATGCCTTGTTTTCAAAAGAAAGCATAATAGCTAGAATAGAGAATTACCGGTACTAAGCAAATCTTGTGGGTTTAAGTTAAATGTTAACTCCAATACAGACATAAACCAACATGAAATTTTGACTGGGATTCAAAACAGTTACTTCTGGGAGACTTCTAATAATGTTTTCTTGGGCTCTTTGGAAATTTCACACAAATTAACTTTGAAACTGAATGTGAAATATTGACTTAGAAGTATATGGTGTGCTTTCTGGTTCCTGTGAGTTGATCAGAAATATTGAGAGTTTTAGATAAATTAGAATGTTAACTTAATGTTACAACCAGTTGATATGCTTTTGTTGCAGGAAATGACTGTAAATGATGGTGGATTTCTCAATGCCGTCAGGGATGGAAGCTGTACTCATGTGCTGAATCTGTTACATGGAGGAGGGGTGGATTTGGAGCAGAGAGATGAGGTTAGAAATGTTGGAAATTAATAAGGAAACAAACTAACTAACAAACAAGGATACCAACAAACACAATGTCTTGAAAGTTGTTGCTGAGTATCTTTGTTGAGCCCTGGAAAATTAATTTGAGTCTTGGTAATTAATGGCAATCGGGAGAAATGACCAAAAATGCTTTTCTATTAGAATTGCAAAGCAAGAAATACTGTGCATTGGATGAATGATGATTTTTTCATTAGATTGAAACCAACCTTTTAGTGGTGCATTGTAGGTTGTGCAGCAAAAAAATACTGGAAAAGACTGTGAACCATTTTTTGTCTTTTAGTTAATACTTTATAGTCTCTATGTCAGAAAAATATGAAGTTTTACTTAACTTATGTAATGTTTAGATGAAAATGATGTTGTCCATTTTGAGTAATTTTAAATTAGTTGTATATGAAAATCAAATGAACCTATGAATTAATAGATTGATTATTTATGGGTAAAAGTCGCTCCAAATAAGCAGTCCATAACAAAAAGTTCTCATCAAACATTTTTTAATAGAATGGCCAAACTGCGTTGATTATTGCTGCTGAAAAAGGGAACGTTGAAATTGTTCATGAATTGTTAAAGAGGAATGTTCAAGTCAATATACAAGATGAGGTGAGGTCTGCCGTGGCTATTGGTAAACATCATTAGGTATTTCAATTGGAAGAGTTTAATGATTGCTTTAGAAGTTATTTCAGTTAGGACACTCTCTTAAACTCCTCTCTCTTTATTGAACTGCCTCATCTTATCTTATCTATCTGGCACCTCCTTCTTCTTTGATAATCTCCCTTGTTATAAGGTGGTGTTGCGTAGGACAAAACTTGAATTTGAAAGCCTGTTCATTTTGGTTTGAAATGTCATAGTTTTTTTAACCAAAAAAATGAATACTATAATGTTCAGTATTTAATAAATGTGGGCAAGAACTCAGATGTTAAATAAAGATTTTCATTTTGGCTCCCAGTGAGTTTTAACCAAGCCCCCACCCCCTACTTCTCTCATAGGTCGACCTCTCTTGTAACCTCACTTCTCTGATAAGCTCTTTCCCTCCTCCTCCCCCCCCCCCACACACACACACACATCTAAAAGTCCTAGACTTTAGGAAGCTTCTTGGAATATATTAGATAAGAACACTTAAAAAAACTTTGTAAATGATTATTATTTGACAATAGTAATAATAATAGTTATAATAATAATGTGAATGATAATAGGTATTTCAGTCAATAATTTTATTATTGATTCATCAATAAAAAGCATTAATGTTGGCAATTAACATGGTTCAAAAAAATTCTGTTTCCTCATGTCTTAGGATGGCTGGACAGCCCTTATTGCAGCTTGCAAAGAGGGGCATTATGAGGTTGTTAAAGAGCTCATGGAGAATGGAGCAAAAGTTCAGTTACCAGATTTAGTAAGTTCAGTATATCTGAATCATAACATTACGAGTGACCAAGGTCATTGTGTTAAGTTCTGTGCAAGGAAGTCTGCTCTCTTAATGCACCTCTCTACCCAGAAGTATAAATTTGCAGCTATGGGAATAAAGCCCATGAACACCTACCGTATCTTTACACCTCTGTCACAATCCCATGACCAACAGAATATTCTCCATTATAGGGAGGTTGGTCTCCTTTGGTATGGGCTTCATACAAGGGACATGCAGACATTGTAAGGGAGCTGTTGGACTACGGTGCAGATCCTAACGAAAGAGGACAAGTAAGCCACCATTTTAGAATGTTTGTAAAACGCTTGTGTGAGCAGCCAGCCAATCAGAGAGGAGTATTTTGGGCCCAAGATGGAGAGGACCAATCCGCTTAAATTGTAAAAGAAGTTGGATACCTTCGTTGTCATACTTGCAGTTGATTGACCCATTCTGGTCACATGTGCAAAAGATTCTCTTCTTTGATTGGCTGGCAACCAAGATAATCGTACTTTGTTACATTTAAAGCTGTTGTGAAGGTTTTGTGTCTGGACAAATTTTTTTTGTAAACCTAAGTTGTGTGCAGCTTGGTGCCCAGGATCCCTTTATTTTTTTCGCTTAAATTTACTCGGAAAGAGATTGAGGAAAATAACTTGGGTTTTGAATTTCGTCATCCCATTTGACATGCGCTAAATGAAGCAACGAATTTCAAAACCTAAAAGTATACGGTTCTGTTCCCGACATGGTTAAATATTTCATTCCTATTTTGCTGATATTTCAAACTTTTTTTTTAATTTGGCGACATTTGCAGTGGAAATATTAATTTATAATACGGCAATGCATGTTTATTTTACTGTAATTCATCAGGAAATTATAGACACGACAATTATTTTAAAAATCCCGATAGTGTTGTCTATGAAACTTTGACTTGTCACGGAATACTTTCAAGTCTACTTCGAGAAGACCAAATACTTTCGTGCTTTACCCCAGGGGTTTTGATAATGTTTGTCTTAAGCGCCTGCCGATGATTTAATAGGCGGCTGTGTGACTGTAAGGCGAAACCCAAACAGGAGACCAGCTCGCAGGCTGAACAGACGGCGGTGAGAGGTCTTATCGGTGGTGGTAGACCGCTAGTAACGGCATTTATTGAAACCCATGGCTTAAACTTGCAGCACAAGTAGAGTTGCTATAAAAAACCTTCTCTTGAAACGACAAATTTCGTAATACTCTTGCGTTTTCGCGCTGTTGTTTGATTGGATGTCGTGCAGAAGTTAAACGAGCGCCATGACGAGAATTTTCCGAAAGCGACTGTAATTTCGATTCAGTGTTTTTCCCTATTTATCTTTCAAAAAATACGGCTCTTGCGTAAATTACTATTGATGAAACTAAGAATAAAAAAACTTAGGATTTTGTGGCAGAACGGAAAGCATTCCTTAAAGTTTTTTTGGCATTGTTGATTTTTCTATTTCGGCTTCCCCATGGCTTCCTTGCAGGAAGTTTTGATGACTTATGCATGCCGCGAACCGTCACAGGGAAAAAATCAGGAAGCAACAGAAGTACGTTTACCCGACGACATTACGTAGTTAATTATTTATTTGTCTCGTGTAGAGCACTAGCTGTAATTAGTTTCCCGCGTAGAACAACTCAAGGTGGTAATTTCTTTTAGAGCTATATTTACTCGGGACAAACCATTGCATTTCTTTTTGTCTTAATTTAATGTGAATTGCTATCAAGTTTGGAATCAAGTATTCTTTAATTTAGCTTTATCGTGCGCTTGATTTTTGTTCCCACAAAGTTGTATATACGTTCATTCAGTTGTTAAGTAAACGTTTCTTTTGTCAGCAGCAAAACCTTTGTTTTGTCTTGTCAATTATAAATAATGCTCGGTCTTTCGAAAAAGTTTGTAAAATGACAGTTTTCACTCACCAGGGAAGCCGAAACACTTGCCTGTTGTTTATGCATTCGTCAAGTTTGCTATGAAAGTCTCTCGACTTCAAATCAATGATAAAATCTTTTATCTCTCTGCTTCCTATGACTTACTCTTTGAAGGCAATTGAATTGATAACGTTCTTTAGAAAAAGTGTTGTCGCTTGAAGGAAAGTTTTGTCTACAGAAATAAATCCGGTAGTCTGGTCGCGTTAGGACATCTTCGTATCTTTGCGTTATTTAAGTGAAAGAGGATTAAATTTTTGTTTCAACTTTAAGCTGCTGTTTTTCGAGATTAATATTTTACCATCGCTGCTCTAATTGCATGCTAATTGAAAAAACTTCCATCGGCGATCTGCGTCAGTATTCATTTAATGCATTTCGGGTTTCTGTTATTTGGTTTTAGCAATTGTCTTTTAAATCGGCGCCACAGATCTGAGAGCTCAAATTCGACGGGAATAGACTGACAGAGCATACAGTAAGATTTCTTTTCTTTGTAATCAAAGAATTGAGAGGTGAAGGACTGTATTGATGTGAACAATTGTTACTTAAGATACTCTGACAGGTGCTCTTTGGCGTAGACGAATTTACTAGATTCTTCTCATCCGATCTGCGACAAAAAACCACGACAGAAACCGCGCATTTCAAGTTGCACTCAAAACGAGCTCGGCGGACAGATTTGCTTAAACTCTGCTTTTTAAAAAATCCGGGTTATGTTTCTTCCTCAGGTCGCGCTCAACCGCAATCCAGTTGGGAAGACAATATATACATTCGTTTTGGTCATCATTCGCTGTGTCTTTAGATGTTGTTTAGTTTTGCATATATTTTAAAAGTCATTAACGATTCGTTTGGCAGGTGAATTGGGTTTAGTTCAGTAGGGATCGAACTGTGAGCAAATTGAGATCTATATTTTTTGTTATATCTCGTGCGGCTCGTTAAATCTAATTACACTCGGAAAATTTTGTTCGTGAGCTGGTCTCCCTTTCGGCACCATCAGAAGACAGCACTTAGGATGAATCCATCTAAACGTAAGTCATTCTTACAAGCTATAAAATAAATCTTACGATATCTTTTAGGTGATAAGTTGGAGTGTATCTGACATCTCCAGGCATATAAGGGAATTAGCACACAACTGCGTTTGCTATTGTCAGAGATTTTTTAACGACATAGGCTTGGTTGGCATAGACACAAGTTTTCATTAGCACTTTACATCATACCTCATCGTACAAGCCTCTAGTTCAAATTTTAATTATTATAAGGAATTGATTTTTTTATAAGGAGCTCAGAAAAGAAATGACTTCCTTCCAAGAACTTCTTAATCCTGAAGTTGTATACAACCGCATGAATTATGTAAACCAATATCAGAACGAATTTATTTTTTGCCAGTGTGCTTGTAACCCTTTTCATAGCAACGTTTTTCGATAATAATTCTTAGATTGACGCTTTCAATCATCGAGTAGACTGTTCATCCACACTAACGCTAAAAAACATTTCCTGATTTATTTTTCAAGGTACGGCGTTTTGTCTCTCTTAAATCTTGTTTTCATTTCCAAAAGACCTCATGCATGCTCTCCGTTTTGTGGACATCGAAGAGTGCTATTTTTTTCTTCTCTTTCAATGTTTTTATTCTTAATTTACCTCATTGTATGTTCCGATGAAAGCGGCTTTGGTAATTTTGATCTCGTCTCATTAATTTGAGTGTGTTTATTTTATTTCATTTTTATTTTATTTTGTGCCTCGTTTATTGTTTTTAAACGAAACTGCAGAACTGCGCATTCTGTGTCCGCGGGGAAAAAAAATAAGAGACAGCTTTGCAAAAGATGTATTTTTTTTGAGATTGCTTCATTGACTCGTATTTTATGAAACGTGATGATTTTGGTGGAAATAGTTATAGCGCCCGAATTGAGTATCCTTATTTTTTTGTCTGTTTTGCGTGAAGTAGGAGACGATCGGTGATATGTGTACCTATAGCTGATGGTATTCCTAGGCGTGAAATTATGTTTAATTTATGTGTGGTTTTGCTGTAATATGTGCCCCTTTTACTCTTAATTGGATCTTTCTATTCTCTTTCTTAAACTTGAGTTGAACACCGAAAATTATGGCATTTGAAACGATTTGGCAAGTGTATGTACTTGTAAACGAAGGAGAAAGTTTCTTGTCGGCGTGTTTCAATTACAGTCGATGTTGTTATTAAACTCTGCGGAATACCCTACGTCTTCTGGCGGACACTTTACTATAAACAAAGACGGAAGTCTGTAAAAAAATTATTATCCTCAAAATATGTTAAAGCAAACTAATATGTTCTCAGATGGATGTCTGTAATTGGGTTAAGTTTTATCCAATGACGTTGAATGGATCCACTTTCCTAAGCAGAGGTGATTATGCTGTGTTGCACATGCATTCAGACGGTTGTTGCTAAGCTTCTCTACTTTCTAGATCTCCGTGTGGGGATTTTCCCTCTCGTAAAAATCTCGAATAGAACGCTATTATCTTCGGTTCTGGAATTGGGACAACTGATACATTAGGGAGCACTTTTGCTGCAGATTTTCACGTCATTGTATCGATCAGAAAAAAATTGATATCGACAGGAACTTCGAGAATTATTGGATAAACTTAAAATGAACTATAAAAATAATCTAGAAAAAATCTGTGGTAAGTTTATCAAAATTCGACGGTATGTGCAAATATGATGTACTGTCCCAACTTGAAGAACGTTTTCCATTGTGATGAAATATTGAAATATTTTTGCCCACTCGAGATTGGATTAAAGTCGATGGTACATCTGATGATATTTCCTCTTGGACATAATCTGTTCGCTTTCACGAAACAGATATGTCCACCGAAAAATATTCGAGCATATTTCCGCGCCAAACGGAAGCTGATGTTTATTTATTTGAGAACAGTAGCCGAAGGTCATACTATTTGCAATTTATCTGTGGTGTGTTTCTCAGGTAATGTATTGCTGTTTTTCCTTTTTACGTCATTCAAATGGAAAATACTGGAGACCTAAGTAGGTCACTAAGGCGATGAAGAGACCGTGGTGAATGAAAACATTTAGTTAGCAGAAAATAACTGCGGCGCACGTGCGTCATGAGGATTCTTGCAGTTGTTAGCTGTCATCTGTAAAACAATAAAGTAAAAGAACAAAATTTTGTCCATTCTAAGGACGGAAACACCGATAGCAAATTAGTTATTATTTTAACCCAACGTTTCCTTCATCTTTTATTTGGAAGTTACATCAGGTGCCGTTAGAGAAGGTAAAAACATCGAGCTATTTCGACAAAATTCTTAAAAAAATTTCAGTTAATATTTTAATCGACCCTCACGTTCTGTCCCAACATCTTTGTGGCTTCCACAAAACTATTTTTCTTTTTATACTCACTCAAAGGGCCCAAGAGTTATTTCATAATTCGCTTGAATTAAATACACATTTACTTTTGTTTCTGTCATTTCCTCAGTTGACCCGGCACGGAATATATATAGAACGGGTCATTTTCCTCAATCGGTTGTAAAATTTATGTGTGTCTTTTTGGCGATCTCTGATAATTCGCTGGCCAGCAACTATCTGATACAAAAAGTACAAATATCCTATAAATATAGAGGATAAATGTATTAAAGACAACAGCAATACTTTTGACAAGCAAAGTGAATGCTCTGCGGTGTTGTAATATGCGTGTAAGTTGTCTTCGCACGAAACCTGATTGATGTGTGCGACTCGAATGAACGTTTTCTGCTATCGGTTGGTATTTCAAGACCATTGAAGATTTCAGCCTTTTCGTACATTAGTTTAGAAGGGAAATGAGACAATTTGCAACAAATCGACTCAGTCTGGCTAAACCGGGCAACTTCAAATGAAATTCGGCCAGAAATTAGTCTTAATACACTGCAGTTACAAATGTCGTCTTCACTAGTATGGGCAACAATCTTGACTTTCATATAATCTTGATACTTACCTCGTTTGAAGACATTTGATGTTGACTGTAGTCGATCCAAGAAAACATTTGTTTTGTGAGAGACAACACCTCGACTTATTTTGAGAAACATTAACAAGGTCACGAATGTTCTTAAAATTCCTTTGGCGTTCTTTCCGGCAATGAGCGCTGTACTCAGTTCCAAAGATCGCCCGGGCGAGGCTGAGACTACATTCGATCACGTGAAGGCCTGGCGTGACACATGTCTTGCTTTTTTTTTTTCTTCTCAGCATGGTATGACAGCCCTTATATGGGCATCAGGACGGGGACACACTGAGGTTGTTGATCATTTACTGGAAGCTGGAGCCAATCCTGACGCTGCTGACAAGGTGCGTGACATGTTTGTGTAGATGACTCACGCGTGGATCTAAAGATTGATGCCTTGTCGTCGCATGTAAAATTGTGTCAATGTATCCGTATTTTTCCTCAGGATATGTTCAGTTTAGGCCGGGTCCTCGGGTTTGAGCTTTTATCATTGTATTACTGAAATTTTTCCTTAGATATCTCAAACTTAGGCTGGGTCCACGGGTGTAAACAGAACTTGTGTCTAGTGTAATTCCCCCCCCCCCCCCCGGATATCTCTAACGTAGATCAAGTCCCAGGTGTGGAACTGTGTTGGTCACTGTAAGTTAACCGTAGATATTTCAAAAGCCCGGTAACACCCCATTTGCAAGCTTGTCCTGTTAATCAGTGGCATTCCTCTGGCTAGAATAGTTTTCGTTTTTTCTTGTTTCAGTATGGGACCACCGCTCTTGTATGGAGCTGCAGAAAAGGACACTTAGGAACTTGTCGAAGTCTTGTAGCAAAAAACGCTAACGTCGATACCGCCAGTAGTGTAAGTAACTTAGTATTGCCATGGATACTGTTGCTATGCTGCACTTCATGTTGAACCAATCAGCTGCAAATGTGCATTTGCTTTACATTTTATTGCATTATGCATGCACCAAGTTCGCAATTTATATTCTGACGGTGTATTGCACTTAAATTGAGGCGTACTCTGCAGTGATTTTAGCTTTGAGGCCATAAGAAGAAACTTATCAAGAGACAGTTTTATTTGGGTTATTTTAGAGAGGTTGGACCCCGTTAATAATGGCAGCAAAAGGTGGTTACACAGAGGTAGTGGATTGTCTCTTGGAAAAGGAACCTCACATAAACGCTACGGATCAAGTAAGACTGTCTATTCATTCCTTTTTGAGCATGCCCCAAAATTTTTTTCTGAAATAAATTGGATAACTTGGATTAGTAGTTAAAAGATATTTTAAGGTGATGATGGTTCTCTCACTGATTTGAAAACAGGAAGGGAATTCCGCGTTGAGTTGGTCAGCCAAGCATGGGCATGAAGAGATCGTCCAACGACTTTTGGCAAGAGGGGCGTACTTTAATTTACCAGATAAAGTAAGTGATCCTCTTTTGAATCATTTTAGGCAATCTTCAACTGGATGTCGAGAGACTGCATTGATTTTGCTTCACTTTGCTCCTTGCTTGATGCAGAAAACTCGCGCCATTCTCTCGACCAATCAGATACAGAAGTAAAACCAAGCGTGATTTGAATGCCCGCGTTTTCCCGCGCTTGAGGCTGTGTTCACGTGTTTACTTTGAGTTCTGATTGGTTCGTTATGTTGTACATCTTTTTTTTCTAATTGGCTGTTGGGATTGCTATGGTTTTAGACACTAAGTCGAACCACGTTCTGTTGGAAACGATTTTAACCCAAGATATATAATTATATTCAGTGCGGAGAGGTTATTGTTTTCTGCGTAAATTTCTGCTCGTGTGAATGTACAGATTATTTTTCTCTTCTATGCAAGTGAAGGAAAAAACGAAAAGGAGAAGTGATTTTTATTGCTATAGATTTTTTTCTTTGGCCTTAATTAGAGATATATCTTATCGACCTTAAAAGGAGGCAATTATAAATAATTGTTGTCTATCGAATCACTATAAGTGTGTTCTCCATTGTCAATTGCTCGAGGCGTTTTTCGACCGGAAGAAACCAATTTTCCCATACGCCCCTAATTTTTGGGTTGAAAATTATATCGAATTATGGTCTAGAGCAGCTTTTTTTTAAAGTAGTTTGTACTCGCAGCCTATTAGAGAAGCTCTTTATTAAGTAAAGTAAAAAAAAAAAAGCGTAGGTGTTTTCGAGCTAGTGGTCAGATTTGGCTTCGATTCAATTAGTAATTTCCTTTAAAGCCCATTTAAATGGGTTGCATGAAACGTGGTTTTTGCGTCACCATCTTGAAGTGGGCGTAATTTGTAAAATGTAATTGCCCGGAACTTTCAATTCACGGTTCATGTTTGTCTGTTACCGATTTTCTGTGCATGTTCTTACGGTTTCAAAGTACAGTGAACCGGATGAGAAAGGTTTATTCCACTTATTGGAAGGTTAAAGCAATCGAACCAGGGACAGATGTTTGTAAGTGTAGACGACAGAGTTTTGTCTGATAATGATCTGAAATGATATTCATCGAGGTTGATAGATAACTCAGCTAAGTTCACCCTTGAAGCTTTTTGTTCGTGCGGTTTCTGTTGACAATTTAAGCTGTTTTATTGCGAGTTTTGGTTTTTAAAAGTGAATTCTGAGGTTTTGTCCTCGATCAATGGTAAGTTGCTTCAAAGAGTTTCAAGTTTCGAGCAAGCATCTTCGCTTGAGTCTGCAGTCCGCAGCGAGCGAAACGCCCGCCATTGAAAAAAAGGCACCACTTTGGCAAATTCAACAACGCTTTGGGTGTTTCAATGGAATGTAGGAACTGCTTTGGATTGAAATGTGAATAATTGTGGCAAATTGGATGATTTCAAATAGCTGCAGGATCACGTGAACTGTAAGCGATACGCTCAGAATCAATAACGTCTGTGACTTCAATGTTGTATAAGAAGTTTTAAACAGAAAGTTTTTGTTTTGCTTTCAGGAAGGCGAAACTGTTTTAATCTCTGCTGCAAGAGACGGCCATTTAGAGGTTGTGCGGACATTGTTAAGCAAATATGCAGATGTGGAGGCTGCAGACACCGTAAGTTTTTAAAAATGAACAATTTGAACGCAGCATTGGCTGCTTCAAGGCCCAGTTGCAACAATGGGGTCGTTTTGAATGAACTTTGCAGTTTCTGTTTTGGTTTTCGGTAATATCAGCTCTGAGGAACAAAAGCAAACGAGCGGAATATGGCGCTTATTTACTAAAACATTTCATTTCCACCTCCTGGTGTTAGGAATAACATCATTGTTCCAATTCTATAGAATCTGTTTGCTTAATCAAATCGTTTTAAAGTCGTGTCGTGCTGATCACAGGGAGTGTTTTGTTGATGATAAATGCCGCTCACGTCTCGTTTGACTACAGTAGTCTTGCCGCGTATCGTAGATTTTTCATTAGCTAATTTGCTGGCGGCTGTTTCATGTCTCGTTCCTTCGAGTATCGTTTTCAGACGCGCAGGCTTTCAAAGGTCAGTCTCTGGTCATAACTTTCGAATGTACTACGTCATTATATCTCTTGGGGGACACATACACGACTTTTCAGAGTTCGCATCTCTTATTTACCTTATACACTGCTTGAATTTTATTCAAAATTGTGTTGAAATGTTACAGTAAGTGGGCGATATAAAAATTACAGCTCTACGTATCAGAGGCCGATGCAATTCGACCGGGTACGTACGCGAAGAGCTATGTGCTTGCATTGCCATATGTAGTTAATTTTTTCCATGTAACAAATGAATTAACTTTTGGTCTGGAGCAGAGCATATATCCAAGCTTGTAGCGCCATCTGTTATTTTATTGTCGAGTTTAGGGCTATTCTGAAGTTTTTTTTTCTCTTTTTTTTTTTTTCAACCTAATGTCCTAATTCCTAGACAGCATGGCGTCGCTGTAGAAGTACCAGATTATTTCAGATTATTTTTAAAGCAGTAATTAAGTGAATAAGTAGACTTATTTTGACGGACTAAACCAAATAGTTCTCTTATAATGCATGAAAATGTAAAATATTTTAATCGTAATAATTTCGTGACGTGAGTCACAGATGGTGACATTTTTACTTCAATAAACGGCTTTGATAACAAAACAATTGAACAGCAAGTTTTGAACTTTTTGGAATAATAAATACAGCTTGGCTTTAAAATTTTAAGATAAATGGAAAAGCTGATAACTTGTACAATGGTTGAGTCATTAATATTGCTAAAATATTCATTGCTTTTGATGCAAAGAGTGACAGAAAGGAGGAATGGTTTGTTATTTCGATACCGGAAAAACTTCAAGAGATTTTGACTCTGGAAGGTTTGTTAAAAATAGTTTCGCATCCTAGTTTCGATTGCTTGTTTTTTTTTAAAGAGCAAATCGATTTCGCCTTTGTGTGACTTCGTATCAAGACTTCTCATGATTTGAAGTAGTCCACAGCTGCTGTCTTTAATAGTCGCGTCTGACATCGCTTTGTCGAACTAGGTAATCTTTCAGAGATTGGTACATCTTGAAACAGAGCGGAACTATCCATATCGCGCCATCTTTGCGTTGCTACTCAAATGGGATTTTTTTTTGACAACGGGAGGCGAAGATTTTTAATTCAAACTGATAATCAGGCATTGTTTTGACAGCGTTTGAATGATAGTGGTCTGAAGAGTGAGATAATGTGATGGAATACAATAGTTCGCATGTTTGTCCAATGTGTAAGCATTTACGTTTGAAGTACGGATCTCTTATAACAGACGTAGTTTTGTAGACGAACTTCCTAAGAAAGCCTGGATGCAGAACTAAATCTCTTTAAGCACTCACGCGACCTTTTCTTGTCAAGCTCTTTGTTACATTGAGAAATGGTAAATGACAATGTTTTGTTGTCCGTGCTGTCCAGTGGACCTTTTAAATAGAGCTTATTTTTAGATATCCATCAGTAAACGAAAGCTGTGGTTGAGCTGCATGCTTTTGTGTTCTTTCAATGGACGGTGTTTGTAAATAAAACGTGAATTATTTCTCTTGTCAGGAAAGCAAGACAGCTTTGTTTCATGCAGTTGAGAAAGGCCACGTCTTGATTGTGAAGGAGCTTCTAGATGCAGGAGCGAACACAGAAACTCAGAACAAGGTTTGTAATATGCTTCAATGCGTTTTCATAGGTGGAATTCATAATAGCGGACACCTTCTGTTTCACTCTTGTCTACTTGACTCGTCATATAGAAATCTTCTTTTCGAGTTAACATAAATTCAAGGTTTTTCTGTTGTTCTTTTCACGGGTGAAGAGGCTTAAAGCTGCCTTTTAAATTAAGTGTTGCCATTTTGTCTTCTCGCCATTGATACCCGGTAACAAGATAGATTTCAGAACAAACACATTTTCAAGCAGATTCTATTACCATACTCTGATCTTAAAGATTTTCTCGCGCTTTCGAAGATAAATAAAAAGAAAATATTGCAATGCATTTTGTTAGTGTTTTTTACCTTTTCTTTAACTGTGTTATTGCAGGACGGTGAAACGCCACTTATCAGAGCCACACAAAAGAAGCACACTGCAATCGTATCTCTTTTGCTTGAAAAAGGAGCCAGTGTCTCCGTAGCAGATAAGGTACGTGATGTGTTTGTCCTGTTCCCTGTTTCGAAAAACGCTACACGGAGAGGAGATCAGCATGTAATCACTCCTCTCAATTCCAACTCATTATTAAGAAAGCAGGTGATAAAATACAAAATTTTATCAAGTGAAGCATGTTTCTTCTATGCTACGCTGAAATCTGATCTGGTCCTTTTGGATTTACAAGGAAACGATGTAAGGAGTGAAATTCAATAATCAGATTTTGTGAAGTAGGGGAATAGCAGATTAGTGTAGTAATGTAAAAGTACGTAAGGCTTATGTAAACAAACCCATTTTTAACCTCTAAGATCTTCACTTTAGCACGAATTAAAATACATGATGTTCTCTTGAAAAACAATCATTCGATGAAAGCTCGCCTCTCGCACGCCTCACTTGACCCCGTTTTGACTCGGGTTTGTTTATCTCAGCGAGGAGATACCCCAGTTCATATTGCCGTCAGAGGAAGATACCGACGCATTTGCGAACTCCTGTTAAGGAACCCAAAGGACGCTCGGCTTTTATATCGTCCCAATAAATCCGGAGAAACACCGTATAATATCGACAGACAGCACAAACATAGTCTGCTTACGCAAATCTTTGGCACTGGTAAGGTTTCTGTTGGGTTATTTGTCTAAAATTTTATCTAATCAAGTTGTGTATTTTGTAATCCGCGTAAATCTTCTCCATCTACCACCATTCTCGTTCATTTTTGGTTTATTTGTTCCATTTTGTTGTTCATCTTTCCTATCAAACCAATATTTTGTGTTTTTCGTCGTGTTCAGGGTGGTTCTGCGTTTCGTAACCCTCAACTACATATGTTGAATGTATCTGAAGGCTTTCATCTAGGAATCATATTGTGTTTTTCTCGAATTAATGTGGAGTATGTGTTTGGAGACAGAGAAATTACCGAAGGTCTTTCAAATATTAGGTCTTCTCACGAGAGAGATTTTCAATTCGCAAATGAAGATTCATAGCAATTGAACTTGAATACAATTATTTCAACTTTACCCAATACCGAATATGCTCTACACAGTTCATTACAACCTCTTGAATGTTTACCAACTGTTCTAGTCAGTCTTTCTTTCGTTCAAGTCTTCGTTTGGAATTTGCAGTCTTTTGAAAAATTAATGACACGTTTTCAGAACTCAGGTTGACATTTAAGTGGTGAGAAAAATACAGCATTGCTGGTGTTAGTGGGACTTCATTACCAATTTCCAAAGGGGAATTAACTAAATGTTGTTCCAAGATCTCTCTTTCAAAAGGGCTTGAGCATTATCTTAAAACTCTGGTAATGATCAGACTCGCTATAGAGTTCTCTGCAGCTCATTGGTGGAGCGTCAGAGCGCGGGGACCGAAGGTTTGGGGTTCGATTTATCACGGGAACTCGGATTTTTTCTCTGCTCCACGCTTGTGACAGGACAAATAACACTATTTGAAAATAACTCATTATGACGATGTGCTTATCATTTTAAAAAAATCATAGTTGACTCGTTTTGTTCAGAAGATAGTCTTAAGTATACTCTGTTTACAGGTCTTTTTACTCCGGGTAAGAAATACAGTGAGGAAGTGATGGGTTATGAGGTCTACACCAGTGCTTTAGCAGACGTGTTGTGCGAGCCTTCGCTCACCATGCCGCTGACTGTTGGAATGTATGCGCGGTGGGGGAGCGGCAAATCTTTTGTTTTACGGAGGTTGCAAGGTAAAAATTGAAATCAATAGTTTTCTGATTTTAATAACTGAATGATATTTTTGTTTCTTTTCGTTTGGGTTCTTTCTTTCATCAAATATAGTCAGATTCTCTAAGGGAGAAAAGAACTCATTTATCTTTTTCGCGCTGCCAGCATTCGGTCTTACACCTCAGTTGGTAACAGCACTCAGCTAGTCTCTGGCACAGGCAAGAATTTTTTTCGATCAATGAAATATCTGAGCAACTGCCCACCTGCCCTTCCCTTAACTCAACATTAACCCTAACTTGTTATCAATTTAGTGCTTATTGCGGGTAAGTGCGTAGTTCCTCGGATACTAACATCGGTCTAAGTTTTTCAGCCTTCTTTTTCTGCAATTTCTAACGCCATGTCTCTGTTTCGTTTGTTTCAGATGAGATGCGTGAGTTTGCTCATCAAGATCTTCGTCCAATGTTTCACTTTTCTCGCTTCATATTTGTAATTCTTCTGGTGTTCTGCGTAGTGATTGGTGTTCTACTCGCGGCAACTACGAGTCTTGCCGCTGGCGTCGCCGTAGGAGTCGGTATTTTCGTGACATGTTATCTGCTGTTTTTGTGCGCGTATGTGGCAGATAGACGCTACAACCGCGGAGAACCGTCTTGCGGCATAGGCGGTTACGTAACCAAGGCGGTGGGTACCGTAAAATTGTTGAGCCAACTGGTATTTTGTATTCCTCCGTGTCCGAGTGCCACGAAACCGAACATGCCAGTTCGCTTCCTCTTCACAGACTTTAGTAAATTGACTTGCAGTGGAAGCGAAGCGGCTTCATTGGTCGGAATGATTGAAACGTTATGTGACGTTGTCGAGAAAGAGTTCGGATTTTTCGTGACGAGGTTATATAGAGTGTTTCGGTCCCAACCTTCCGATTATGATGAATCGACGTTGACAGAGGCGCGCTGGAAACGCTGCTGTTGTTGTATACCAACGTTCACGATATTTCTTGCGATTCTAGCGCTTGGTATGATCGGCCTTGTGTTTTTCAGAGTGTACGGGACGAAGGGCAGTTCTGTTATAACAGGCATAGAAATCGCATCTGCTTCGATTGTGGGCGTGGCGGTTTTGATTCACCTGCCCACCCTGTGCTCAATCTTATACTCCTTGGTTTTCTCGCAGAAGAAGCGAATTTCTGTGGTAGCCACACAGCTGGGTTTGAAAGAGGAGGGATTCATCCACGCGCTGAAACAAGAGGTAGAGCTCTTAACAGATTTGGTAAATTGCGTAGATGGATTCACCAGGCATCAGACAAGAGTTGTAATAGTAATTGACGGACTTGACAACTCGGAGCAGTCGAAAGTGTTACAACTTCTGGACTCTGTAAACCTGCTTTTCACTGATCCTGAAGCGCCTTTCATTATATTAATGGCTTTGGATCCTCGAGTCATCATCCGGGCAATCGATCAAAGCTTTAGCAGTATTCTGCGAGAGTCTCATATCAGCGCGTCTGATTATTTAAAAAGCATAGTACAGCTTCCATTTTACCTTCCTGAACCCAAGTCTAATTACACCGGAGTGTTGTCGACAGGGGTTGTCACCCTACTAGATGAATTGAGAGGTGAGCTTCAGACTGATAATCCAGGTGCAGCGGAGCGCTCCAGCATGGCACGTTCCAGTGTGGCCGTGGACGATCTAGAGTGGGACGGAGAGATGTTGGAATTCAACGAGGGTGACAACTGTCTCCCTCAGGGGCATAGAGTATCACGGGATTTGCATAACTGTAACGGAGGGGTGCCGAGTCGGATCCATCCCGAACTAGAGCTGCATCACTCCATGCTCTATGAGCCAGAGTCTCATGAGGAAGAGCGCTGTTTGGATCATCAGAAGCTTTTGGACCACGAGTTGGAGCTCGAGGAGCGTCGCCGTATCTCAACTGACCTTGCGCAAGTGCTTGCTGACAACGAGACTGTAAATCCTCTCGGCGTGAAACGCCTCATGAATATCGTCTCTTTAACGTGTCGTCTGCTTCGTGCGCGCGGTATTGATTACTCATGGAAGCGTCTTGCAGCCTGGGTCAGTGTAGTTGATGGATGGCCGTATCGGACATCCTGGCTTGTTCTTCTAATCGAGGACAGCAACACCCGTTTGCAGGATAATGTACCGTTGAAGGATCTTTACGAGGCGACATTGTCCGCCATGCCAGTAATCAATGAAGTGGATTGCGCAGTGGACGGAGACCCTGTGTATTTTGAGACTTTCCTCGCCAGTCATCATCCGCTTCTGAGCACGTCTGATGTGAGGCGTTTCCTGCCGTGCACTGTGCATTTGGATCCGTCGTTACGTAGGCAGATGGTAGAGTGTTTGCATTCAGGAACCAGCGTAGCGGGCAACAAATCTGATACTGGTAGCGTTGGCAAGGGAAATCCACATTTGCAGGTGAGGGGTCGCTAGGTAAAAGGTTAACTTTGTTGTTAGCATAAGTGAATTGGAAATGTGGAAATTAAAATGAGGTACCTTGTGCCTTCTCTGAACTTTAATCTTGGTCCCAAATAACTCGACAGTAACCATGAAAACGTTGCGCGTGGTCTATAAACTGTGCGCCTACTTGAAGCGCAGGTCACACATCTCAGTATTGTTGTTCTTATTGTTCGTCATGTCCACTTTACATTTATTGAGGCCAAACTTTTAATTGCTTTGCTTTGTTCAACGTGCTCGATGAAGCTTGCATGTTTGCGAGCTGCTGAAACTTTAATTATCGAGTTTTGGAGACTATTAAGGATTTGTAGAATTTGAATTAAATCTTTGGTGAATCATGTTGCCACAAAATCATACTTTAACCCTCGTTACACTCAAACTGCTTATTTTTCTTCTCGCTTCCGCTGATCCATTGTTGCAGTAATGCGTTTCCATACCAAGGACTAAACCACTTTTTGGGTCGGTTAACTTTGATCGGAGGTGAGGGTGGAGTAGGTGAAATAAGCCTATTATTTTGCTTGGGATGAATGTTGCTCTAACAGGGCAAAATGTCTCGACAGTTTTGCGTAAAATGGTGGATACAGTGAATGGTTTGAACCTGGTGGTTTATTGAGAAGGATTGTTGTCGGTAGTGGTGACTACTAGTCATAACATTGTTGAATTGCTTTCTGCAGCAATGTCGAACTGCACTCAAGCGTTTTATCCCCACTAAGCGCTGTGCAGCTAATACCCACAGCTCAATCAATGCGTACTGCAATGCCCAGTTATCAATAAATCATGAGTAAGAGTTAAATCAAAGAAACTCCTCTAACGAGCATGACTGTGTTTTTCAGGTCGGCTCCATAGGAAGATCTGACAAGCAGACAAGCTTAGCTACTTTAACTATCGAAGATGTTTGCAAACAGGTAGGCGGAATAACTTGAGAATTTGTCTAACTTGACTGTAAAACGGGCGGTTTTCAATTCCACATACAAATCTTTTGAGGTTAGTTTGGAGAATTTGGTATTAGATCAACTATTCATCCCCTGATTGAAATTTTTCTTTTTCCTCATCACATAAAATCGGAACAAGTTCCAGCTTGATGGGCGAGATGGCTTATTTGCATGCAGGCTTTGTCTTCACCTTTGCTTCTTTTTCGCTCTACAGCTCGCTGAAATGGAGGGTTTGGATCAAAAGCAGATATCAACTTATCAGACCGTCGTAACAGAAAATAACATCAACGGTAAAGTTCTGGCGTCGTGCGACTTATCTGAACTTAGCCACATCATGGCGATGACGTTCGGTGATTGGCAGCTGTTCCGCGCATGGATTCTAACAGCTAGAAATCCAAATCAAGAATGTACAACGTGGTTAGTAACACTGTAAATCTATGTCGATCTTTCGCAACTTTTTTTGTTCCGTGAACTTATTTTGATATTCATTGTACAATATTTATCTTTTGCACGCGCTGTTTGTTATTTTCTTTGCTTGAAATAAGTACCTAAAATCGAACGGTGTTCCTTAGTACCAGGGGAATGGATCGAGTTCACACTGGAGAACGTTATATCGGGGTGGGGGACCGGAGTTCCGATGTTCGTTTCGTAGGATCTTCGATCTAATAGAGATCCAATTTTGGATACCTTGGTACGAAGGGGGGGAGGGGGGGGGCAGGGAGGGTATGAGTATGGGAGGATATGTATTCTGTGTTAGGGCTTGTTTCCTCGTGGTTTTACTCTGTTAAGCAACCAGAGGTGTGGGACTTGCGAATGGTGAGTGCATATTCCCGGTAAGCCTTGAAGCAGGACCACCGGTGGGTTTCATGCATGCTAAACCCACTACAGCATTATTTAACCAAGCTGGCTGGCTGACTGGCTGGCTAGCTGGCTGGCTGGCTCGTGCGCCTTTCCCAGTTAAAGTCTCGCTGCATCATAGCGACTCGTGCATTACGTGCGTTATCTCTCTCTCATGTCTCATCTTCATTTGTGAACATTACAGTCACATTCATTTTATGTTCACTCAAGTGTCCCTGGTGTATTCATCTGAGCTCCTCCTCGTTCATTTCTTCCAGTCACTTGAGTAACAGATGCGTAAGTCCAGGAGAGATGAATTGCCAGCTGCTCAAGACATCCTCCTCAGGTTAGATAGTTAGCTGCATGCATGCTATTTTGGTGAAGTGTACATCACTGGAGCTTCTCCTGATTTCCGCAGCATTAAGCAACCGGAAGTATTGCTACACTCCATCCAGGCATGCTAGTTGTGGTTCATCATAGTTTACACCACTCTCCACCCCGACGCTGGTACTCATCTAGACTCCTGGGTGGGGAGAGGTACGGAGAGGGTTTGGAGTATTGCGTAAGATCACTAGACAATGACCTCAGCTAGAGGTCGAACCCAGACCTCTCAACCTAATACACCACTCTCAACAAAAACCCTTTTGCTTTTGAACAGTGCTTTTTATTGCTTTGGTAAGATTTTTTAGTTTTTTTTTTTAACTTTAAATAGCAGAATCATTCAAGAATACGCGATTTTATTCATGTTTAGTAATCTGTCTTCCAAGACTAATTTACACTCAATCATTTTCCGTGTGTTTTCTTGTTGAAATCTTCAGGGGCATGGGATCACGCCAATCCGCTGACTGCCCCTGGGAGGAGCAGCGCAGATTCAACGGAACAAGCTTCACTAGAGTTTCATTCATCGAAAGCCCCGGACATAGTACTACAGCCTCCGTCGGCGCCGGACAGCGAGGAGGAAGACAATAACGGGGAAACGGTTAACACGGCCGAAACAGAACTTGAAAAAGATGAAAACGTAACGAGAATGAATGAGTTATCCGATGGCGATGAAGATGAAGGAGCAGGAAGCTCCAGTGCTGGCTTGAATCAGGTCAAAATTAAGGAAGACAGTGTTCTTATTTCGCTAGAGGACGATATTAACCTCCCACCCCAGCCTCATCTTCAAGCAGCGTTTAAGAACGATGATGATAATGACGACGAGCTCCCTGCTCCTCCCCCTAGCGGTACTGATTTGATTACGTTTAGTGAATCTGAAGACCAACGCGAACGTTCAGACGTTGAGAACGATATTTTTCTAGTTCAGCCGGGTGCTTCGAATGCACAAGGAAAAGCAATTAATACCCCACCAGTCATGGAATGCACGTGTGAGAATCTAAAGCTCATGGAGCCTGTCCAGGAGCGCAAATCGTCCAAGAATTCTCTGTTCTTTGACACGGAAGATAGCGTAGAGGTTGGTCGTCCTGCACCCGTTGTTATTACACTGAACAGAAACGGACCGGTTAAGGCTGCTGTGGCCGTCAAACGAAGCAATAGCTCATCAGGGAGTAGCACAGGAAGTTCCAGTTCAGGTCGATTACCAATTTCACAATCAGTTTCTACTGATGTCCACCACGAGAAATCTGCCCCCAGTTTTTCTCCCTCAATACGAAAAAATTCTCTCCCGGAGCCTAGTCACGTAATACGACCCCACTCTGCCTCGGATATTGTCACTATCGAACATCGGCCCAAATTTTTAAGAAAGAGCCCGCCGGTTGATTCGGACAGCGAACCTGAGTCGTTCGCGCAGGCGTCGGATCCGTTGATTCCCGAACCAACGAAAGAAGATAAAGACTTACAGCGCTGTAGTCGTGATTCAAACGACTTTCCACCACCTCCACCGTCCATCGAAGACAGCTCAAATTTCGACCAAGGGGACTGCCCTTGGGTGCCACTTATGAATCGATTTCAGGTCGAGGCTGGTGGTTCGTCTGTGTCAGAAAGCGAGCAACCGCTGTTACCGGATCGTCGTCCCAGGCCTAAATCGTCAACGGGTGTGATTGAAAATAAAGCGCCCAAATTTCGCACTTATACTCCGAAACCAAAACCAACTTACGTGGAGACGAAAAGTAACCAACATCAAAACCTGAAAAGCGAGACTTGTGTGTGATATGTGGAGTTTTACGGAATCTTTCTGACGACAGCTTTGATTTGACTTAAATTCAGGAAATTTACAGAAGGGTGCAAATGACAGGAGAGCAGTTTGAACAATATCATGGTTGTTATGGTTTACAGGAAGAACCGACCGTGATCTGAAAGCGTTGTATATATTCTAGCGTGTAGTGAGATCAAGTCTAAAATCCACAGACCTGAAGCTAAAATTCATTTTGAAAAGAAATTCGTTGCATCCTTTGACGAGGTCATTCTGTCTCTCAATATTGAAGGTGTGATAGGAATTATTCCATCAAAATGATCAGATTTTAAGAATCGAGTTAATTTGACATTTCTTTTGTTGAACAATTTATTTGAAATTGAAGTGATAAGAAGCGTGTTTGAGATTTAATCTTTTCAGTTTTTTAAAAATTACGCAAACTTTGAGCTCACGAAGCACCGAATCTTTTACAAGTAAATGATCAAGTTTCTAAGCAATGCTAGGTATCGTGGAATTTTGTTTCCATAGTTTCGATATTCGTTATTTTGATGAAAGAGCGCTTTTCGATTGAGTGTCATAGAACCAAAAGCAAAGTAGTTCACAACGGCCAATCAGATAAAAGGAAAAAATCATAAAGAGCCAATGAGAACTCAAAGTAGAAACAAGCTAACCGCCTAAAGCGCGGGAAAACGCGGGTGACCAAGTCGTGATTGGTTTTAATTTTGCATCTCATTGGTTGAGAGAGTGGCGCAAGTTTTCTGGACCAATTACAGAGCAAAGTAAAGCAAAGACAAAGCAAACCCGGATTTCTGTTGACTCTCAATTGGAAATTGCTCCAGCAAAGATAATTCGTTCGTTAGATTTCTGGTATGCCGAAAGCGTTATGTTTAGCTTAAAGTTCAATGTTTGAACCTGATTTTTATGTACGTTTTTAATCTCAGTTTTACTATTATATATTTATATATACCTGCAAAGGTGAAACCAATGACGTCAGCATATGTAATATTCTTAGTGAACCAATCATAAAACAGAAATATCTTAGCCTAGAAAAACACGGGAAAATAATTGGCGTTAACCAAGGAAAGTGCCGTTTTTCCCCCATCCGATTGGCCAGGGACTCAAGTATTAGATCGATTTCAAACTCAATCAAAGTAAGAGCCTAAGCGAGTGATTCTTTTTCGAATTTGCTAGCTTGTTGATATAACCTTGAAGTGACTTCCTCAAGAAATGATTTCTATGGAGTTGCACAACACTCCATCGCAATTGCAGTCTATTTATTTACAGATATAAGTTGTAAGTTTACAAGCTCGAGAATGAGTTGAGAGAACGAGAAATTATCAATGAAAAACGATCAAACTGTGATGTGTGTGTGGTGTCAATATTTGTGGGTTTGGAAGCAAGGTCTTCTGCAGGGGAGGGGAGAGGTTCAAAACAGTCGTTTTCCCAGGATACTCTTGTACGAATTAGAAGTCAACGCCCTTAATCCTTGGACCAAAATCAAACCAATTTCGTCTGTGAAGCCTTAGTTAGTAAAATGATTGATGTTGATACAAACAAGATTCATATCCACAAGAAAGACTTAATGCTTCAAAAGTGAGCAGTATTGTAATCCCGAAAGGACCCACTGACTTCCTTTTCATCCATGCTTCGACAAAATACTGGTGATATTATCAAATTTACAGATTAAACCAAAACGAACTGGGAGAAGATGGAACAAAACTAAGATATCCTTTAATAAGAAAGTACTAGTAAGAGATCAAATGGTACAAAGCCTTGAAATGTTGTTTTAAAATAGATTTATTTGATTTTTTTTGGTGATTACCTTTGTACAACTACCACTACTACAACATAATGAACCCTCGCAATTAAGTGAATACCAAGAACTGCAAGTTAACGAGCCATAACTGCGACCAAACTTTCCAGTTCAATCGAAGACCAGGACATTGCGTAACAAGGTTATTTGCTCACGCATCACGAGGCTATGTTCACGCTGGTCTTCGATCCACTAAGAGGTGCACACAGTCTAAAGAAGCTACAAATTACGTCACTAAATAAGTTAGCAGTCCCTTAAAATTTTCCTCTAAGTGTTGGGCGGTAAAACGCGATAAATAACCTAATTCAAATTACTCAAGTTTGTCACACAATAAGCTGTTGTCGCAATACAATCGGAAGAAAAATACTCTTGGGAAGTTCTCATAGAGTGGCCGAAAGTCTCCAAACTGATCAACCGATCAGGAAAGCGCACGAGCGGAGAAGTGCCCAAAACTCGGGCCAACAATAATTTCGCCCAAAAGAGGAAGTCTCTTCCAATTGTAAATTTAAATTTTACAATTTCCAAAATTATACTAATCTCTGCTCTTGCCCAAACCAACAAATCGACCAAATTTCTGTCCTCAAATGCGAAACAACTTTCAATTTCATAATGCTACAAACTACTGGAATTACACCTTTGAAAATGCAGACATGAGCTCATGCTACACGAATGCTTGTGAAGGTAACTCGTTTTAAAATCAACATAAATTTAATTTACCTTGTCGCAAAAAGAAATCTTAACAATCATTGAAAACTGCAAGGTAATTTCAATTATAAACTGCCGGTGACCAAAGCTTCTATATTTTGTTCAACTCCAACTTTTAACTGCAGAGATATTGGGCGATTATAATAACTTAGAGATCTCTATGTACAGCTAAATCATACCGCTATATTGTTTCAGTGGGTAGACCTTGCAAGATAATTTAGAAGACAGTTAAAAAGTTTGAAGAAAAAGAACTTGATTGTCAACTCGATTCACTTACAAAAAATATCCTAATTGCAACAAGCTAACCGCGTTTCAAACGCACCCCTTACGTCATTCCCTTTTTTCCTGTCATCCTTGTAACGTCACGCAAGCGACTTAACGCCACCAGAACGTTCCAAGACAAGCAAATTCGAACCACGACACGCAACCAAATTTGATAAAACCAAAGTAAAGATAATTCCTTCGCAAGGTACGACTAAGGTACGTTTTGAAGCAATCTAACTTCAGATTATTTCTGTTTTTCACATGAAAAAAATCACATAGCAAACCTCAATAAATTGATCAATTCTCTAAAGCAGTGATTCCGAGTTTAATTACAGACATGTTCACCTGATAGGTTCCGTTTAATACTTAAGGCCAGCTTATTCGAATTCATATAATCTTCTGTAAAAGAAATTTTTCAAAGGTCCGCAACATGTCATTCAATTCTTGGATCGAAGTTATAGATTAACTTCTCGCTTCTTCCACTTCACTTACCACCTCACCCGTCTAACAAACCGAACACAATCCTAGCTCTGTCAAATCAACAGTGCAAACCACTATGTCAAACCTAAGGCTTTGAAGTCGTCTACAACTGACAGATCCCTTCGAACAACACAGCTACCTTAACAACTCTTGTGCCCTGAAGTTTTTCCTTGCAAAAGAAATATTTCCAGTCTTTTATTATCTGCAAGTACCCTATCCCAAACTTAGTCTAACGATGAAAAAGATAGCCAAGGTCTAGAAGTGAGAACTAGTGAAGAGATTACAAAGCTTTGCCCCAATTGAAGCATTTGATACTCAAAGGTGGTTTCTTTTGCGCAATTTTCACACTATGTATAATTCAATAATTTTTCTCTATGTTCAACCAAAATAATAACAACACCGACAGTTCAACTCACCTTGACAATGATAAAAATAATTTAATAGTTTTCTAGCGTTTGAGGGAATCCCTCAGCTGCTCTAGTGGGATCGTCATAACAGTGCTCGAAGAATATATTTTCTTTGGATAATCAGGTCTCCATCTCCTAACCTGACCAAGTTGAGAGTGAATGAAGAATGATCACCATGAGAACGAAGGAGTGCATGAACTTAGGAGGTAATTTAAAATGAAGTTCAATTTTACTCTTGTTAAATAACAGCTTCGTCTCTGAGCCAGGATGACCGAAGTACTCCGAATATTGACTCCACGGAGTATATTCAATTTGTGCAGGTATCTGTTGAATGATTGACATGGACAAAAACAACCTTCCTAACCAAGAAGGTTTTTGTTCTTGCTATAGTATCTTAATGTGTTTTTTTGATTCAGTTGATCATTATTCCTCTATGGTATCCTTGGCTGAGTCCACAACATGCCACGATAATATTGCACTGCTACTAAAGTTCTCAAACGCCATTTCTTGAAATCTGGAATACATGCCACCTTCTTCACTTCTCAAGTAGCAGTTGTCTTGATACTCATTTGTGTTCAGGAAGTGCTTTCTCACCAATCACAACCAGAAGTGTGACAGTTAACGGTCCACTAGTAATATTTCCATGTACTTTTTTTTCAGTGTTTTCATCTTTTAACTTTTTTTTTTATGGTATTAAATTGGAAAGAAGTCAATTGCTTTACTCAAGTCTTCATGGTTTGTTTCTCCTCCCTAGGAGGCGGCCACTTTATCAGTGGCTACAGATCCTTGTTGAGAACTCTCCCGTTTGCTAACATTCGTTCTTTCCCCGGAAGATCCCGAGCCGGAAGATGATTTTCCAGAAGTAGCTTTACCAGACGGGGATTTACCGGAAGTGGCTTTAACTAGACCTGCTTTAGCACCTGCAGATTCTGAAGTTACATTTTCAGAAGCATGTTTACTCGCTGCAGCTGTCTTCTTATCTTTTTCATCAGATGAGCTCTGCTTTTCAACTTTGCGTTCTGCACTCTTCCTTCTCGAATCACTACTCTCAGTGCTTTTCTGACCCTTCTTGTCCTCTTTACCAGTCTTTTGTTCTTCCTTTCCACTTTTTTCTTCCTCTATAGTTGTTTTCTGCTCTTCCCTGCTACTGGTGGGAGGATGGTCATATTTGTCACCGTGTGAATTATGCCGTGACCGTGGTTTGTTGCTGTGCGGATCAACTGGGAACTGATTCATAGGCTGAGGGAAAGCGAAAGAAAACAAGATTAATTCTCTCCAAATAACAATACTTGCATACACAACCTCGTTAACCCTTTCACTCCCATGAGTGACCAAGATATAATTAAACTTAAAAATATCAGTACAATATTAAGCAGCCAAGTGAGGAGAATTAAGGAAAACATTAATTAGGGGATTAGTAGTGAATCCAATACCTAATTCTCTGTGGTAACATCAAGAATTATACAGCAGACAGCAAGGAGAATTAGCCCATAAGCTGTTTAATTTTTTATAACAATAAGTACTACGGATGTATAGGCAGTACATTTTACTGGTGACCCTAGAATTGAAATGCAACTGGACTTAATTAATGACTATACCCGAATCGACTATACCTGTACAGTTCATAGTACAATACTGCAATACATGTATAGTACAGAGAGAGACTGGCCTCTGTGGGAAGTATCAAGTTTCCTGGATTTGTTTCAATTGTAAGAATGAGTATTCACTAAGACAAGTGCTTAAGGGACAGACTGACAAGCTCTAAAAACTTTTTTTTAAGATGTATCATTCCTTACATCATTCCTGAAGTCATCTATTGTCATGTACTTATCCAGGCGTTTTTGCAGATCTGGGTCAATCTCAAATCTTGCTTTGCCCTGTAAATAAAAGCAAATATATCAGTGGCAGCATAACCATAAACTTAACTCCTTACAACACTTTTTTTCCATCATCAAGGAACAGGCAACAAAAGACTTCCTTTCTCGACCTGTTTCAGTGACTTTCAGACAAGTCTAAACGACTCGGGCAAATTACAGAAATATTCACTTAGAGTTGACAAACATAAAAAAAAAACATAAAAAAGACTCTTCAAACTCACTTTGTAATATTTGAGGAATGCCCAAAACTTCTCTAAACCATAAAGGTTCCCTGAAAGTAAATTAAAAATAAATATGTTATTTGACTTTACCACAGTGCAAGTTTAAGAAGATCACTGTGAAATATAGGAAGACATTATTTGTGCTGTGGACATGATTTCACAACAGGAGATAGCATAGCAAGCCAAGCCATTATATTTAGGAGTCAAAATTTCTCCTCATAACATCTTTGTGATAAAATGGAGGACAATTGCTTTATTCAAAGTTTCAACTCGAATCTTATCAACTTTCTTATCATTTTAAAACACTATGAAACACCTGCCAAGTCACCAACTGAAAATTGCGTACCTTGGTCATGATCTCTTAACGTTTCTGTCTGGAAATCTTTGAACAAGTCAGCTTTGAACTTCTTTTCAAGGCCATAGCTAAAGAATCTGAAGAGGCACTCCAGGCCATACCTAGAAGGAGATGTATTGAGATAAATAATTCAGAACGTTTGTGTTTCACAGAACAAGCCAACCAAGTGTCATAAAGCACAAATAGCAGTGTTAATGTAGTTAGATTGTGCAGTAAACTGTCCTGGTAAGAGTACACACAATTCTGAGGAGGACTATCATTGCTTGTAATTACTGATGTTTTGATCATAGGAGTGCTATGATGATGATTTTCACTGAGGTTGTTGAAATACCAATCACTACGACCAACAACACTAATTCTTGGTACTACTCTCACCAGGGATGCATTTGCTGAAGGTTCCACTAACTTACCAGCCCATAGCCATATCTTCAAATCAAATTTATAGAACAGATAAGCCAGTTCTGGTCCCCCATTGTCTAATTTTCAAAAGTTTTGAAAACAGCTTTACAGGCCAGATAAGCGACAAGGACCTTCTAGAAATGTGCCCATAGACAGTTAAGATTACATGATCAAATGTTATCATCAGTTTTGAACCATTAATGATAACAAGTTTGTGGGTTTGAAGCTTTGCGATTGATTAATACAACATTACTGGGAAAAAACTCTGAATCAACTTCCTTAATTTTTTAATTTCCTAGTTAACAAAAGAGAAAGTCACAAGGTCACTGGATAAGAACATTTCCATTAAGGAACATTAGAAATTTCCCTTGCATACTGTTGATTAATGTTGCTGTCATTAAGATATAAACACACCAAACAAAAAAAAAAGAGGAAAACAAAGCTGCGATTCTGAAAATAAATTAAACAAAGTTTCTACATCATACCTATAACCAGCTGCAGCATCCTCTACAGCCAGCATTTTGAACTCTTCATACATTCTCCTGGAAAAGTCAAAATGCATTCCATACATCAATTTTCATCTACTGATGTAAAGACAAGTGATGCAAGAGAATCACAAGCTGTCCAAATCCATGCTCTCACCTATTAAAATGTGATCTCAGGAAAAATGACCAGAATCTAAACAAGGTGTTCATTTCTTGAGACTGACCAATTCCAAGCTTCTTCCTCTCTGTAAGAAAGAGCAAAGGTAAGAAGTCAGCATGGTATCATAGTGGTATTAAAAATTCACCATTTTTAAAAGAGTGACAAACCTTTTAGACACTTGTTGTAATATTTATGGTACCGTTGTTGAGTAAACCCATTATCTTGGAGAAGTTCATGTGAAGGGTGCTGAAAACGTGGTATTGGCTGCGGCACTGACCCATAACTTCCAACCACAGGAGTCATACCCTCAGAGATGCTGAGGCTTGGACTGAAACAAATTAGACAAACAAACATTAGCTTACTTAGAGAGAATTTAAAAGATAATGATATTAAATCCACACATCTTGTGGCTGTAAAACTAGGTGTACAGCACATGCTCTATTTTTACTTGAAGTCTATTCCACTTTGTCTGACTATGTTGCCTTGCAACACAAAAAAGGGACTATAAGCAGAACATGACCACAAAGGTAACAAGGACATGGTAATACAATAGATTTAGCCAGCAGAACTATAGCTCAACAGCTGTGATTTGTTGTTCAAAACTTATGCATTTCCTAACCACACTCCTTGATAAAAAATTTTGAAATCATCAAAACTCTGCCTACAAATCAACCCAAAAAGACAAATTCCTGCTGCAGATCAATTATCACTGTGGAGTGCGAGATAAGAAGCTTTACAGACCTTCTAGGTGGCGGATAATCCCGGCTTCCCATAACCCAACCAACATGCTGTTCAACAGGTGGGTTCTGACTGTATTTTGTCTTTCTTTTCTTTGGACCCTGATAACCAAGTTGCAAAAGAATATTAAAAATATATTAAAATCATCCAGCCACTTTTAAAAAAGGTAAAGACCAAACCTTAACATACAATTTACAAATTCAATACTGGTCTAAGACTAAAAAATGCAAATTTTAAATTTGGCTTTGTGCTTTTGTTCTCAGTAAACTCTGAATAAACATGCACAAGTTAAGTCCCTCTACAGTTTTTTTTTTTCCTTTTTTTTTTTTTAAATCAGTTTCAAATTTTCTTTTGAAACAAAATCCTCTTGATCAGTATCAAAACCTGATGGAAAACATCTATAATTTTTATATAGCACAGACATCCACTGTTATAACAGAAAATCAAAATCAGCTTTTGATTCCACTCACCTGGTCACTAAGATTCTCCTTGCTGAATGCAGGGAAAAACCTTGGAGCTACTTTGACATCCTTCCTCTTGGGAGTACGGGATCCGTGCCGATTTTCTTGGGTAGGAGACTCAGGTACAGTGGTTGGAAGAGACCTAGACACAGGTTCAGAGGGGGCAGTGTTTGCTCTTGGACGGAACACTTCAGCTGAAGGTGATAATGTAGCATGAGGAACTGTTGTGACAGGAGGGCTGGGTGGAGGGAACTCTGCCTCAGTGAATGAACGAGCTCTTTGAGGTTCCAGGGCATCTCGCTGTGTGTTGAATTTGTCCTGACTGACTAGTTCTACACGTTTCATTGATGAAGAAAGAACCATCTGTGGACAGCAAGAGGGGCAAAAACTTCAATAATGTGCCATTCAAGTCAAATTAACTGATGCACAATTCAACAACTGAGGAAGTTGGGATCATCCAGACATAATTTTTTTGTCTACAACAAAACAAACATGTTACCTTTCTATTCAGGTAACTGTCATCACTATCATCCCAAAGATCCTGCAAGCAAATTCACAAATATTTAAACATTTCAGAAAATTATAGAGTGCTCCTCAAATATCACGAAAACTATCAACTCCTCCAGAGCTAAATTTTACTCCATCTCAAATAACAAGCTGGAATTTAGTTCAGCCCTCCACTATGAACTGTAAAGATGCACCATACCTGCTCATAGTAATAAAGACCATCATTAATTGCTTTAGAGAGCTCCTGCGTCATTTTTACTCTGGTGACATAGTTTCCTGTCCTGTCATGTTTCTTAATAGGAGGTGGGGTCTGCGTCACAATCATTATTTTGTGTATGTCTTGATCGTCAATTTCGTCATCTGAATCATCATCCCTAAAAAAAAAATAAATAGTTCCTTTATTATGACCTTTAAACTCCAAGAAGTCACTGACAAGCAACTTCTCCCTATAATATCCATACATTTGTCAGCAAACAGGTGGTGAGAGTACTGTATCAGGTGTAAGTTGCTATCTTGATTAAGATGTAACTCTAGATCTTGGAAATTAACTTAAAATTAAATGTGTAGCCACTAGAGGGGTGAATTAACACTCAGATCTTTGGAGTTGGGCTATAGCTAGCATGTAATTTCATCTTATTCTCTCTTCACCAGGATCTTGCTAAAAAAAAGGCCACAAAATCTCTCTATAAGATAAATTTACAAAGTTGAGGTTTGCTACCCTCTCAATTTTTAGCTCAGTCAGCAGCCAGGTTTTACAAAGTATCAGGTACATGGTTACCAACCAGACACAAACAATGCCCTTCCAGAGATTACTTACCAATCAGAGGAGCATATTGTTGGCTGTTTGCCTTGGTGTTCTAGTTCTTCGTCAAACTGAAAGTCTAGCTCTTCTTGGTCATTGGTGAAACTGCTCACCTATGGGAATGAAATCCAAATCAATAAGTAGGACATCCACAAAGCTGCAATTTCTTTCCCAGGAATATGTCTCCTTGAGATAGTTATTGCACTAAGAACCTATGTGCATGATACGAACCGAAGACTTACAAATAACACACAAAATTTGATGCTTCTTTACATTTTATTTAAATTAAAGTTATTTACAAATTGCCATCTTGTTGACACAATCATCAGTTCTTTATCTACTTTAAACTGTATTTGGGAAATTTACACCTTGACTGATTCAAAAAACAATTGAATGTTAATGTTTCACACCCCACTAACCTTAGTATCCACTGACTTTGTTGAAGACGGTTTGCGTCTTTTTACCTCTGTCCAAGCTTCAGGATCACGCTTGTTGGTTTCTACAACTAAAATAAACAAATTTCCGAGCTTCAATAAAAAAAACTACCTGCAAATTCTTAAATAGCAACATTCGTGATAGGAACTTTTTTGGAGAAGAAATCTCCATCTACATAATGCACTTGAGCAATGATAAGTAGCACAATCACTATACCCACTTCTGTAACATGTATAGAAAATGTGAAAATTGCTAGTTTGGGACAAAATCACTTCTTTAGGTCTGTTTTAAACTCACATTTACTATTACAACTGATTTATTCCAAACTATTTTATTTTTGTCACATTTGATTCAAATTTGTATTTACCCATAATCCCTTGTGGGTGTGGTCTTTTTCACAACTAATCAATTTCGAGTTCACTGACACAGTAAAAAGTAGAAATAATAACATTTTGTATTACATGGAAGCTAGTATCTTTTCAGCGAGATCAACTGGCACTCTAAAAACTGACTTTCCGCCTCTTTTTACAACTTGAAGATCACATCACCGTTTTTCTCTTGGAAATTCAGCTCTCTTTTTGCAATTCTTTTCAATATATTTTAGATTCCTTAGCCTAATCTTTTCATGCTTTTTCCTCCTCCACTCTTTGATCCTCGCAAGCTTTTCTTCCTTTTCATTAACCATAACTCTTGTCAAGCACACTTGAAGCGATATTTACAGATTGCTAAATCTCAGAAAAATTATTGAGCCTGAAGATGCCGCGACCCTTGATAACATTGCAGACACCCCCAAAACAGGAAAGGTTACCAAGCTGTTTTTAAGACGGAGATGAAAAGATTAAGATGAAAATGGCAGAGCAAACAGCAGATTTCATGGCACTTTTGGTGGCATTTGTGGCAAGACTCAGTTCTCAATATGGCGTCAACATAGTAAAAAGCATAGGAACTTGGTCAAAAGTGAATAATTTGGCTGTTTCTAAAGATAGGGACCCAAAAACTTGGAAATGACAAGAGAAACTTGTGAGCATTGAAGTGCAATCGATTTCTAAACCCGACTTTGCCGCGTTTGAAGTATAGTGGTGAAGAAGAAGGTAAGTCGATGAAAAATATTATTGCGTAATCAGGTTTTAGAAAACTGTAGCGACTGTTTTACACTGATATTTCTCTGTTTATAGTCAATCCTTTAGACTGATTTTTTGCTATTTTAGAACACCAAGTATGAGCATTTGGTTGATGTGTTTTTGTTCCCACAAGATTCCAGTTAAGTCAATCTGCGGACAACAACTTGGTGTACTTCCAAATTCTGAAACACAGCGTTACACAAAGGATACTTAGGAATGATGAATCTTTTCTATGCGTTTTAATAAACTTGAATCTATGCGTTTTAATGAACTTGAAATGTCAAAGTTTTGCTCAAATGTAGTGTTTACTGTGTGTTATCATTAGGTGTAACTTGTTTGCTCAAACGAGCTTTCTTTTCACTGAAAAATGTATTTCAAAAATTTTACCACTGAGATTGTGTTATGCGTTACAACCAAAATTGGCTCGATTTTTCATCTTTCACAGATATTGTTTCGAAGACAGTAATGTGGTTTTCTGATTTTTTGCTTTTACAATAATCAATAAGAACAACTTTACCTGTAAGCAAAGGTTTGACTTCAATGAAAATGTAAACAGAAGAAATCATTAAAAGTTTGCAATCAACCGCCTATGGGCATGGTGATTGTGCTACTCATCAAGGGGTAGCTCAGTTTAGCAAACAGGAAACTACTGGATGTTTTACCTCTCAGTTCAGAGTCAAACTGCTTGTCCTCTCTGACAGATGCATAACTGTTTGAGTTAATGAACACCAATCCATTCTGCCCTTGTTTTACAATCTCATTGTTCAATCCACCATCAGTGTGTTCTTGTTTTTGTACCTCCATGCTATTCTGCACCCCAATCTCTGCAAATTTCAATTCATATTTACATTTAAATCTAAACATGAAACCTCTGGAGATAACCTTAATTCTACATTTGTTTATACTATTTTTTGGTTCCATGAAAAAAGGAGAAAAACAAACATAAGTAAACAACAGTGTGTCTATTTCCTTACAAAAATTTTAATGGTTCAAATTCAACTGGAATTTGCTGCTGCTTTCAAAGTAATTAACAGCAAAACATTGCCACTCAGGCTGAATTCAAATTCAACCTAAAGCTGAAAATTTAAAATTGTACTGAGTGTTACCTGCTGGGACATGTTGCTTCAAGGAAGGCATGGGCTCATAAACATGCGTAATGGTGTTTTCAACTGAAATCACATCAGTATTTGCACAGATTAGGTGGCTACCTTAATAACAATGTTGCAATGAAGTTAACCGTATTTTAATGTCACAAAGTTAATAAAAAGTGTCACCGAATGTGTGATCTTTTTAGAAACTGATGTCCAGGTGCCAACACCTAAGAGTTCTGAACAACTTGAGAGTAACCAATACCTACAATCATTAACAAAATGTTTGGGACACATGCCTTTGACAGACCTTTGTGATTTGCAACAGTTGGTCAATAACAAATTCAGTGAAGAACTGACTCAGTGTTACATCTATTCTCGAACAAAACACAATTCATTACTAATGTTAAGTGAAAGAAACAAAATACCTGTGACTGGTTGGTCTGGAGGGATGGCCCATATAGCAGGGTTATCTTTCTTCCTTATTTTGCCATCAATAATTTCGACAGCTTCACTGCCTCTCAGCGCCTGTGAAATATTTGCTATTAGTGGCTCTTCAAAGTATAACAAAACATCAAGGAAGTAACAGAAAAAAAAGCTTTGAATCATGCCAGACCACTAGTAGATGAATGAAACATAATGCTATGGATGAGATGAGAATTCACTTTCCAGAAAATTAATAAATGAACTATCTGAAAAAGGTTAAAGGGGACTAAATATCTTTAAAGTACATTTAAGGTGAATACAATTGTGGTTTAAGGGTCGGTACTTTCACCTGGGCCTACATCATGTTATAATATATGAAAAATTGTGTAATTTGACAAAATATCTCATCAAAGGCTACCCTCAATTCCTGCACATTGTGTTTACAAACCTCCAGAATGAGATTAACATCCTGTGTGAGGGCCTGAACCCTATAAAAGCTTGCAATAAGTCCAATAGGTATAAAGCCTTCAGAGTCCATCTGAGCATAACAGAAAAATAAACATACACAAGTGTGAATTGACATCTAAAATCAGTTTAATTTTGTGAAAACATTTTGCTTTAGATGTGACCAATTATTGATAGGCAATTATTACCTGGCGTCTCAAGAATATGTCTTTAGTAAGATTCTGTTCACTAAAGTAATACTCTCTGTAACAAAATAAGAAAGAATTATTTCAGTGAAATCTGCAAGATCCATGATTTTACACAACTCCTCTTTTTTATTACTACACTTACATCTGGTTCTTAATATATTCTTTGAGTGTCATCTCGTCCAAAGTTATAGCAGTGGCGGCAGCAGCAGCAGGGGCAGGGGCAGCAGGTGTGACAGGCATATAGTTACCAGAGTTATAATAAAAATTAGTGCTGTATGGCTGATTTGCAGCATACTGGGGCTGTGCATAATAAGTTGTTCCATTGTACATCTGATAGCCAAACTGACGGTATGCTGGGTTGTAAGGCATTTGCTGATGACTACCATCCCCTGAAGACAACAACAAAAAAAACATCAGCCAATGCTAAACAATAATTTATTTCAAATCTACTACCAGATATGAAATTTTTGACCCACTCAGACTACTGAACAATCAGTCCAGTTTCGAAATTCTGCTGAACAACTCCTAGTGAGTTAATAAAAAAAAACACACACACACACACAATCTCATCCATTAGTATTTACCCATTCAGATTTAGACATTGCCTTGCCCTGCTGTTAACTCTCATAAGGACTAGAGGTAATAACATGTCCACCCCGTTAAACACAAGAGACACAGTGATGCTAACAAGCTAATGATATCTTCCCGAAGGATTGTTGAAGCATCAGTCACTACTACACTCACCTGAATGATCAGGCTACAAGATAAATTAAAGACTGATAATGAGCTCTATCTTCCATGTTTCAAGTGTCAGTCATTTGCTTTTCCAATAAAGCAAGATGCTAACCTAACTCCTCTCACTTATAGATTTTAAGAAATCTTCCACGTGCAGTTGTGTTTGTAGGAATGAACCATCAATCTTTTGTTGTCTAGTCACTATTTAAATACCCAGTGTCCAATCAGTTTCACTACATTCAAATAACAGGACACAGCGCAAAACTAAAACACGGCACCTCTGGGTGAACGTCGTCCTCGTCCTCCACGTCCACCTCTTCCTCCACCACGTCCCCCTCTGCCACCCCTCACAGGAGACACATTGCCTGGCACATGTCCTGGACTGAACCTTGTGGTGGGTGACTTTGTCGCCTTGGGGTTAACAGTTGTTGGTGAGGTGGCCTCAGGTGATGTGGGTGATTTTTCCACTCCCGAATCATTACCAGAGTTCTCTAAGGCACTTTCAGCACCTTCTAAGTTCAGTGGGACCCATTTATGTCTTCCACCTGGAAGCCAGATACAAAAAAAAAATTGTCAATGATTCAACCCTCAACCCTGTAAGGGATAAACACCAAGCAATAGAAGCAAGTCTAGAGTATTGCATATTAAGTTTACTATTAAGGTGTTACAAAAATTATTCACAAACCATCAGATGAGAACAGGAAATAATTTGTTGAGTTTAATTTTTTTAAGCCTTAGCCCTGAGCTTGCAATCATCATTGTAGAGAAAAAATTATAAGCAGAAGATGGCTTTTCAACTTAAAAAGTGCCACACATTTTCCTGTACATCATTGACATTAAAAGTAAAAATTTATCACGAGACATTTCCTTCTTAAGTGTTTTTCAAGATGTACATGTGTTATTGTCCTAATACTGCCAGGAATAACAACATATAAAAAACATAACATCTCCTTGCTGTAAATTTACCTTTTACTTTTTCATTATTTGAGACTATTTTAAATGGTGATAGCTACTTTTGTTTTTGTCTTTAAAAATATTTATCAAATGCCGATGGAAAAAAAAGAAAAAGAAGAAAAAGAACTATGCGGTTGGTCTTGTGTTGACGACCAACAGTTTCACTAACAGGTACAGAAATATCACAGATACTAGCTAATTATTCAACAGCAGTGATGGGGAAACAAAAGAAAGTGAACTGAAATCCACAACCATCATATGATATTTCTTTGCAGAATGAATTCTCAGTTATTTTCAGTTGTTTTTCTTCCTTAGGCTAAACAAGAATGACTTCATTTCCTAAAATGTTTCTTTAGGTAAAAAATATCAACAGCTGTCAATGTGTGTAAGATTTTGCAATAGATATGCATTGAAGTAGAGACTAGTGGACACTCTTCAATGTTGGCAGCTAGGCAACCAAGGAAAAGAAAAACTATTTAATTATTTTTTCCTTGCATTGTGATCAAGTGTCAATTTACAAAGAAAGATATACTTTGAAAGCAATATTTAGAAGAAACATGTCTACAATACCCTGTGAAAACTAAAATAGAGATGTTCAAACAACAAAAGTTTTGCCATATTGAAAGTAAACTTTGGCAAAACTGGATTAAACCTTTCAGACTAAGATTTAGAAATTATAGACCTGCTGTTAGAAAGTTGGATTATACCAGCACACTTAAATCATGGACCAGCAGCACAGAAAAAACCACATGTAGTGGTGAATTAACGATTAATCATGTTATTACCATGTTCTGCACCTTGCACTACTTTCAGTTTGAGAAAAGTTTCCTAAATGGCCCCATTAAGAAAGGATCAGTTACTCAACCATATGGCATAGATCTTTCATTTTACAGCAAAATATCTTATGGTGAGAAACTGCAAAAAATCACCTTTGAGTAAAGAGAGATTCGCTAACGATGCTCAACAAAGCACCACAATGAAAGAATTCTAACATGAGAAGTAGACTTCAGAAGCCATACAATTTTTAACCCACCACTAAGAAGTGTAAATACAAATTTACTACTTGTTGCATCTCATGATTCTTAGGAGTATCCTGACCAATCTAAAATTGTCTTCAAATTTTCTTTTGATCACAGATGCTGCCATTTTAAAATAATTAATGAACCTGGCTACAGAAGCAAAACCACAACTCACAAAGATGAGAGAAAACACAGAGAAAATAATTCTTTCTCAAGTCAAAAGTGTCTTTCCATGCAGCTCTAAAGAGCATCCAATCACCAATTACAGAAAAAAAAGTGTAATACCTCCAGAGTCGCAAGGTTGTTAAGCAGGATTCAAGATAGCAGCATCAGCAGTAATAGGGGTTTAGTAGGGGTTTCAATAATTTTTTCAATAAAGGGTAGCTGATGATGTAATAGGCAGCTGTGCCCAGAAAAAAGTTGGTAAAACCAAAACATAAGAGCCAACTTTAAAGCCAGACAGACAATGGTAAAAGTTCTAATAAGCAGTGGTAAACTGCTAGTAACCAGCTTTTAATGAAACTACTGCCATAGTCAACCTTTATGAATAACTTAAGACAACTATTCTTCAAATTTGGTTTGTTCATAATTTCATACACACTTTTTAGGACTGGTGAAAAAAATAACTCTTAAAACATTTCACAAGTATGTGACCTAACACATTTTGAGTGTTGCAATAATTTTCATGACAACAAATGATTGCATGGACAACTGAACATTTTGGTGGTATAAACCACCCTGACTAGTGATTGAAATTAACCAAACATATTGGTAATAAACAACACCTTAGAGATAATTTTCATTGTAACCAGTAGGCCAGTTTTAGTTTCATAAGACACAAAAATTGCTGACAACATCTCGATTTCTTCATAGACTTGTTTATCCTGTAGACTTAAGAAAAATCATTATGATGCATTTAAAGCTATAGTGAACATGACACCTGACTGGTGTTCCTGTTATGCAAGTGTAATTCATAATTGGAATGGTCTCTTCAAATGTATCTTCCCTACACATAATTTGCCAGATGCACATAACAAAACTGTCTGGAAATAAAAGGCTTCCAAAAAGTTGAAGAAGAAAGGACAGTGTACAAAGGAACCAAATACTTTAAGTAAAACCTAGGCTACGACAGTAGGAATTAAATATGTTACTATTTCAAACCACTGCAACAAATATACCGGGTAAATATAATTGCAATTTGGTGCCATAACAATACAAAAAACGTTAGACTAGATTAAAATTATACTAATTAGGTTGTAAAATCATTGACCATAACCGTTTTAGTGAGAGTCAGTTTCAAATTTTAATCTCTTAGACTGGTGCAATTGTTAATAGTCTGTTGTGGTGTATACAAAAATTAGCATGCACAGACATTTAGAATCTGGTGGGAATAAATAAAAGAGCATTCAAACAATTTATTCAGATTAAAGAAAAAAAAGTTTATATAGGAAAGCATAGGGTATGAATACTTGAAAGTATGTGTACGGCAAACGATATTTAAATTCGTATAAGAAAATGGTCAAAAATTGTGAGCGAAACTTAAACTAAACAAAATTCCGAGCGTTAAAGGTCAAACTAAACCCAGCAGTATCTTCCCGAGATAAAATGTTTCTCGGATTATGCTGGCTTAGTTGTTTTCTCCCGTTGTTATCGAAAGCTATAAACGAAATACAACACGCGTGAAGTCTATTTTGGGAAGTGCAGGAAAAGGGAATAAGTTTAAACACTTCTATGCCCAAAGAAAAAGCCTTACTTCAGCCAAAAGATACAACTCATTAATATTTCAAACAAAACCATTCCTAGTTGGTGGCCGCAGCGACAATGTTCTTATGTTTGCAGAGAGCACTTTAAACGTGTGTAATTAGATCACAAAACCTTTTTTCTTCGGCGTGGTTTTCTGGTTTTCATCGTCTCCAGACAGTTCGTTTTCAGCATTTTCTTTCTTATTAACAGAGGCCTTCAAAAAAAACAAAAAAAAAGATTGAAAAACAAACGTTCAGTGAAATCAACAAAGCAAGTCGGTCGTAAATATACAAGGCTAAACATGAAACACAAATGCACATCTACATATCGTCCCTGCCGTAGTGATATTATAATTTGCGTTACCTTTCCGTCCTTAGAGGAAGCCGTAGATTCGCCAGGAGTTGGCCAATTTGTGATATCCGTGAACTCACTGCCCTAAAATTCAACAGACAGCAACACCTGAGCAAATGAATAACCCGCGTTGTGGCTCCATTGCGAGCATGTAGCAAACTAACCACCAACCCTATACCCCTGAGTTTCACTTACCTTGCCCTTGCGTTTAGCGGCTTTCACAACAGTTGGTTTCGCAGCTTCTTCTGAAAGAGATATACACACAGGGACTAAAAACGAGTTGTTTAAAAAACTAATGGACGTAAAGGAACCTTTTCCTTTCGTACCTTTTTCGCCATTGCTTTTCAAGTGTCTTGTCCAAGGATTTTTCGGCGGGGGAGGTACTTCCATAGGATCATTGCGATTCCCCTCTTTCTGCGAAGTGTTTTCGCTTGAAATATCGTTGTCTTCTACTGCAGCAGTATGGTTTTCGACTTTGACGTGTTCTTCAACATGTCCACAACTGTTGTTAACTTGATTTTTACCCTCCACGATATCAAGTTTCGTCTTAGGAACGCTTTCGACTTCAGTCATAATACGGAGTTGAACGTGTTGTTACGTCGACGTATTTCAAACAATTCCACAAGGCAACCTTCAGCCGACGAACAACCTTGAACCCCACACACGAAGAGCAGATAGTCTCAGATTGTGTCCGCGAAGGTTTCCTGCGTTCTTCCAAAGGTAAACAACCTAAAATATCAGGCAAATTTACCGCTTTTCTTCACCATTCAGCCATGTGGCTAGAGAGACCGAATCTTGACTCCGCAAAACCCTAGTAGCCATGCGCGGAGCAAGTGATCAGGACTGCGAATGGACCAATCAGCTTCGACATTAGAACAAAGAAAGGAAATAAATAAAAGCTTGTCTTTGGGTCAGTCACAGGCTGTACAAATATGAAAGGACTACCCGTGCTTAGATGAAACATTAAAGACAAAATAATGGCGATACCTTCCTTACCTGTTGTATTAGAAACGTGAAGCGAATTTCTCGACGCCTTATAGCTCTAAGACGTGGAATACTCTAGCCAAACAAAAGAAATCAATTTGTCAGACGGTTTTTTTTTATTTACGAGACATTTACATCAAAGTGCTTCTTTAAAACTATAGGCGAAAAGTTTGATTATCTTGTCATGAATATTCATTACTGTTTTCTGACTGTTGAAAGCAGCTGTTTTCAACTGAAGAGTGTTTTCTCACCATATTATCTGAATTTCCGAAACTGGTACGACTGGGTCGGAAAAGGATTTGAGTCAGTCATAAGCTTAATTGGAAACAAATACTAAGTAAACTATGCGACAGGTTCGGGCTTCAGGCTAATCGTGCACTTTAATCGACTGAGGGATGCTTTAATCTTTTTGTGTGTGAAAACTCAAACAAGGGCAGTCAGGGAAAAGTTAGGACGGCTCATTTAAATTTTATCAGTCACCGCTCTTGATATTGAATTGACCTCTTTGGATGATCAATATCTGCCTAAATATTACAACTCATAAACCTTTAGATCACCGTAAAAAAATATAGTCTAGTCTGCGCTTCTCCTCTTGTTGAAACGTTTCTTAAAATTATCAAAAAAGTGTACTACATCAAACTTGAGTTAGGATGAACAAACGGTTAACACAATCTCATGTCAAATCAGTTTTCCTTAGCTGACTGCCCTGCATCAATATTTGAGTTGTGATACTATATATCGGGCTGTATAAAATATACTTTACTATCTCTACACGTGGGGAGTGCACTCAGTCACGCGGCCATTCCCGAGAAATTCATAGCTAGGGGATCAAAGTTCCAGCAAATTTTTCTAAGATGAAGTAATTTCGTGTTTCATGCTTTAATTTTATTTGTGTCCAAGTCTGCCCATTTACATTTGTCATTATCTTAGAGAAGGTTGCGGTTATCCATCGGGGTGACTACCCTTACAATGACGTAGTGCTCGTTTGTCTCAAAATGTTATCATTTCCGGAGTGGATCGTAGCGTTTCGACCGCATTTGACATCGAGTCTTCTCCAGGTGATAAGCTTGACAGGATACGCGACACCTTACAAACCACTGCGCTTAACTGTAACTAGCTGGTACTCAACAACTGTGATCACAGGCAGCCCAAACTCCAGGTGTGAGATGACCATCTTGCGTTATTAGAGTCGTGGCGAAAATATAGCAGTTACTATGGGAATATTTACGACCGCTCTTAGGAAGTAAAATGCAGACAGGTTTTCAATTAAAAAAAAAAACAGCTCACCTTACTTCCAAATTGCATCGCTTGTTGTCTGACCGCTTACTATGTTTAAAAGAAGCCATTTCACCGAGCTACCCATTTCTAGGTTTACTACTTCTAAGAGAAAGGCTCCTTCTCTTAGGAGCAGTAAATCTAGAAATGGATAACGCTCTAAAATGGCCTCGTTGCAACAAAGTAAGCGGTCACAAAACAAGCAATGCTCTTTGAAAGGAAGGTGAGGTATTTTTAATCGAGAATTTTACTCTATTTTTTATTCCTAAGAGGGGTCGTAAATATTCCCATACAAACTCTTGTGACTCCTATTACGCAACATGATCATCTCACTGCTGGAGCTTGAGCTGCCTGTACTGTGATTAGCCTATTTGAAAGCGGAGCTCGCAGCGCGCGCGAAAGGCGCAGCTAAACACCATTCGCAGTTTAAAAAAGTTGATAGCCAATCATGAAGAGAAAATTTCGTAAAAAAGGACCCTGCTACCGACCGTCTGTACAAGACACTACTTTTAGCATGCGCGTTCAGGCCCACATCCACACGGCCACGTTCCTCGTGTTCATCGGACGACTTTGATTTAATTTTTATTCAACCAATAATATGGTTGAGAAAATAAATACAATTGTACAACCATTAATTTTAACCACTGTTCTGCGGCATTTTGTAATAACTACTCATTAATTTTGTGATAAAGGTAGCAACATTTTGTTTGAGGTGGATGCCCATTTCAATGGAAGTGAAGTTAAACCTTTGTTTGCAAGTAACGCAAGTAACGCTATATATCAAAGTTGTAGCCCTATAATCTGTCCATATCCAAATAATGAGGCCTAATAGTCATACTTTGTCACTAATTTAATAATATCATTTTTCCTTACTTGTTTGTATGTTTTTGTGACAAAGTTGATATTATTAAAATTTGCGTCACGGTGTTGTCACAAATTGCGTCGACAAACAATTACGACAAAATGATGCAGTTCTTACACCAAAATACACAAACTATTACAAAATGCCGCAACCGTAGTTACAAAATACGTAGGTAATTACAAAAGGCGTCGTCAGTACAACATGACGTTGAATCACCACCTTTATTACGTTCGATATTCGTATGAAATCATGTGTACATATGGAGAGTCTTACCATTCCCTTCAAATGAAATAATTATATTTAACATAACCTTACGCTCTCAAGCGTATAAATACAGGTTTTGGCTTCACTCTTTCACTCCCACGATCAAAACCTCAATTCTCCTCTCAGTTTTCCATTCATTTCTTTCAATTTTAGAACTGAGGATTTGGTTTTGGATCAAACCATGTCACCTGGTTGATAGTCTTCGTACCTGCAAGTCACATGAAGAGGTACCGATACTGTGAGGAGAAATTAATTTTTGGTCACTCCTGGGAGTGCAAGGATTAAAATACCAATGATGTCTTACATCCCTTCTCTGACCAATTTCAGAGCTAAATTTCCAATTTATCCAACACTAAAACGAGCTATTTTAAAAGTATGATAAAAGACAAAATAACTAATTCTCAAACTACCCTAAATCTTTGAATAAAAACTACCCTAGAATAGGCGCCCCTTAACCCTTTAACTCCCAGAAGTGATAAACATGTAACATCTCCCTGAAGAATTCATACATTATCCTGCAGACAGATAGTGAGATAACTCAAACTTATCAGGTCCACGATATTATCTTGATTGAACACCAAATTCTCATAACCAATTTACATAGAAATGTGGAGCAGCTAGAGGGGAGAATTACCAATCAGGTCTTGGCAGTTAAAGGGTTAAAATAACCTCCTGAAGCTTGCAACTGCACTATTTGCAAATTTGCTTCTTTACAACATGTTCCTTTTTCAGTTTGGCAAAATGCAAGGTTTTAAAACAAGGAGCTGCCCTGTTATTTTAAAATTCATGATTAACTCTGCATATTAATACACAGTCAATGAGGTCATCTATGAGCTCTCTCTATGGAAAAAAAATGCAAGTTTGAGAATACCTCTACCTTTTCAATACAAAAGAAAAAGGAAAACAATTTCACCGAGTGACATTAAGTTGAAAAATAAAACACTATATCATTTCTATCAAAAGGTTAACCCTTTGATATCAAAGACTGACCAGCATCTAATTTCTCCTTGCAATATCACCACTGAACAAACGTTAACGTTACAAGAAGAAAAGAAATAATCACCAACTAAAGAAGTACTTGATTGTTATACAAATTCTCCTTGTCAGCACCTTAGGAAATGTATAGAGAACAGTATGGAGAATTTATACTTGATAAACTCTAGTCTTGACTCAGTCATAATTATTTACAGTATGTACTTTAAAGGGGCTGAGTCACCTAACATCTTAATATTTCAACTGACCATTAGCTATGGAATATATTAAAATACCATCAAAACAGCTCAGACCTTGAACTCTCACAATCTAATCTGTGCTTTTTATTACTTAATATTATTTTTGTCATTGTAAAGTAGTTAGGATCATATTTTTAATATCAAGATGATGCTCCTAAGCAGATACAAATTGTCTATTTCCCCCACCTACTTTGAGGGACAATGTACTGATGACATAAGGAGAAATAGCAATAAAAATTTGAAATATAATTCTCTGTAAGCAAACAGAGGCAAGACTAGAAAAATTTGGAAGCTGAAAACCAAGTTAACTTGGAAAAACATTACAAAGCACAATCTTTCTTCAGTTTCATGTTGCTCATTTTGGGCAAAAAAAGTTTTCTAACATTCATCAGAGGTAATATTAAAGTTAAAAGGTTCATCCAAATCTCTGTAACATCACCTTGGATGCAATGCTGGTTCGTTGCAAGTTCCCCCCACAACCCCCCCCCCCGCCCCCTTTCATTTCATTACTTTTCCCTAACAGTTCCATAGAAACAATTTACACCTCTGAGTAAAAAGGGATACTGCAAGAGTAAAGTAAAGAGTAAAGTACCATACACAAGAAAATGACAGATCTGGTCTGGAATTGGAGCCAGATATTCTGGCCCAAAGTCCAGCTAAACTATTTTTCATCATATCTTTTTGTAAAATGTTTGCTATTCTAATTCTAAGTTTAGTGCTCACAATTAAAAAAAACAAACAAACAAACAACAAAACAAAAATAAAACTAAATAGCTGAACAAAATGACCTTCCTTACTCTAGTCTACATTGCTTTTAGGACCTTCCTTACTGTTGTCTACATTGCCTTTAGGATTTTCTTTTGATTATCTAATGGATAAATGCAAGGAGGTGGAAATTTTCTTTCTACTGGCATGATTTTACAACACTGATACTCAGGGTTGTTGCTAAGCACCAGCTGCCTGCAAAAAATTGGCCAGCAGTCACTTGGTGAAGCACAACAGGCACTTCTGACATAACGCATGTACAATTGTTCAATATCAAACACTATCATTGAGCTGCCTCACTTGAATTTTCAGCCACCAGCCTCTTTTCTTAGCTACAACCCTGAGCACATCACACTCCTAAGCATGTCACTGCTTTCCTTTCTCTGCAAGATGTATGTTATCATTGGTTCTGCTTTTCCCTTCATAGTAACAGGCCCTCGCTTTTTGAACACAAAACGATCATGTGGCTGGCACAGCAGCGATCTGAAGTGAAAGAAGGTGACAAATTGTAGTCATTAAATAACCTTTTCACTCCCAGAATCTAAATACCTTGATTTGTGATCAACATGCAACATGTAAATTACTATCCAAATTTAAATTCATTATCAAATTAATAATAGCTGATGACTGAGGAGGGGGAAGGGAAAGGCCAAAATTCCTGCTAATGGAATCTCTTGGGTAGGAGGGAAAAGCCAAAATCCCTGCAGATGGAATCCTTGGTGTAGCATCCCTAGGGGTGGATTCAATGATAACTACTGGTGACTAAGGAGGGAGGAGGGAAAAGAGAAAAGGCAAAACCCCTGAGGGTGGTATCCCTAGGTTGGGATCCTTGGAGAAGAATTCAATAATTATGGCTGGTAACTAGGGAGGAGGGAGGGAAAAGGCAAAATCCCTAGGGTGGTATTCCTGAGGGTGGATCCAATAATTACAACTGGTGACTTATTAGGGAGGAGAGAAAAGGCCAAACTCCCTGCAGATAGAATCCCTGGGGTAGGATCCCTAGGGGTATGATGACTAAGGAGGGGAGAGGGAAAAGCCAAAATCCCTGGGGGTGGTATTACTGTGGGGGATCCAATAAATATGGCTGGTGACTGAGGAAGGGGAATGAAAGGCCAAATTCCTTGGGGGTGGTATCTCTGAGGGAGGTGCTCAAAGTTTGGGAGGGGGGAGTGGGGCTTTAGGAGACAAAATATGGGTTGGTTAACCAATAAACCTATAACTCAAACTCATTAATCCCAATCAGTGACAGACCTGTAGGCATATTCTGTCACATTTATCTTTCCTCTCAGTCCAGTAGTTTCTGTGCGACTTGTCAGGTTGACAGTGTTTCCAAATAGACAGTAGCGGGGCTTCTTCTGTCCAACAACGCCAGCCACAACCTCCCCAGAATGAATTCCAATTGTGATCTAACACGAGAAAAGCACATCTCTTGGAGTTCACACATAAGTTATCACTTTAACTAAAATAAAAACAATCACACTTTGAACAGCCCCAATTCCATGTAAGCATGATTGCATCTGCTGACTTTTAAAGACATACTATTACCTGCATCTTTCTACCACGTGCATTCACCTCCTGAACAATGTCAATCATGTCGAGAGCAAGATTTGCAATGTTAGCAGTATGATTTGTGCACCTTGTTGGCAACCCACTCACAGCCATGTATTTGTCTCCAACTGTCTCAACCTGTAAAATGAGCATAAGGTAAGGTAAGGTAAGGTAAGGTTACGCCTCACATCATGGGGGGAACCAGGTTGTACTCCTGGGTAGAGGAGGCACTATGAAAGTAAAGTGCCATGCTCAAGAACACAACACAATGACCCAGCCTGGTCTCAAACCCAGGATTCTTAACACAGAGTTGAGCCTGCTAACCATAAGGTCAGTGGCTCTCCTTTGCAGTGGCTACAAGAACAAATAGCATCTTTTCTTCTCCAGGAATAAAATAAGTCATAGTATTGTTTTGCCTCCTCAATTGGGTCACAGATCCATCTCAGATTATTCCCCCCCCCCCCCCCCCCCCATCTCTCACTGAGTTTCCAAAATATCTCTGGCAAAAGGACACAATACAATGACCACCTCTGGGGCTTGAAAGCAGCTTCTCCCTTGCCTGCTAACAGGCTGCCTCCTACGCTTAGGGCAGGGAAGTCTTTGGCCAGAATTAGCTTGGTTTTTCAGTAGAGACAATTCTACTAAAATAGCAATGTATACCTGTTTTCCCGAAAGTTTTTGTTCTTATATTGTACCTTAAAAACTTCATTGTTCTTGTCTGCCAGAGCATCAAACCTGATATAGGTCTCATTCAAAAGTTCCACAATTTCCATTGGTTCACTGCTCTGATTACAATAATTTGTAAAATCCACAATACCACTGAACATAATTGTCACAATCTCATATTTTTTGGCCATTACTGGTCGCTTCAGTCTGAGGTCATTTGCAACTGATGTCGGTAAGATGCTGTAAAGGAGTCTATCAGTAAGCTGCTGCTCCTGCTGCAGCTCACGTGAGGTCTGCTGAAGCTTGTCAGTCAGTATCTCTAGTCGCTGAGAAAGACGTGATTCTGCATTGTGCTGTTCAGAGAGTAGAATGAGATCTCTCGTGGCATCGTGAATTGGAATATCACTCAGGTACAAACCTTAAGAGTAAATAAAAACAAGTATCAATATTTGGATTCAATATTTTGGATTCTGGGAGCCAGATGCCACTAAAATTTACTTGACAGGAATGATAACAAGATTCTCCTTCACATTTTGCAGACAGCAGACCCTAACCTCAATGAACCTGAACCTAAGTGAATAACTTTACATACTATATATTAAAAGTATAAAGACTTTGAAAGAGAATTTGTATTGTGACCATGGGGGTTATGGGTTTATAGACTATGAGCAATCCCTGCTTTTGACAAAGTCTGTTGTGCAAGTAAAACAAAATTATAAAAAAAAATTGATGTAACCAACTCAAGTGATGGACCTCACAGAAAAGGAGGAACTGCTTAAAGACTAATGGGTTTACGTTAAGTGAATCATACCAATTTCATTGAGACCATCCAGGTTGAGAACACTTGGAGAGCAAAGGAACATGATGCTGTCACATTCAGGAAGGTACATCATTTGACCACGAAATCTCATCGTAGGAAAATCCAAGGTACCCACATCATCTTCAGAAACTGTTGTCAAGGTAGCAGAGTCTAAAAGTCCTTCTTTTGTTTTAACAACATATACCTTATTGATAAACTGTAAAATGTTATCAAATGTCAGTGAAATGTGAGGACGAATACATTCAAACACTTCTTCCACTTTAGTTTCACCAACTTTAATGGAAGGCAAAACTCGCAGCAATGAAATTCCAGCTTGGTAAATAACCATTTCATTGTCAAAGAGAATATGAAAGGGACATGCTTGGCAGAAAGTCTGACTACTGATGCAAGACCCCAATGTAACTAGCTCCAACTTCTGTTCAATCTTTTGAATCTGCTCGTCGTGTTGTTTAAGTTGCATTATATCTTCATAGTTCTCAGGAGTAACAACAATCTTAGACCAAGTCTTCTCCTGGTTTGTAGACACAGCTACCTCAACATTCACCTTTGCGTTGTAGACCTCTCTTGCCACGGCTTTCACAACACCAACAACCATATACTCAAGGCCTGACCTTTCAGAATAGTAATAGATTTCTATCCCACTGCCATCCGGACTATCTTTGGCATTAAATGAAGGTGCTCGTATACCAGGAAAAATATACAGCAGATGCTCGTGCAGTGCATCTAGACTGTTGAAAAAGTCCTTTAAGTTGCTTCCAAGACTATCCAGCATCTTCTCGTAGCCAGAGTTTTGGCAGTACTCGAAGAATATTTCCCCAAACTTCTCCAAGATCACATTGTGCGATAGCCCTGTATAAAAGTTGGTAAGACAAATTAATTATATTCAAATAGCAAAGTTTGTAGATTAAAATTTTAGTATGGGTCACTGCTTAGAGAAGAAAAGGCTCAAAATCCCAAGGGAGAGGAAGAGGGCAAACTAAGTTATAACAACATCCAAGGGATATTGTTTGATTTAAAAACCAAATTCTCAGATAGTACATTAATAGAATATATGGAAGTCGAGAAGGAGAATGGAGAATGAGATCTTGGCACTGAAGGGGTGGAACCCTAAATGCTCCTGAAGACAAAAAGAATTTGCTTAAATCCAAAAACAATGTGTTGTTTGGCAGCTGCAAGAGTCAAAATCAAATAAAAGAAGACCTTACAAATTAATCTGCTGGAAAAACACAGATTGTCTTATGCTATGTGCAAAAGGTATTTTTCATCTGAAGTAGTTGTTAATGCTGGTGTCAATTTGAATAATCTATTGTAAGACGTGTCAAAATCGATCTACTGCAATTGTCAAAATTGTCATCACATAAGTTGTGGAACAGAAAGACAAATCCCTCCTCTAGAGAATACCCTGAAATTTTTGCGCCATTATACTTTTTAACGTACCATACTAACTCGCGGCATTATTTACAAGCATGGATGAGTAGCTTGATGTACATAAATGCTTGATCGCATTAGTCTTTGTTAAAAAATAAATTTTGATTAGCGCACGAAAGAATTCATTTGGCTTCTTACTGCTTTAGCATTACTAATAGAAACTGCTCTTTTAAAAAGTTTTGTCACAAAGCTTTCTCAGAATCTAAAAATGAATCACTTCTAGAATATGCATGTAATTTGTAGTTGTGATTGAGAAAGTTGCAAACCCCCAAGCTCTTTAGGAAACAAAAACAAGATGTATGCAAAAAATATGAATTTTCTCCCGATCTAGTCTATATAATTTTCTTTTTCACAACGTTAAAACTTGTCTTAAGAGGTCATCTCGGTTTATAAATACTCTCTGTCCAAATTCGCAAACAACACTGCCAAGTGATATGATTTCGTGCAATTGCTTTTAATTCATCGTCACATTCAGAACTAAACCATTCCACAAAGGCATAAATAAATATAAATAATACCGCAATTTCTAACGCGTTGACCAGCATTTGCCGATATTTAGCTTCTTCAGAAAACGAGGGTCATCTATTCAACCACAGATCCGGAGACAGGTAATAATAGAAACCCAACCGTGACCATAACAGTGAGCCAATACAAGAACCAAATGTAAACTCACCCAGAACCTCCGAAGCGACTCTTAGCAGGTCAAACGTATTTTGATCATCATATATTCTCCGTTGATTGAATTCTCCTGTTTCTCCTAAATCGATATTTGCTTTCTTCCTAAGGAGATAAAGATTAACAGTAATCAATCACGCTTAAGCGAAGTTCTCGCTTTTATGGATACACGAGCAATGCAGTTGTTTCCTTCGCGCGAGATTCATCGCTTGCGCGCTGTAAAGCTGATCACAAAAAGCAGTACACAAACGAAATCGTTTTGCTATACATACAGTATTTCTTCCCAAGTTCCGAAGCTGCTCTCTCGCAATACTAAATCTTGCAAAGCTTGGTTTACAAAGCCGTACATGGTCACAGTTCGTCAGGATGCCAGGCGAAGATGTACACAACCCGAGCAGTCGATAGATGTATCAGCTAAGGAGCAGAGTTGACACTGGACACTTTCTAGTAACACTGATAATAAACGTCCATAACAAATGTCACCTATTTTGCATAATAATGGTCATTCTCATTAACGCAAATTGTTTCGATTGGTTCAGACTCGTACATATCCGTTAAGATAAGCTTACCTGGAAAGAATCAAATCTACTGATATCGCCGAAAAAATGACACTTTAAACCAATATTGTTATTTGCTGATCAACCTCATACTTGCTACATTGGCCAGGCGCCAAAAATTTGGAATGGCGGGAATTTGCTAGAGAAAATAACACTCACCTCAAACGACCTGCATATCATATCGCATTTGACCATCTTTTAAGTTAATGTTGGAGCTCACCTTTACATTCTCCAACATTGTTCCTTTACCAGAAGATAAAAAAACAAAAAAACAAAACAAAACAAAACAAAACAAAAACACTTACGCCAAAATGAGGGAAAAGACAGACGACATAAAAACTCTTGAGGGGTGGGGTAGGGGGTTACAAGCCAGTTCAGTGAATAAGACGTACTCCTTTGCGGTGAGAACAGACGACCTGTTCAAACTATCCTGTGATATGGAAATGCACAGATGGAAATCTCGTAACCGCCGCCTTAATGCACCGATTAAGTTCAGCTGTTCCAAGTAAACAACTGGAAGACCCCCCACCTTGTTTTCCTCGCTTCAGACCTCCGCTACGCTGTACCGCATATCCGGATATTGTTGAAAATAGAAACTGTATTTTTTTTTTCTCCGTTTTCAAAAAGAATTCGCACCTACACGTGGTGTTTCCGGATCGATTCCTTTCCGCTAAACGGGAGGGAAGCAAAAGATTTACAAAAGAGAACAAACACTCAGGTCGCCGTTTTCCAAAATTCGTTTTAGTCCTTCCACTCAAAAACGACAAGCCGGCGTTTGTAAAAGAGAACTGTTAATGACAACCTCCGTCTTTGAAAATGTGTGTTAAAAATCACGAGACACTATCTCCTCCCGACTTTTTAAAGCATTAGAGAGCAAACAAATAGTTCACAAAGTAGGCAGTTTAGTCATGCAGGTTCAACTGCCAGTCAAACCCCTCCTTTGCGAATTCTCGAGAAATTCTTATGGAGCCACAAAATGTGCTTCCCCCTTGAAAGGTGATATATGCTTACCGCAAGAATGCATGTTCGGGGGGGTTGCAAGGGGGGGAGGGGTTCACTTTGACTCTTTGAAAATACCAAATATTTGACAGAAAAATTTTGTAATCACTTGCTAATTCACCCAAAAGACTGTTTCAAAGTTTATTGAGAAAAATAAGTTATTGACCAAGCGTGAGGTCAGGATAATGCATTAGTACAGGCTTGCTTATCCAACCTACTCTAAGAGAGCAATTTTCACATTAGCGTCGATATTAATCTGACATTGCATTGTCCTTGCTTACTATGCTCTGTGAATCACCACTTTCTCAATCAATCAGATGTAAAAATAACACTACTCATGACTTGATTGCTCGCGTTTTTCCCGCACTTTAGGCGGTTTGAACATCAATCACGACTTGGTTGCCCGCGTTTTTCCCGCGCTTTAGGCGGTTTGTTTGTTTGTTCTTCAAGTTCTCATTAGTTCTTCAGGATCTTTTCCTTCCTTAAGATTGGCAGTTGCGATTATTTTCGTTTTGGTTTTTACGACATTCAATCGAAAAGCGCTCTTATAACAGAATACCAAAAATGAAAGAAACACCAGTCACAAGTTTCGTTATGATATTGTTATTTAAATGAAGGTTCAATGTTTTCAGTTTTTTCAAAGTTTAAGATTTCACAAGCCCGCGAAAACGGGTTCCTGTTAACATTGTCACACAAGTGTTGACTTGCTTTTCATTTAAAGTGTCTTTAAAGGATTCTGAACGAGAGAAGGAATCATATATTCACATACTTAGGCAACAACTGAATGAAATAATTGTACGCTAAATCTGTGGCAGTTAAAAAATATAGCTCTAGCCATTTTTATATCCCTAAGATACATCTGCAGGGCCCTTAGATTCGAGTATTATTTACACTGCGTAAATTACATATGACTCTGGTCAGGAGTAATCTTATATTACTTATATTCCTTACACTCCAAGAAATGATTGAAAATTAGCTTCTCCTCACAATTTGAATACAACTTCCACCAAAAAGGTGATGAGAAAAGACATATTTATACACAACACCAAATTCGCCGATAAATTAAAAGAAACTGTATGGCAACCAAAATAACTGCCAAATAAAGGTTTCAGAAGATCTGTCAAAGTGCTCCAAAACTTCGATTCTTCAATGATGCAGAGAAATTATTTAGGTCTTTTTTTAAGTGTATTTCGTAAGTTTTTATATAACGCAAGTGATCTCACAAATTGTCGCTTAGCAACGTATCGAAATTTTTTCATAACGCTGATGAAAAGATGTGGATTATTGTAAATTTTTCAGCTAAATTTTTAAACATTTCGTTCGTTTATCTCTTGTATAAACCTAATGATTCAAAAAATAATAATTTTTGAAAAAGAATGGCGACTTTGTGTCTGAAGTCTTAGATCAGTTCATGGGTAAATATTGCTTCAATGGTGCTTGCAACTCGGAAACAATGACTTCTTATTCCTCATCTTAAAAACTTGGGTAGCTAATCGTATTTACATCCTATTTGGAGGGGTAATTTCCTGGGAGCCCAGCTGGCGGCCACGCGGGGAAAGCCCGTTTCCTCTGTGCCTTAATTTTCTCAAAGAAAAAGGTCTACATCCACAGAAGACGACGAATAGTTCCCTAACCTAATTTCTTCCAATGAAAGGGACTGAGTACTAGCCATGCGCCTCAGTTATAACGTAGTCTCAATTTTTTGGCTTAGCTCTACCAATTCCGTCAAGGACTCCTCATCCATTCCGATCAGGGAAGCGTCACCATTGATGTTTTTAATGTCAAGATTACTGTCCTCTATTTCCTCGTCATCATCCGCAGCTTCGTCAATACTGTCGTCTCTGTTGAAGCTGTTGGCTTTGCGCACAGGACACAGAGAGGTTACCGTTATTCTCCGTTTCTTAGTGTTCTTGTTTCCTTGGTCCTTTTTCAAACTTTCCAGCCGTTCGTTAACCGAGGAGGCGAAGTCAACCGAGCTGATTCTTCGCTGGGGCGGGCCGTCTGGGGAGCTACTGCGGTAAGCGGCAGGTCCTGTATCACTTCTTCGTTTCATCGCTGGAGAGTGCGTCGGAGAAGTCCTCGGGGACCGAAACATGCAGATGTTGTTCGGTGGAACAGATGCAGCGATATCCAGAATTGACATTCGTTGTTTTGCGTTCTTGTTCCTGATCAGGAAGAAGCATGGTAGTGGGTTGGGGATCTCCGTGTTAGGAATGAACTCGAAATCAGAGGAACCTTTGAGAAAGCTGTACAGAAGGAAACGAAAAGCATCTATAGCTAATATATTTTAAGTGCTTGAGTCCACCACGGATATCATGTCTTCTCAGAATGTTACAAAAATCGCTTAATCTGTCAATCAAACAATCAATCAGTATGTCTGTCGATCAGTCAGCGAGTCGGTTGATTGGTCAATGAGTCAGTCAGCCAGCCGGCCAACAAGTCAGTAAGCTAGCAAGTAAGTCAACCAGCCAGTCAGTCAGTGCCAATCAGCCAGTCAGCCAGTCAGCCAGTCAGCCAGTCAGCCAGTCAGCCAGTCAGCCAGTCAGCCGGCCAGCAAGTCAGCGAGCTAACAAGTCAGTCAATCAGTCAGTCATTCAGTCAGTCAGCCAGTCAGTCAGTCAGTCAGTCTGTCAGTAAGACAGTTAGTCAGTCAGTCGCTCAGTCAGTCCGCCAATAAACCTCTCAGTCAGTCATTTAGTCCGTCGCGCAGTTAACAAATCAATTAGTTTGTCTGTCAATGCATCCGTCAGACAATCAATCATTCAGAATAGCTTTGTTTTTAAGTATCGAAAATCTTGGAATTTAATGAATAACACGATTCTCATTACAGGTCTACTTGTCCCTTTGCTACTGTTTTCGTCAGCTCTTATTTCTCCTCACCGTTTAGTCTCGTAGCTGACGTTTATGTATCCTGGTTTGCTTCCCGATTCCATCTTGTTCGCCAGTGTGACAGTGCTTCCAAACAAACAATAGCGGGGCATCATTTTGCCAACAACTCCAGCCATAACCGACCCACTGTGAATTCCGATTCGAATCTGCCAAAGAAATAAACGTTCCCAGTGCTTCCCATGTTACCACAATTTGCCTCGGCTGAACTGGGGGCGGGGTAGGGGGGATGGTCAGGAGGGCTACCTCTTGTTTGATAAACAGACATCCCCCTTGTTCACTTTCAACGACTCTCCCTCGATCTTAGCTGCTTGCGCAGTAGTGCTAAATTAATGACTGCCTGCAAACTTTGGCTGCCTGCAAACTTTATAACCTATGACAGACTCCTAGTCAGTGAATATGAGCAAGTAAGAAAGATAGGGGGGTCGTCATCACGCAAATTTTTCCCATCGCATCGCATCCCATCCCATCCCATCCCTGCCATTTGCCACTAGCCATGGGTACTTGCTCCACACCCAGATGTCGTGCGCCTTGGAATACGGGATGGCGCATTGGGCGTACCGAAGTTATGCTCATCTTTCTCGGAACCGCTCAAGAAACGAAAGTTCTGTCTCTTGAATTATCATATGTGTAATTAGTGCAAATCACATCTAATACCTTGAGAGGAGTTTTGTCAACAGGTGACAAAACCTTTCGAGAAGCTTCCATCATTGAGCATGCCATGTGAGCTACCTTCTCTGCATGATTGTCACATGGCTTTGGTAGACCTCCAACAACCATGTAAGCGTCACCAATTGTCTCCACCTAAGTGATGAGAAGAAACAACTTGGAGAATGAATACATTACCACTCTTGCTTTAATAACTGCCAAGAGAAGAAAGCTGCAGCTAAGCCCCGCAGCAGGCGAATCTGTAAATGCAACGGTTGCTAAGCTAAATAAAGAAAAAGCACTTTCAAACCCTAATCCTATGCGTATCTGAGAACAATGGGAGGAAAGTGTGACTCTAAACTAAACAACCCTATTCCTAACTCAACATTGAGTGATCTCTGAGAAATACCTTACGCACAGAACGAAGGCAATACAAAAAACAACACTACATGAAAGCACGAAGAAAACGAATCGAACTTCGTCATAATCCAAAAATTAAAGTGAAGGAAGAGAACAATTTTTATTCCCAACACCTGTGGGGGAAAAAAATTCGTGGATGCTATTTCAAAGTCATTGTTTTTAAAATTATTTAGTTTACACATCGCTTGTCCATGGAGAAAGACCCGTTTTGGTTCTTTTTAAGCCAAAATGAATAATTCAAATTTTATCGGTATTATAAAAGTGATAAAGGCAAAATTTAATTTTAGTTTCGGCTGTAAGTTGTTAAGTACACCTCCTCTTCAATCCTAGGGATAAAAAAATTAAAAATTAATCTTGAAAGGATCTAGGCCAAGGAGCGGAAGACTGTTCTGATTGGAGATAAATTTTAAAAATGTTTTTCTAATTTTCATTTTCCTTCTTTTGCCAGACTGAAGTTAGCTGAGTTAGGCAGTTTTTTTTTTTGCTATACAGATAAAGCAATAAAACACCCCTGAAACTTTAAAGCCATTACAGATTATAAACATTGAAACCACATTTTTCTCAAAAAATTTAAATCGTTTTTGATGATAAAGGATAGAAGTGAAGTGATTTAAGATTCTGACTGTAACTTTGTAGTTTAAAGGGTATTTGAGTCGTTTTTCTTCTCTCTCGTTCAGTTCTGTTGGGTTCCAATCAATTTTCATTCATAAGCTACAGAATCCTAGCAATCAACGCATGCAAATTCACTCCAAAATGCCGCACCTCATGATGAGATGACCGTCTTTGATAAGATGCGGCTATGGACCCAATAAGGTCTTAAATGATGATTTTGTTGGATCAGATAAATGACATAGCTAATTCTAAATACTGATTTTGTATCCTGCAAAAATCCTTTCGCTCAGAGCGCGTAATGATTACAGAGATAAATTCAAATCTCGCAGAACTCGTTGTCTGCTCCATTAACCGCCTACAGCCAACGTTCCATGTTCCCGTAAAAAATACAATGATTAGTTTTTTAAATAAAGCATTAACTGTAAACACAAAAAAATTGCCCGAAGGCAGCAGGTTGTCTGTTTGTTATAAATAGCACAGAAACGTAAAAACACGCGAAGAAAAATATATTGATTAATCTATCAGTGTTATTTATTCGTTTCCCTTGAGAAACCTTAGATCTTTCTCCTCGGATTACTCCCAAGCTATGAGGACTCCATGTGATCGAGAAAATGTGAACTATAGATTCAGTTCAAACTCCTTAAGAAATATCTTGTCACTTCGCATATGAATAATCTATAAATTTTGTCAGTTCATGCAAAATTCATAATTTAAACTGCAAACTAAAAATAAACAGAAAAACTGATGAAAATGAGATCTATTGGAGTCTTCTTTTCATAGACACTCCCACACATTTGAATTGAAAAATGAGAAGTTTTTTTTAATAGGCGCCAAAACTTCGCACATATTGGCATAAAATTATTAGTTTAATAGAGAGGCCCTTCGTAAATTCGACAAAACTTGACAATGTCCGCGTTGATAATCTTAATCTTAAACATTATCTCAGTATAGATGGAAGACATATTATTTTCTATTACCGCTAACCATGATTAGACTATCATATACAAAAAAAATAACATTATTAATTTGAAGCGTAAAAATATTATTCCTTCGAAAATAGTCAAAATAACTGATGACAAAAAAATGTTATGGAGTTTTCAGTGTAAATTTTGTAGACATTAAAACCATGCTGATAAGCTATTAATTTCTTGGAAAAAAAAAGACGAAAACAGAGATTGACGTTTGGAGGGTAATAAAGAAAACTTTTTATCACTCGATCTCCAGTGTAGCGTTTCCACTTGCCTTTAGTAATTTCGTAAGTGGAAAATCGGAAAAAAAATCCCTCTTATATTGAAATAGTAGGTTACGTATTGCTATTCAAAATGTGGTTTAATGAATGCCGTATGTGCTTGCTTTGTTTTGATTTAAACCTTAAGCTTTTAATCTTTCTGCTTTCCTCTTGGATGCAAATAAACATTTTGTTCTGGTGGAAATATCCGGAGTCGAAATTGCAGAAGAGTTCCAACAGAGAATATAAGTTTTTTTGGCCGTTGCAAACTGAAGTCCATTGCCAAAATATAAGTTTATCGTGAAGATAAAATAATTTGTTACGTGGGGTCATAGCCGAAGAGAGATGGCAAATAAAACGCTTTTATCCAGGAAGTCTCAAAAGCGTCTCAAAGAAGTGGGACTGTCAAAGTAGTCAAATATCAAGGGAGGCGATATTTGCATAAAAAGTTTGGACAAAAAATAGAGATGATAAGAAAAGAATATTGTGTCGATGAAAATGAATGCTGCGGCAAACCTTTCAGTATTAATTATTGATAGTAATGCGAAAAGAAATACGAATTAAGATGCTAAACGATAAGATTCAGACAATAAAGGCATAAAAGAGACAGATTTCTGTTGTTTGACGCGTCTATAGAAATGTGCGAACAACGAGAACAGACAGTTGTTTGCAGAAGAACTGACAGAATTTAAAAGAAATATTATCTTCGCGTGTGTGTGACAGTTACATCTCAGGCGCGAGACTCAAAGAGATCAGCGTTGTCATCGCTAATAAAATATAAACCCGCTAAAGGAGATGAACGGAGATCGAAGGTTTATTGTAAACAACAGAGCCACCAACGGTGAAAAAAAGTCGCAGGCTTAGTTTTGCAGCGTTTTGTAAACACTTGTCAATCACAAACGACCATCTCTCCCACAAACACAAAAGCAGATTTAAAGGCCAAAAAAGAAGTTTATTATTCTTACCTTGTAAACATCGTTCATCCCACTCAACATGTCAAAGTAGGTGTAAAGTTTGTTCAGCATCCGCACGATGTCCATGGGAACAATTTTGTCGTCGGAACATAGCGCTGTAAACCCGACGATGTCGCTGAAAAGGATCGTGACCAGCTTGTAGTTTTCCGCGGGCACCGGTTGATTCAACCGCAGTTTAGCCGCGACTTCTTGGGGCAGAATAGAATGCAGCAATTCGTCTGTGCGTTTTTTGTTTTCCGTCAGTTTAACTTCCAGTTTCTTCAGGTCGTTGCTAGTTTCTTCCAACTTTTCCACCAATTCTCGCTCGGCTCTTCTCGCCTGTGACATAAAAATCAAGTCACGCGTAGCGTCGTGAACAGGTATATCGTTGAAAAAAATACCCAGATTCTTAAAACTGTCTAAGTCATTTGCCCGAGGAGAACACAGAAATAGAATACTGTCGTTCTTGGGAACGTAAATCATCTGACCCTTGAGGCGTAATAATGGATTTGCAATGCTCATTCTCCGATCTTCTGGACTGCCTGACACGTTGGACACTGTATCCGCCGCAAATCGCAGCGCGGACTGTTTTACTGTTACAATAAACACTGTATTTATATGCGCAAGAACAGAATCAAACGCAAATTCCATACGCGGTCTTGACAGTTCAAAAATTTCCTTGAACGAAAATGAATTAGCAGTCGTGAACCGTTTGTCCAGAAGGCGCATCATGGCAACCCCAGTTTGCGTGATGTTGAGTTTACGATCGAACATCACGTGAAATGGAAAAGCTTTGCAGAATGACAACAAACTGAGCCCTCCTCGCCGTTTCTTGCCCATGTTTTCGCTATCCAATGACATCATTGCACTATGATTATCTGCCATGGTTTCTAAATCAAAGGCCTGTAGCCCAAGCTTGGATTGCGTTGCATTTGTGCAGCCTGTCTCTCTGATTGAAAACACCACATGCCCACGTTCGTCTGAGCGCGCTTGCTGCACGCACACCTCCACCTCGGTGTCGAGCATTTTATTCGCTACCGCTTTAACGACTCCAATAACGATGTGCTCCAGCCCTTGCCTCCGTGAGTAGTAGTGGAGGAGCAATGTTCCATCGGGCGTCTCAGTACAGCGAAACGACGGTGCTTCCATTCCTGGGTAAATCGTAGCGAGATGATCGTGGAGTGCATCCAAGTTACATAAGAAATCTCTCAGATTTCTTCCCAGCACCTTCAGAATCCGATCATAGCCGGTCTGCAGACAGTAGTCCAGAAAATGTGAGCCAAAAGCTTCCAAAACAGCGTTCAGAGGCAGAGCTGTTCAAAATAAGTTTACGAAGCAGATTTTCAGGGTTTTTTTGTTTTTATTAAAAATTTCAAATGTAAGATGCACAGAGCTCGCGAGATAAAATTACTTATGCGATAACCCTGGTTTCAGACCGAGTGGAATGTTTGTTAAGGCGATTTACGGTATATCAGCCCATGCGAACTTCGTCTATCTCAAAACCTGTTTGTAATCAATAAAATACGAGCTGAACAGTTTACTATATTGCATACCTAGAGTCTCGCAAGCCGCAGCGACCAAACTCAAGGTCTCCTCATCATCGTAAATTTTGTGAATAAGGTATGATCCGCCGTCCAATTCTACCCCAGCCTTCTCGCTGAAGAGAAAAACAAAAAGAATATAATTGCACTATACAGGGGCCCTTTTCCACTTACAATCCATTTAAGCGTTCCAAAAGCTATTATTGTCTCCTTACACGATAGATCGCCAAACGTCTTCGCCGAACTTAGAAACGACCAAGTCAGCTAGTGCACAGTGAATGAATCCATACTGCGAGAGAAACAAAGATACAGTTGGTAACACGCTACACAGATAACTCAAGCGATCTTTGAAAACGAGAGCAAGGAGATCTTACCATATTTCTGCTGCACTCGAGAAGTTCAGCCCTCTGTGTCAAATTCGCGGCGCTCTCTTAATGATTTTCCTGATTGTTTTAGGTGTTAGTCACGTGTCATTGTATCTACCAAAGCATCTAGGCTGTAATTACTGATAGCTCAGGAAATCCAATCGCCTTGGAGTGTCTTTGTCAATAAGACACCTTAGCATCGTATCTGAAAAGCAACCGGCTTGTCAAAATTTACTAAGACTAATTGCGCGTCCTCAGCTCAAAACATCTGATATTGCATTTGCGTTTGCCAAAGTATCAACAAGGCTTATAGTGCAAACTTCTCACGATAGATAAGCTTTAATTCGCACGAAACATAACAAAGTCGAGGACAGAAATTCTGATTTATTCATCCAATTTTCTCCGCATTCTCCGCATTCAGTTCCCAGAGTAAACAAACAATTCGCTCTGCAATACTTTAGGTGTCGAAGTCTTATCGCGTAGAATATCTTTCCTGTGTCCTTCCATATCAGTAAGCACAATTACCTTTTTCTGCACGTTTTTTTGCGATTATTCAGAAACGATAAATTGTCGTCAGCGATCGCGAACTCTGTTTCATAACGCGAAGGTCAATTAGGGATTTAAAACCCTCGAGGCAACACAAAAATGTGACGCCACAATGAAGGATTTTATTGCCACATCTTTGTAGTTTGATATAAAACATCCTGATTGAACAGGCATCGTGACAGCTTATTGTGTGCGAAGTACCATCTTGTACATGAACAATTCTGAAAGTTCAAAACCCAGTTGCTCCTAAAATTAAACATGCGATATTTATGAAAGCGTCCCGTTGGGGCAATAAAATCTACGGATATTAAATGCCCTCGTGCTTGTTGCGTCTTGTAAATACGGCCATACGTGTTTTAGCTTAACTGCTCATGTCCCAAAATATGGTTACCGAAAAGCCATTAATATAATTATTTGTCAAACGAGTGTCATTTCTTTGCCCGCTCGCGTCGAGAATCCATAAATGCATAATGAACTCGACGACCTCTTGGTGAAAAAAATTGAATGGGTCGCCCTTATTTTGACGTTAGTTGCGAATATTCGAAAGGCTTCAACGGTTTTCATGACAATGTGCGTTTTAAACTCACGGCGTTAGCTGGCGATTTATGTAGTTAAGAAGACACAGAAAAGATCTATAATAAAATAAAGTAAATTGAATACTTCACATTTACCGAGGTTGCTGTTGATATCTTATCAATCTGTTTCGGCTTTCAATAACCACTTTGCGTCGAACTGGTATGCTGGAAACACTGGTGGTAATATGTTGGATCAATAGCTTTATTCTAGGTCCACCGAAAAACCAGTTCACAGAGGCACTGTGCCTTGATTTAGAAATTACTTTGGCAAAAGTTCGACATGAAACAAATCTTTCCAGGCGCGATTTTTTGTAAACTACGGAAGTTCAATTAACGCATGAATGGGCTCACCTTTTGAGAGCTTTAAAACGAATTCTGTTTGATTTAGTCCACGCATACACAGCCAAACCTCGGCAGTGCCAGTCAGATGTATAGAGAAGAAGCAGATTTTACTCCTTGACAATCACAGTATTCATTTAGTTCCTTTAAATTCAAGTGAATATGACCTACGTAGAAGCAACCGCGGTTGCTAGGTAGCGGTGGGCTGAGGGAAGTTCGTAATTTGAATAAACGTTTTAAGGCTGAAAGGATGTAAATTTTTAGCGCGAAAATAGCAGTGCCACGTTACCCTATAGAAAATAAGTAGAAAAGTGTTTTTATTTTGTTATGTAGCTTTTCCCTTTACACAGTTTGTTATACAAAATTAGTAAACGTTTTTTTAACGGTCTCGGAAATTCCGCGGAAAAGTGACAAAATTGAATTTCAATACTATCGATTTCAGTACAAAAGATTCTCCATTTAGTGCGCATTTGGAATCCATGTGTTAAAAAGGTTTTTGGAAAGGACTTTCATTGATTAATGGAAAACAATATCGGGTATCATAGAATATTGAAGCAAAGGTAATGAATAAAATCTCGTAGAGAAAATACTCAACTTGTGGATCGCTTCTAATATTTACACAGATCCTATGTCGGAAATCTGACACAATCAGTGATTTTGAAATTCATTACGTGAAGGAGCTCCTGGTACAAAATCTGATTTCATTGGCTACCAGTAGTGTAAACCCATCCACGTTAAGTCCCGGTGTTCTAAGTAAGCACTTTATATTCACGGCTATCAATTATAAATCAAAAACACATGTGAAAAGCAGAATGTCAAAGAAAATGTTTTTATGTAATTGAAAAAAAGTGCAACTCGCAGGTGACAAGAAAAATAACAACATTATCGGCCACATTTTCCTTCGATGTGACTCTGATACAAAACATTCGAAGGGATAGCTACTTAACCAACAAACTCAGCATTCTTTTGTAACTCACGAAATAACTCCAATTCACAAACCTCTCTCTTAAATTAACTAAAACCATCAAAAGTGATCTCATCTAAAGCTTTTTTTTCAGAAATCAGATACTGTAATTATTTTCTCGAAATTTCGAGCACTTCAGTTGAAAGAAGTATCTACCGTGACCCAAATCATTACCTGATGTAGAAACCCCGAGTAAAAATATCAACTCTCTATAACCCAGAAAACATCTCTTTCCCCCCAAGAAATTCACAAGGCGATTAATTTCGTCATAAAGCTTAAAGTCTCATTTTCTGATTTTGTGGAAACGAAATTCTAGCTATGGAAAACAATTAAGAGTGTCATTCGCTCAAAACCCGTGCTTTTGGACTGAAACCAACGCGCTTAACGTACCCAATGCAACAATTTTTTATGTTCCGCGTTTTATTTAGTTTACCTCCCGGGTTGTGGTCTTCGTATTGGGTTTTGTCTGTAAATAAAGATCTGTATCTGTAGCATTTCCTAAGGAAGTGTTACCCCTTAAATTGCCTATACAATACATCTGTACCTTCCCATTGTTCAACTCCACGTATGCCGATTTTTCCTGAAAAAATATTCTAAGGTTGCAGTGTTGACTTCGACTTGGGACCTCGAAGGATTTGGTAAGGTACACTCAATATTACTGAATACTTTGTTCCAACGTTAACTTCTCAATATTTCAGCAAATTCTACACGATTTCGTTGCTGTAGACTATATACATATAAATACACCAAGGTTCGCATTTAACATATTTGAAATTCTCAGATGTATCTAGTTAATTAGGACAAACCTATTAAAGAATTAATACGTGTTGCTTTCAACGAACTTCATGTTTTCCATCATTTTCGGGTCTGCAAACGCCCATCGCATTTCTTGATATGAACTTTTTGAAATTAGACGTCTTCTATTGATAAACAAGTTTCGTTTCAAGCCGCAAAGCAAGCGAAGCAAGTTTGCTATTATTTCCGTGTGTTTCCGTTCGATTTTCAAGCCAAACTTGGGCTAACACAATATCCATGCGTAAGTGTGACGTTACATCTACACATGACGAACATATGATATAGTGTTTTTTAGATAAACATGTCATGTTGGCTTAAATGTATTAGTAGTTGAAAATAATAATATTCATGTTCGTTCGGGTGACCTTATAACATCAACACGCTCTCCGACGTCGACGTTGCCAAAATTCTCTTTCATATCTTTCCGTCCAATAACTCTTTCCAAAAGAAGAGCACATTCAAAATAACTAATAAATAACACTTACTATAATATCCTTGAGCAGGACTTCTTGCGGCAAAAGCAGAGTTTGAGTTTCCGTGAGTTCCCTCAGGCTTAACAAAAGAAAATTTCCATATGCAATGCTGTCTCGAGGTAATGGCAGAAAATTTTATTGTGAGGCGAGATATTTAAATTCGCAGCCCTTTGTAATATGGCAACGTAAGAGGTAATATATTTTCCAGTAATGTACGCGGCATTGATTAAAAACCGTCCTTTCTTAATTAATCGTTTCCGACTGGTTATTCGCTACACCGCGCGGAGAAAATTCCAGATAAATTCCCTCATAGGTCGTTAGAAGGTTGTTGATCCATTTTGCCAACCAGCTATCCACAAAAATATTTCACAGACCAGACTAATTCAAACAAGTAATTAAAATGCTAATGAACTTCACTTCTGAATGTTTATTTGAAAGAGCACTTCCATGTTTTGACTATACAGGCAATTAATAACATTTCAAGTTGTTTTTTTCATTTCAAGGAATGACAATCTTCGTTCAGACGCCAACGTGGCATTTTAAGAGAGCTGATAAAGCAGAGCATACCTTCACTAATCAAATTATTTAATAAAAACAATCACTATCTCATTAAGAACAATATTTTTTTCGACACGGAGCGAGTGGGGGAGGACTGCCTAAAATTCTTAACGAGTCCTTTAGGTAGCAGAGCACTATCTCGTAAGTGTATCTCAACAAACTAACGCCCCTTCTTCTTAAATTATTTTCATTTTTTCTCCGCACCTTATAAGCTCCTAGAATGGTCAATTTAGCCTGGGGTGGTTTTAGCCACTCCCTTACTTCAACCCGCAAATCATCTCCTTTTCAATGTGGGACCCTCCTTTCTCTCTCCATGCATAGATGATCATAATGAATGTCCATAACAAAGTAGTATAGTGATCCATACCCAGCATCGATAAAATACCCCAAGAGAATTTGATGCCAATAAAGATATTTTTAACTTACGACTTAAGCAAAAGCATTTCTATATTTGGGATGTACTTAAGAAAAACATGATGCGCTATTAAGTGCACTCTAAATGAACAGGATTCTTTGATTAAGATACCCGTTAACGCATTCGCCCCATTATATCGTGACGACAAGATGGGAGTGGTCTTTGGTAAAAATATCAACATTCAGTGTTATTGTTGCGAACTATAGTTAGGAAATCCGGCCAAACGGAACTGTGGCTCGCCATCGCTCAGGGGAGACCGGACCTGGAACAGGCTTGACACGTATGAAGTAGACAAATTATGTGGTAAATGAATAAATGGAAAATATATATAAAAATTCTTAACAAAGAAATTCATTAATTGCTTTCAGCTAATTATTGACCTTCGGTACCATAGCGCGACCGTCACATTTAATGCATTCTATAGCGTTAGAAAGGTGAAGCGTTCGGTCGTACGGCTGAAATGATCAAGGTGGTTTTTTCCTAGTTATCGCTCAATCCTTGATTGCAATACACCCTTTATAGAACTCACAAACGAAGAGCTCACGTGCACACGTGCACACGTAATAATCAACTGGTCATTTAAGAGTATTAAGACACACCATGAGGTAGTTCCTCGGAGCCTTTGATTTTCTTAGAGAAGGGGGGCACGAGAAAGCATCCATATGTTAATCATTTGAGTTTGCATGCCCATAGACTATCTTACCACAGAAAATAAGCGCTCTTGTTAATTAAGTTATTTGATAAATAACAAGACCTAAATTAGCGCAAATAAAGGTGGAAATTATTGTCCAAAAAAAAAATAATTGGAATAGGATATTTGAGGCAAAAATAATGAAAATTTGGGTCGTGGAAATTAAAAATCCCCTCTGTTAATTACGTGGAAATTAAGGCTATCAAAATCAATTGCGACTTAAATTCAATTCATGAGCAATTTATATCCTAAAATTTAGTAAACTGTGTGCACCATGCCAAAGAAGAGATTTATAGTTGTTAGTATCACGATTTAAGATCACTGCAGAAATGAACAAACTAAATTTTCCTTTAAAAACCATTGTAACAATTCTTTTCCAAGTGTGGCTCGTTGTAAGTGAGTAGAGAAGTGACCAAAACTAACGTACTAAATTCCATTAATCGTAACAAAGGATAGCGTCATTATTAGCCACTGAGAACTCATAGGAAATACAGGCAAACTACCACAAGCGCGGGAAAACGCGGGTGACGAAGCCACGATTGGTAGTAATTTTGCATCTCATTGGTTAAGAAAATGGCGCTAGTTTTCTGGCTCAATCACAGAGCGAGGTGAAGCAGAAACTTATGTAGTCCTGGATTTCTTTCGACCCCCGGTTGAAAATTATTCTTTGCAGTGTCGAAAGTGATAACTATGGTTTTGCTCCACTTTCCCCTGTGATTAGTCGGCCAAACGCAAGCCACTTTTTGAACCACACAGATACAAACCACCGCCAATCTCTATCTGGTCTCCTGCGTTTTCCCGCGCTTCCAGCAGTGTGCTTGTTTTCACATTGAGTTCGTACTGACTCGTTGTGATTTTTTTTTTGCTCTGATCGGCCGTTGTGATTCCTTTGGTTTTAGTTTAACGACTGACTCGATCAAAGTCCGCTGCGACCTAAGCGCTGCATTCTCCAATTACATAAAGAGCAGTTTTCAAAGAAATATTTGATTTGAGAGCGCTATCGTGAAAGTAGTTTGTGGTTTGAGTTGCATAATTAGTTGAGCCACTTTTAACAAATAGAAGACTGATTTTAACTCGATAATTCAATAATTCACAGTTTTAATAAAGTTTTCAAAGACGTTCATGAAGGTCTCTCGAGAATCACATGATCGGTGATCTGAGAACGGACTGCTCAAGTAAATTAGGCCAACACGCTGGAGTGCAAAAGCCAGGCGCGCGCGAAAAAAGCTGCTTTTTTTCGATGCGTACCCGCTTTCTCTCACTCACGCTCTAACAATCTGCGAGCAGCTGACCCAGAATTAGTGATATACAGGTTTCAGTCATTCCAGCCTTGAGGATGTGAAGATGTGTCATTTCCCAATAAAAAAAAATACAACGAAGAACTACGACGCACAGCTGAAGTCATTCAATGGTATTCATTTCGGTTTACAGTCAGACTGTAAATAGACAATAACGTTGAGAAATTTTTATCACTAAAGCGGTCTTTGTTCCCAACAACACCATGAAGATTCTTAAAGCGTTGTTCGTTCCTAACAACAAAAGGAAACGTTGTTCGTTTCCAACAACAAAATGAAGCGTTGGTCGTTTCGTAAGCTTGAGAAACTTTTTCTTGGTTTTTAATAAAACCATGAAGACTTTGACTACACAGAAATCGATCGTATGCTCGGAATTGAAATATGTTTCAGTAACGATTCTAAAAGCGTTGTTCGTCTCTAGCAACAAAGGGAAGCGTTTTCCGTTTCAAACAAAAATATGAAGCGTTGTTTGTTTGGTACGTACTCGTTTCTTACTCACAGACATTTCGTAAGCTTGAGAAACTTTTTCTTGGTTTCTAACATAGCCATGAAGACTCTGACTACACAGAAATCGATCATATGGTCAGAAAGGCCATATGACCGACCGTCATCGTCGCACTGTAGGGCTTGTTGACGTGGTCTAACTTCATCATCACACTCAATGCAAGGATGAATGCTCATTTTGATCAGTTCGTATTCGTATTGTAGCTAGCGTTACCCTCTTCATATTTACTTTGATCGCATCAAAATATACATGCGACCGCCAGAGGAAACAGAGCACAACTACATAATTTTTGCCTATTCTGATCCTAAGGGAAATGATGCTATTAGACTACTACTGTGAAAAAAGTCACAAGCATAAACAATAGACTGTTATCTTAAAAAAAGCACACTTACCTTACGCAAGGCAACAAGTTATTTTTGTTTGTATGTTATTCGCTTTACCTTTTACCTACTTGTCAAACGCGACAATCGACATTCGTTTATCAGGTGTTTACATCTGTTATTGTTAAGAACTCTACTTGTATGTTACGCTGCATTTGTTGTTATAGAAACGAACAACGCTTCCCTCTGTTGTTAGAAATGAATAACGCTTTTAGAGTCGTTACTCAAACATATTTTAATTCTGACCATACAATCGATTTCGGTGTAGTCAAAGTCTTCATGGCATTTTAAGAAACAAGAAAGAGTTTCCCAAGCTTACGAAATGTCCGTGAGTAAGAAACGAGTACATACCAAACGAACAACACTTCATTTTTTGTTAGAAACGGAAAACGCTTCCCTTTGTTGTTAGAAACGAACGCTTTTAGAATCGTTACTCAAACATATTTCAATTCCAACCATACGATCGATTTCTGTGTAGTCAAAGTCTTCGTGGTATTGTTAAAAATCAAGAAAAAGTTTCTCAAGCTTACGAAACGTCTGTGAGTAAAAAACGATTACATACCAAACGGACAACGCTTCATGTTGTTGTTGGAAACGAACGTTTCCCTTTGTTGTTGGGAACGAACAACGCTCTAAGAATCTTCATGGTGTTGTCGGAAACAAAGAGCGCTTTAGTGATAAAAATTTCACAACGTTATTGCCTATTAACAGTCTGAAATTCTGATCTTTTCAGTATTTGTTTCTTCGGGCGACTTGACTTTTTTTTTCGGGCGACATAACTTAAATTCCGGGCAACATGACTCAGGTTTCGGGCGACATGACTTCGGGCGAGATGACTCTCGGGCGACTTGACCGGTTACCTTCATTTCTTGCATTGCAAAAAAGCAGACGATAAGTCAGAATAATGTGTTTGAAAACTTTTATTGTAAACGATTGCAGTCTACACAACATTAAAAAAAAATATTGAACACCAGCACAACCTGTAGTGTTCCCTCAGGGTATTAAAAGGGTGTTTGTTGGAATTAAAAATCAATTACAAAAAAAACACACACGCACGAACGAACGCACGCACGCATATACCCCACGCACACACGCACGCACGCAAACTCACACACTACATGAACAACCGAACGCAGGCTCTATATATGTAAGATAGATTTCATACTTTCAAAAAGTGAAAATAGAAAGGTTGAAAAAAAAAAACAACAAAAACAAAATGAAGCCATCTGGTCTGCATCTTGTGGCGATATTTCACAATCTGGATATTGCTACATCACATTACTTTCTCAAACTTGTTTAGAGAAAAACAAGATTGGTTGACATATATTTTCATCTTAATGGACACATTATTTCACAACTTGTATAACAAATTTCCTATTCAGTGCTAAGATTTAGGCAATGATTTTAAATATATGTTCACACATGTTGAGTACTACAGTCATAGTTTTCCAGTACTTATCAAACTATGAAACACTCAGTGCTATTGTCTACTTTGTACAGGAAACAATTAGTTCTTCAACCCAACACACATCTTACAACACAAGTTTTCTTAAAAATAAATTAAGCACTAAAGTTATGTAAATAGATCAATTTTTAACAACACTACAGCATGCCAAATTGTAAGTACTGGAAATAAGGTTCCTCTACATATTAGTAGTTAATGTAAAATGAAATGTAAACTTTGTTTACAACATAAAGTTGGAGCAATTTTGACTCAGAGAGGATGTGAAGGAAAATGATGCACTGCCTTAAGTACTGCCTTGATTTTACATTGAAAATATTTCACAGGTTCTTTCTTTCTCTCCATCTTCATATCCTGAAAGAATCTGAGTTTAAAAATCCACTCTATGCCCTTTTGACTATATGAAACAATATATCTGGCATACATATCTTCACTTAACCTTTCTTGAGGCAGATGACAGTATGGAGAGAATCCAACCATAAAAAAACTCTTGGAGTAAATTGCAAAAATTGGGTTGAACTCAGGTTATTTTGTGCTGATCAATAATCTATTAAGTTTTTCTCCTTGAAAACGTTATTCTAACAATTTCACCTAAAAGAGTACAAACACTTGATTTAAATAAATTGTTTCTTACTAATTAAATTACTACATATGTAAAAATATCTTCCCATAAGGCCTCTCAAAAGGAAAGGTCGTTTTCTGCACACACTTCTTGGCCTTCAAAGCAATGTGTCCCTCTAAATACACATTATCATAGAGATCACCAAGGAACTCAGTACCAGGCCCTTGAATGAGACCACGCAAGTTTTTGACAAACTCTCTCTTTGTCATTTTGTTCTTCACATGGGGACTGCTCAGATCCACACTGAGAAGAATCAGTGAGTGGCATAGAATAAATACACTCTCTAGAAAAGAGGAACACAAACTATCAGACAATGAATATGTTGAAGGCAGATACCTAATGATATGGCAGTGACAACAGAGCAAGCTACAGGAGGGGGACACAAACAGCAGAGAAGACAACTTGCAAAGGAGGTAGACAAACAGTTACACTGACAGTGACTGGCAACATTCAAAAGGGGTGGGGAGGGGACAGGGAGATGAGGAAGGCTGCTTCCCGCTCTTGCCTCTCCTACCTCTCTTACCTTTTGGCCTTAACCTACCTTAAGTTCTGCTGACCTCCAGTTCCTCTTTCATCTCATGTAACCCCTGCTACCTATCCTCCCTCCCCCTCTTGCCACCCCTCCTACTACTCCTCCCCCATGTCCCTCCATAGACAAGTGAGGTCTGACAGTAGGCTTAGAGCCATTAGCACGGTGAATCAGAAGATACATGAGTAAGGAGGAGAAATTTAACTACAAAAATGGGACAAATGAAAAAGAGCCACAAAACTTATTGAGGACAAGCAAGAAAGGAGGGAAAGAAAAGATGACGAAGGGTTGAAAGTGGTAAGGAAAGTCAAGAGAAAAAAGAAAAGCTTTAGAATAAAGACAGCAGGAACAGCCCAGAGAAAGTGCAAAGGGAGAAAAGAAAGAAAGAGAGAGGGATATACAGAGAGACAGGTGACTGTAAGTTGATGTAAGTAAAAAGAGACAAACCACACCTGAATGATTACTAACCTGGTGTTAAGGATGTGCTAGGATTTGTAGCACAGAACCGAATGGAGAACTTGTTCAAAAGGGTGTCTAAGAATTCTCCTCTCTGTTCTGGGGGATAAACTCTTTCAAAAAACTGCCTGAAATTACAAAAAGAGGTTCATATCTACTGGCGCACAGCCTTAAGCTTTCCAGTAATTTCAAGTGTGACTATTTGACCTATTTTGATCAGGTAAGAGTTGTCCAGATAAAAATCATTGTTGGCATAAGTGATTGATGTTTTGACAATCCGAAGGGAAATCATCATCAGAGTTAAGTAATGAATTGATTGTCAAGTAAGGAATTGATTGTCTATCAAGTAAGTCTAGTTTAAAATCAGTTTGAACTGTAGTGCTTGTGAATCATCATTACCATTTACCTTAGTGCCACAGGCAAAAATACCCCTTCATAATGCTGCATGTTAACAATTTCTTGCAAGACATCTCTTCTACAAAAAGGTAATGAAAAATGAGATTTTTAATGGTAGAAATAAATAGAGACTTGTAAAAACAGTTGGAAATGGCACAAACCATTTATCTTCTATGAGTGTTTAGTGATCCTTTTTGCTCTTACCTTGTATCAAGAAACTCACTGACAGACTTTCCATAAAGAGTACTAGTGCAGTTAATAAACTTTCCTATCTCAGTACATGAATCATCCAACACATTATGTCTCACTAGATAACTTATTCCCTGAAATAGAAAAGATAAACAATAAGTTTCAACACTTTTTTGTTACTATTCATAACATCATAACCATATTTTAGTCTTAGGTAAGCTAAGTGCTTAACTATCACACAAATGATTTGGGTGTCCTCTACTAGTACTTGGACAATTCTTTTAACCCTTTAAAAGTTAACATTAGTATGTATGTTTTCCATACTGTTCTCTAAACATTTTCTAAGTTGTTGACAAGGAGAACTTGTTTAATATTCAAGAGCTTCTTCTGTTGGTGATCATTCAGGGCGTGAAATTAACTTTTTTTTCTGATAGCCACTTGGCTCCTAAATTCTTCAAAGTGGTAGCCAATTCAAAAAAAGTTGGTCACCATTTTCAAAGACAAACAAAATCTTTCTTTACGCTGTCAGCGTTCTAGATAGGCCCTCCAAAATTAAGTTAGGGAAAAGATCTTTAACGTGCTACGAAGTGGACACTAGGATGGATGATTTACAACATTCAGGCTTATCTAAATCCAAGATGGCGTCTAGTTATCAATCGAGATGCATGTGCTATGTTTTGGAAACAAACTTAACGAGGAAGTTTGCCGCTGATTTATCTTTGCAAATTTTTTAAATTCTCTATACCTCTTGGTAAGGTTATAATGAAACGTTCTAGTCGCCAATTTGGCGACTAACTTTCAGGATTTGGTCGCCAAAGTGAAAAATTTAGTCGCATTGGCGCCTGTATTAGGCGCAATTTCACGTCCTGTCATTTCCTTAATTCTCATGACTTTAATGTGTGACTTAGGAGTGATATTGTAGGGAGAAATTAGATGCAAGTCACTCTTAAGGGTTACAGAGTTATAGGATGCCACTAACTCACTTCTGATTCATGCAAACTGTAAATTTTTGCCACCAAAAAATAGCTCTGAGGGAAGACAAGTACTAACAGAAAACAGTGCCTTGCTGTTTGATACTAGTATGAGAAAAAACTATTTTAAAATATTGATTCATGAGTCTCTCAGTGAAAAACAAATACAATATACCTTCACATATTGATTCAATTTACAGAACTGAACTTGAATTAAAAGAATTGTGTCACTAATTAATCATGATCAGACAATTCCCTTTCCAAAAGGTTTACAAGTAGTCAAACTAAGAGTCTGAACAATAATTTATAAGCCAAAAATGTGAGGAAAAATGATATTTTGAAAAAATAAATAGTTAGTCAAATACAACAACTACAAAAAACCCACACAAATATGGACTGTTGATATTAAGATCAAGCTTAAAATAATGGACAAACAAAAATTTTACATAATCACATGAAATATGTGCACCAACCTGATGTGGATCAAAATTAAAGAGGCAAGTTCCCTCATCTAGCAACATGTACAGTTCCTTGAAGGAAATCTTTCCCTGGTGATAGAAAAAAATTTCAACTTCATTCTTAACTATTGAGTTCCAAATTCCAAGTACATTTAAGTACAAATGAGATATTTGCTTGTGCATGTTTAGTCTTATGCTGCAATCAACAGTTTACGCCAGCATTCAGTCTTGTCAAGCGAGTTCAACAGAGTCAAAGCTATCAGCTTAGGATCAAATTCAAACTCAAAGGTTCTTTTCCTAATCAGGATAGCTGGACCAGGCACAATTTTATTCAGCTACTAGGTACATTTGTTCAAGGGGCTAAGTTGCACTGTAAGTATGCACACTAAGTTCTTCCAATTACAAACTTAACGTGTCAAATTTCCATTGATCCCTACTGTTTTCAACAAGAAGGCAAGGGTATTGCTTGTGGGGGTCCTTCCCATGAACCCCCCTTTGTGGGCCTTTTTTTAAGCAAACAACCCACAATATCTAAGTGGCAAAAACTGGTGAGTACCCTCTCTTTAACACTGAGTGTGACCCCCTTTGCAAATCCTGGCTTCACCCCTGGAGGTACAATACAGGGCTGTAAATGTCAACAATCACAAGTTGCCATGGTCAACTACTATGATGTGTGGTTCTAGATAAAAGCAATTAAATATTTGGACATTCACTTCGTTCTTGATAATAAGATGGCAATCACACAGCTTACCTGATGCTTCCTGTTATATGCTGAAGCATATCCCCATGTAACTTTTGACAAGCTGAATTGAAAGCAAAAATAACAACAAAGTTGCTAAATTCTTCCTAATAAGTACCTAAAATGATCAATTATTCATACACACCTAAGGGTGGCTCAAAAAGATAACTAGCTTATTTATCAATTTGCTGTGCTGCATTATATTGTTCGTAGGACACGAAATACATATTTCGTGAGAAATGATAAATCTGTCAACAAACAGCAATTTCGGCAAAGGAATGAACACTTTGTGGAGATGCTAGAGAGCCCTCTGAGTTTTTGTTACATTTTTTGATTGGATAAAAAACATCTCATCACTGATGAGTTTGTGCTCTGAGGATATTAAGACTGGTTGAATTTCTAATTTGATTTTCGATTTCAAATAATATTGGTACATGTACTTCCAAAGTTTATCTCGAAGGAGGCATGCACCAAACAAAACGTTGGTTCTTGAAAACGCTATTAATGCGATTAGGACCACAGAAAAGTATTAACTAAAAGTATAAAATCCATATTACAAAAAGGATAAAAACTAAAAACGGGCTTAATTAAGATAAATTACAACAGCGTTTAAAATAGTTTTTCCAGTTAAACTTATATAATCACAAAGTACAATGTCTGATCGAAAAGAAAACGCGCCTTTCAACGTAAATTTGCAATCATAACACAAACTACAGTTTTGGAAATCACAAACCTTTGCCAGAGAAGTTCATTGTCAGCTAAATGCTTCCAAACACAAGCAGCAAGACATAGATCCGTTGCGTTCAAGTGCGACAAAACAGACACAGCAACTTCGGGGGGAAAATTACTCAGATCAGGGAAAGATTTCAGCTGATGCGGAGAATTTCTGCTTCTACGATGGACTATGGACTGGAATTGACCCATGCGTTCAAAAATGCATAATAGAACGTCGAAAGCTAAATGATGGCCGAGGATTCCGCAGAACCCACTGCCGTTTCGGTGAAAATAACACTTTAAATTTTAAAAGCACATATTAACCTATTCAGCTTAATGCAGAGTTTTGTTGTGATCATAACAAATGACATCTCACGTTCTGACGTGGCTACGGAAGTGCGCGTGCTCCATGGTTGAAACTGCTGTTCGATATGAGCGGTGAGGGTCGAAAATTAACGAAAAAAAATTTTTTTTATTATCTTCGAATTGATCTAAGTTTGAGATTCTCCATTTTATCACGCACAAATCTATTTCATACGTTAAAGATAAAACGACATAAAAAATATTGACTAGAATTTTATTTGGGACTCTTTTTAAGCTTAGAATAAGATACACATATTTTTCGTCGATTTTGAGGTTGATATGGAAGTGCTTCAAAATTTTACTCCTTCAACACGACGAATAACTTTTGCGAATTTAAATAAGTTTGTTCAGAATTTACTTAGCACATTTTGTGCTAATTATCTTAATCCTAAACCACAATGCATGAACCGCAATATTTTGAAATATATGTTGTGATTCCTTTTTCACATGTTTTAAAACATGCATATGTTCGAATAACTGTTAATCTTTTTTTTTTTTTTTTTTTTTTTTTAATTTGCCTTCATTTTCTACTCGTTTCATTCATACATGTCCGCGAACGAAGATCTTTATATATACAATTTTGATGATGGAATGAATTCTCCCTGGGCCTGCTACAAACAGAGGCAAATTTGAATGTCACGCATGCTCTCTCGTGCGGTTGTTAGGACGCTGTCTTTGAACCCGCGATTTAACTATCACTAACGGTTTTCCTCTGAACATGACATTTTACGGAAATTTCCTTGACTTCGGTCGAAGGATGTGAGGAGCTGAGTAGGGAAGTCATTATAGTCTTCAGAAATGACGGAAAGAAAGTTTACCACGCTCAGAAAGCGTTTAGATCAGCTTGGCTACAGGCAAGCTTTGGGGATTGAATCTGTTCCTTTAGTGGAGAAGTTGTTTAGCGATCTTGTTCATACGACAGAGAGCCTAAAAAATGTTAAACTTCAACTGGGAAAGCAAGAGAAGGAAAGGACAGTTTACGAAGATAATGTGGAGCCATATAGAAGTGATAATGCAAAACTGGTGAAAGAAAACAATGAGCTTCACCTGCAGCTCATAAAATTACGAGAAGAAACTGATCAGGTTATCAGAGATCTGAAAACCAGCGTCCGAAAGTTAGAACATGAAAATGCGGACCTGAAATTTTTAAATACACAATATGTGCATAAAGTTAAGGCTTTGGAAAAGGAAAACAAGTCGAAAACTGAAAGGATACAGGACTTACAGGAGAAAAATTTGCATGCAGTTGTCGAAACTCCAGGTGGACGAAGGAAACAAATACCACTCCGTCGACAACGTATGGATATTGAAAGCATGGTTTCTCCTGCTCGTGATCTGAACGACAAGGCAGATGATGTACACGATCCCTATGTAGCAGACTTGTTAAACGTGGCTGATACAAGAATAGAGGATCTGCAAGCTCAAGTGTCGCAACTTCAGGACGAGAAATCGAGCACTGAGAGACGGAACAAGAGTCTTCGGAAACAGGTACAACTTTCAAGTGCAGTGACTTCCGGAAGCAATCGGCAGAATATTGATTTAAAAATTTAGCATGTAGAAGCGAAATAACCGGAGATTTTTTCTGCATTGCAGACATTCATTTTGTCTTTATCTATTTTCCTTTCGTTTTATTTTCTGCGATCTGAGATTTACAGGTTTAATTTTAGCTAACCTTTCAAGTTGTTGTAGATGCTAGTAATTAACACTTCTAGCTTGTGTTGAATTAGTGGCGATTTATAATTGATTTAGAAACTCTCGTATGATTTACACTTTGCAATATATGGCTTATGTCATTATGGATTATTTCAATGGCTGGATTTGTTTTAATTTGCACACCTCTGACATAACTCTCAATCATTCAAAACATCAGGCTATTAAATTGTTCTTTGAATTTTCACCTTTCATATAAGTCACTCAAAAATAGAACCATCTCATATCTCAGAATTATCATAATTGAAAGCTTGCTCAATGTCACCTGCTTTTTTTTCTCTTAAATTTTCAAGGTGAATTGAAAATTAACAATGAAATTGAAATATTGTTTAACTTTACATAGATAATAGCTTGGATGTTTGAATGAAATATTTACTCTGCCTTCTGCATATTATTTTGAGTGGCTATGTAAATGCTAGGTGCCAAAATTATATTTCACACAATTGAGAATTGTTATAGCACAGATATACTGTCATTTAATAAAAGATGTCAGTCAAAACTTGATGAGAGAAATTTGACGAAGTTGCATGGAAAAAAACAAGTTTTTATAGTTGTAAAGATGAATATTTGTAAGTTATTGACAAGGTGCCTTGAGAGCCTTAAAAGGTTTTGGATCATATCTCAATTGTGTCCTTTTTCATTTAAGGGATGATCTTGCCTTTGTATTTATTATAATAACCAATTTTTAACACACAAAAAAAAATTTTTTTAGGTGGAGTCTCGTGATAAAGAAATTGAGAGGTTGAACCAGCTGCTGGATGGTGGGCGTCCTGTGGATGCAGTCCTTAGAGATAGTAAAAAAGACAGCAGTGAAAGAGTTGTGGCTCATCTAAATGTTCAGGTATTTATGTACAATCTCAGCTTTGGGGTGTTTGACAGATGTGTTGTCCTGGTCGCTGACAAGTTCAACTAAAGATTACAGGGTTTGAGTTTGAGCCCAATCTGGCCAATTTGTTGTGCTCTCTGAGTAAGACACCACTGCATGGTTAGCTCAGGTTGGGACCAACAGTTAAGGCTTTTAAAGAACCGATGCCATAGCAAAGGCAGGAGAGACTCTGCTGCCTTTGCTATGACATCTGCAAATGGTTGGCCATTTTTGTCTTCTTGGATAAGGACAATAAAATGTAACCCCCGTCTTCTGCAGGGGATGTTAAAGAACCCAGGCACCTCTTATGAAGAGTAGTGCATGTAGTTCCTTATGTTGATATAATATATCAGTGTTAATTCTACTCTCTCGCTATACACATTTCCTTGTTGATCTAACACCAAATTCTCATAACCAACTTGCAAGGAAATGTGTAGCAGCTAGAGAGGAGAATGAACAGTCAGATCTTGGGAATTTAAGACTTAATTCAGCCTGCCATTTCTTATGTTTCTATCAGGTGGATTATCTGCAGCAGGCCAATCATGACTTAGAAAAGCAATTAAAAGATACAGTCGACCAGAAAGTTGAGGCAACCAGGCGAGCCAATGAGCTTGAAGCAACAAATGCTGATCTTCTTCTGGAGCTTAAAGATCTCAACAGACTTTCCAGACAAGTTGAGCACGATAAAGAGAGAGATGTCATTGCCATACAATCAGAGTTGTCAGATACAAAGGTTTCATTGGCAAATTTTAAATTTTTGAATCTCCCTCAGTTGATACTATTTTACTGGTAAATTGAATTTCATCTAATAATGGTCTTTGGATCTTTTCAGGCTGTTCTTAACAATCTTCAACATCAAGAAGGGACCCATAGAACAGAGATGCAGGAGCTCAGAAAGGTGGGTTGGATCCCAAATGCTCAGGTGTCAGTATGCTCCAGAAGCATCAGTGCTGGCATTCTCACCAGCTGTTTGTTCCTGAAGTACCCCCTGCTTTACCCTTTAACTCCCAAGATCTGATTGTTAATTCTCCCCTCTAGCTGCTGCACATTTCCTTGTAAATTAGTTACAAGAATTTGGTGGTAAATCAAGATAACAAATACTAAGTATTCTCATTATTTGCTTGCTGGAGAATATGCATACTGACATTAGAGTGCAAAGGGTTCAAGGTTTTGACCTAGGTCTCTTTTTAGGATTGTATTTTACAATAATTATTACTTTGCTCATTTCTTTCTTTGCTTTTAGGAACGTCAACGCCTGATGGAAGAAAACGAGCGCCTGGCTGTGCTTATGGAAAATGCTGAACAAGATGTGCATCATGTCACAGACTTACTGGATAAATCTGACAAGGAGAGGAAACGTCTGTCAGAGAGAAATGCCCAGCTCACCATTAATGGTATAAAATTTTTTTATAACTTATTTTCTCGATAGTGAAATTCTCTTCAGTCTGGGTTGCGAAGACTGGGGATTTTTATTTTTTTTGTTTGTAAGAGATGCTAGCACACAGCAAGTGTAAAATTTAATTGCTGAAGTTATTGCAACATTTAGCTCCTTTACCAACAGTCTGATGTCCCATTATACTCAGGCCTGTGTGAGGAGAGATACTGTGAGGGTAAAGTGTCTTACCTGAGAGCAAAACGCCAATACCCTGATTACATGTTGTTGTTGGAGTAATCTCCAATTGAGGGTCACAAGTAATCCCATCATCTGGGATTACTTTGTTTTTGTTTTACTTTACTCTGTGAGTGGTCAAGAAAACTTGCCCCACACTCTCAACCAATCAGATGCAAAACTAAAACCATGGCTTGGATACTCGTGCTTTAAGCATTGTAACTTTGAGTTCTCATCTGCTCTTAAAGGTGTTTTCCTTTCCGCTAATTGGCTTTTGTCAGTGATTACTTTGGTTTTGGTATAATTTAATTATGATATTCAATCAAAGAGAGCTGTTCATGAACAATGTAAGGCATTGTTGACAATAATTGTCACAAATACCTCTTGAGCCTGAAATTGAACAAGACTGATGGCCAGTTGGTGTGTTTTATCACATACTAATGTTGTGCCGTGTGAATGATGATAATGTTTTTTTGTTGTTGTTTATTCAGAGAGGGAGCTTGTCATGGATCTAGAGAGACTTAAGTTAACCAAGTCTGTGAAGCCTAAGAAAAGTCGAGACAAGGTACAATTAATTGCTAACTTCTTTCTTCCAAGATTTGTCTTATTGGCTGTAAGTTAAGAAGGGTTACTAGGCAACTCATTGATAAACATACACGGGTTTCAGCCTTGTTTGTGCGATCAGCGTAGGAGTTGTTTCCAGATCAAAAACTAAATAAAACTGCTGAATGATCCAGCTATAGTAACCGACTAAGTGATTTTTCTCGACGAAGGCTAGAGACACAAGTGCGAGCAAAGTGATGGAACTTGTCTGTGTTTTCTTTTCCTTTTTTTGACTTTTTATCTTACTTTCAATCTTGCTGTTGTTTCTTTTTCATATTATTTTAAATTTTGTTAAATCTCTCTTACGCTTGTCACTTGCGTCTGTTTCGAGTGCTTGTGAAATTATCTTCAAGTGAATTAAACCAAACCTTTCGTTCCGTCAGTCTCCCTCCAAGATAGAATCGCTAGTGAAAACGTTAGAGAAGGAGAGAGATTACTACAAAGGAGAATGTGAAACTCTTCAAGGCATGATGAGGAAACGACTCTCCGCTTCGCCTCCTTCAAACCGCAAAGGAAGCAAGAGTAAAGGAAAGGTGAGATCCTGTGAGCTAGGTCACTCCTTTGAGTTTTAATCAAAACCAATTCCAAAGTGACCACCGCAGCTAATCAGAGCAAAGGTCAAAATCCGGGAAATCAATCCCAAAGTATTCTCAATAGCCAATCAAAACACTAGAAAATGTCAGTAGGAGCCAATGAGAATTCAATGATACAACGCGCAAACTATTAGAAGCGCGGGAAAACACACAGGTGGCCAAGACGCGATTGGTTTGTGCTATATTTGTTGTGGACCAGTTACGAAGCAAAGTGGAGCAAAACAAACGTGATCTTGAATTAATTCCCGCATTTGTTTGAAAATTGTCCCTAGAAATCGCTGATTCATTGAAGGCTCTTTTGAAATATTGTATTGTATTTGTAGACGATTGGACATCTAGAGAGCATGACACAACTTTTGCAGGAGGAGAGAGACTTTTACAAACGAGAATGTGAACTTCTTAGAAATATGAAGGAGAAGAGCGTATTAATGTCACCTCCGACAAGAGAAAGGGTATTATGTTCACCTACTTTATTTAGTCCACTTTTCGATTGGGTCGCCAAACCAGAATCAAAGAAATTTCATCAGCGAAATACAAGGAAAACATCACGACAAGCTTAAGAGAATGGTACTGTTAAGTAAGAAGCGTAATTAACGCCTGCATTGTCCTGTAAGTGCCTTAATCGGGCTGCTTTTAACCAACCACGCTTGTCATGTCATGTCATGTTATGTCATGGATTTTGTCATGATTTTATTGATCGAGAAGGTAGATCATCGATGTGGTCTTCACCCAGATTTTCACTAATCCTTTTCTTATGTTGTTCCAGGTATCACGTGACAGCCCCAGCGAAGTGAACCGTTTGAGGAGAGAGAGAGATGAACTCCAGTCATTAGTAGAAAAATTCGAAAAACATCTCACAGAGGTGTGGAATTATGATATATTGTTATACTGTTGCTTAAAAATAGTGCTAGACTTAGTGATAGAATGTATGTGCCCTTGAATCCGATCGAAACACTGTAGGTCTTTGTTCAACCCTCTGACCCCTAGGAGTGACTAGCATCTAATTCCTCATTTCGAAATCACCCCTGAATCGCGCTTAAGGTCATGAGAATAAAGGAAATGATTACCTACTGAAGAAGCTCGTTATTGAAACATTCTTGTCAGCACTCGAGGAAATGTTTAGAGATCAGTGTGGATGTTTGGGTAAAAAAGGGTTACACCCTGTCTAGATCATTGCACAAGACGCGGTTCTCGGTTCTTCTCGTCACAAAGGGTATGCTGGTTGACGGCTTTGGCAGACTCGTACTCACTTTTTTTCTGTCTGCAAAGGAATCTGGGAAGGGGATGGTGCGTGCAAAATCACTTGGGAAGGAGGGGGAAAAGTGGATTCCCCTGATGAAACGCGAGTTTGCTGAAACCTTCCTGTCCCGATAAATCACTCGTGGAATAAGAAGAAGCAACGGGGTACGAGTGTGGGCCTTGGGTTACTCTATGATGGACTAGTATCTCATCCAGGGGAAGTACCAATACTGCTTCCGCAACAGAAATCACGATGAGTTACGCACGTCATTTTTGCATTCAGACTTTGCCAGTCTAAAGGTTGCCTTGTGAGAGATATGATGTAAGTTGTACAGTTGTTGTATAGTTGTACGGTTGTTCAATATCGCCTTTGTCAATTTTAGATTCAAGAGAATGTGAAAACACTGACGCAAGACAGGGACAATATTCAACTCCTTTACGAGCAGGTTAGCGATGCTTTTTTTCGATTATGAGGGCTCAAAATGAGAACGTGTAAGTGGTCTCACGTACGGGGGCACGATCCTACTAGTGCTCAAGTCGCAATTGGTTTGAATTGTTTTGTACCTAATTAATCGAGAAGGTGGCGCGAGTTGTAAGTTCATTGGAGCAAAAAGTGCAATGCCAAAGATGACTTTGGAGACGTAATAGAAATTCCCTCCAAAGAGAGCACACAAAAATGTGTATTTACTCTTTCCAGGCCACGGACGAAATCCAAAGACTGCGCCGTCAGGTGTCTCAAGCCCGGTCTCCTTCACCCTCTCGAGCAGCCTCCGCTGTTTTGTTACGAGTGGAGTCTGAGAGAGACGCGGCACTAGCTGATCTTCGACGCACCAATACTCAACTTGACAATCTAGAGGACAAGCTTAAGGTTTGTAGCTATGTCGAAAATGAAGAAAGCCTAAAATTTATCTCAGTAGGAATTAAGATGCAATAAGTTTCATATCGTTTTTTCAGGCCTCTCAGGAAAGCAGTCTACAAGAAAGACGCCGATATGAAGATAAAATAGAGCGACTGGAATCCATGTTGGAAAAGGCAAGTTTTTGTGGGGAAGCCGATTTTTGTCTTCTCCTCGACGATAGAATTCGTTATTTGTTACTAATTTGTTACATTATAAATTAATTATCCTCGACATCAGGTAGAGGCAGATAGGAACGAGATGCACGCTCGAGTGACGTCTCTAAGAAACATGGTGGCCAACCTCGAGGACCAATTGAAACAGACCTCGGCCCAGCTCTCCATGGCAAAGGACTCGGCCCTAGAACTTGAATCCGAGGTCAACAAGGTACAGCTAACCGCTGATCAAGCTAATCGCACAGCGGAAGACAGGGAAAGGAGATTGAACAGGAAGGCAGGGGAGCTACAAGCATCTGAAGAGAAATGTGCTCAGTTGGAGCGTAGATTAGGTCGGTATGCTACAACATTTTGAGAGATCACAAACAAGTTTGTCACAAGGGTTTAGCAAAAAGAAAACCTCAGTTCGCTACGAGGATAATAACCTCAGATCTTCCGGTTTTGCCTTCTGATGTTCTCTCACAGAGAAAAATCTTTACTAAACTCGTACATACCAAGCGAATATGTGGAATGAAAAATGTTTTCCTCATTCTTTTTATTTGCGTGATGTTGTGCTGATCCTAGCAACATGCAAAACTCCTTTCGTCGAGAAACTTAAAAAGACCTGCTTTAGCGTTGATAGTTATCTGTGGCTCAGTGGTGGGGCAGAGCGCGGTATCCGAAAATTTGGGGCTAATTTCTTGTGGGAAACTCCGATTTTCCCTCTTTCTATTTAGTTGACAAGAGAGTTAAAAAATTACCATTTTTCTTATTAGACGCTAATTTTTTTCGTCTCTCTAGAGGAAATTGAGAAGAGAAATGAAGAGCAGAGTTTTGAAACTGCCGAGATAAAAGCCAGTCTGAAATCATTGGATCGTGAGAGAGATGACCTACAACAGCAAGTGGACGAGAAAACGGAAGAGATCATTCAAATGGAGGCCAAGAAAATACAGCTGGTTAGTTTGACAACAAATTCTCCTTGTCAGCAACTTACGAATTGCATACAAAACAGTATGGAGAATATGCATACTGATACTAGGGTGTACATAATGGGTTTTTTTTCCGGTTCCAATAAAGACAAACTAATTGTTTGCCCAAGACAATCCACAAAAGAATTTCTGGCATGAGGCGTTCTTTTTGTTGACTTTCTTGTCAAACAACGCCGGGTTGTTAATTGCACAATTTCCAAGGTGCTTCTGTAGTTACAATAATTTTCGATGTCTCTTTTGTTCGCGAAATTACTACGTCGTAGCAATTGGTGACACTATCGAACTATAGTTGTACTTGCTGAGTTACTTTTTAACTGTTATAGAAGAAGTGTATGAACGGTACTAGAGAATTATTATTCAAAGAAAGCGTTGTTTTGAAAAGCGATATCAACAGAGTTCCAGAAACCACAGAGGACAAAGGAATAGTTTAGATCTTTCGATTTCACTTGTTTCTTGAACATTTGTGTCTTCAATGGCGTGGTTAGCAGCGTTACACTCGCTAAATTATCTTAAAACATACATTGATGGTGATGAGGTAAGATTTATTTATATTGACAGCTTCAACCAATCGTTCTGCAATCTTCCTGAATCTTATTACAATGTAATCTCAGTAAATATTCCAGTACTTCGCGTGTCGCGGCAAGAGAAGCCAACACTTTATTCCCGTGCCTCAGATCTCGCAGCTGAATCTGTCGAGATTTGCGAACCACGTGAAAATCGTTATTCATGATTACGTGAACGATAAATTTATTCAATGGACAACAATACCTTTGATATCGAAATACCTCGTTGTAATTAGTCAGTTCCTTTAGCGACGAATTTGAAGGTGGTGACTGCTCGAGGAGAATAAAAAAATGAAATGATGGGAAGGTGTCAAAAACAACGACTATAAAAAATGTATGGTCCTGCAATTGCTAGTTTATCACTGTGTAATTTTTCTTTCATTGCCTTTAGGAGAAAGCTGAGAGCGAGTTAAAGATGAACATGGAAGATGTCGAGGCCCAGTTGAGGTATTCTGCGATGCTTTTTCATGATATAAACTGATTTAACGAAGTAGAAGAGCTAGTTAAGTCTGTAGTCAAAACAAAGAGGACCATTAATTCAAAGCTTATTTCGGTTTCTGTAGCTTTAAGTAACTGGAAGAGTTCTCTCCCCCCACCCCCACCCCCACCCCCACCCCCACCCCCCTAAATGGGATGCTAGTCCAACTCAGGTTACCCCCCAGTTTTTGGCCAGGTTTCCCTAATCATAACCATTTGCAGTCCTGGGTGGAGAGAGGCATGGTGAGAGTAGAGTGTCCTACCCAAGAACACGTCACAACGACCCGGTCAGGTCTCGAACCCAGACCTCTCTTCTAAGAGCTCAGCCCGCTAACCGTAAGGCCGCCTTGTCTCCACCTTCAACGCACTCGGCGAGGTAAAGTCGGCAAAACAAAATTTCATACTTTATGTTTTTTTCTTTTTCTTCTCACCAACAGTCACGCTTTAGAACAGAGCGGCCTCAAAGATAGAGAAATAAAGAGTCTACGGCGGCAGTTAGATTCCAGAGACGACGAATTGGCTGAAATGACAAGAGGGAGAGAAGTGGCTTTGAAAGAGAACAGGCGACTGCAGGCAGATCTTAACACGATGACTGAGGAACATCAGGTAAGTGAAGAGAGTAACCATGCAAGAGTGAGTAAGTAAGTAAGTAAAAAAAAAAGTGTTTCCATTCAGGTACATTCTCAAAGGATAAAAGACGCTAACTACACTAACTAACAGAAGGCCAGCTACTCGTAATAATTTCAATAAACCTGCCTAATAGGGATGTCGTGTATATAAAGGAGAGTGGTAGATAGTATCGCTCTGGAAAGTGTGTTATTTTTAGTTTCTATTTGAATTCATTAAGAGAGTTAGATTGTTTTATCTCCTTAGGCAGGCTTTTCCATGACACAGCCTCGATATAGCTTAAACTTCATTTACAATAATTAGTGCGAGGCTTTGGAATGGATAGCTTGCAGACAGAAATAAAGCAGTCGAAACTCTTTAGACACTGCGACGCTTGAGGCATTGCTAATCCTAGCAGCTGAGTATGCAGGGCACGTGTCACATTTGAACCTAGTCATTGTTTGGCTTACCGTCAACTCATTGACTTAGCTGGTAAACGCAGCGGTCGAACGTCAGGTATGCGCAAAGGTATCATTCCATTTTGGCTAGCTGCGCGCCATTTCCCGCGAAAAATTTTTAAATCTGTAAAAGCGAGAAAGATGAAGAAAGTTGCTTGTTGTTTCGCGAGCGTAAGTAAAGGAAATATTTTTAGTTCCCACTGAGAATCGAACCTCAGGCCTTTGGATTTCGCCCGTGATGTTCTACGCCTAATCCACAATGAACTCTTTAGTGAGCAAGGGCATCACCAGGTGGATATGTGAATCGCAGATAAAAGAACGGAAACTCTGGGTCCCTATGAGGAATAAAACCTTGACCTTAGAGCGGGAAAGATGTTCAGAATTTGTTCGTTGTGGGACAGACTGATAAAATGGTATGCCTATTTTCCAGTCCATTCATCAGCAACTTCAAGACGCTTTAGAAGAACAAGAGAGTTTGAAGGTACAAATAGCTGAGTACGCCAGACAAGTGGCTCGAGTGGAAGAACTTCTGGCTCAAAAGGTCGGTTCACCACAGTTAGATCATCGTCTTAGCAATGTTGTTCCATACAACGTCCTTGAATCTTGGTTAAAAAAAACCCCTTCTTTTTAGCAAAATATCGTAAGTTTTTTGTGTTTGTTAGTGTTTTCGTCCCATTTATCTAAAGAGAAACATGAATTCTAAAAATTTTATTCGAGAAAAAGCGCCTCTCGATCGAGAGTCGTGGATCCAAACTCAACGTGACCGCATAGGCCAATAAGAACAAAGGGAAATTTTCGGAAAAGCCGATGAGGAATCGTGTTACAGGCGTCAAATGCGGGTGACCAAGTCGTGTTAGTTTTACTCTAACATTTGATTGGTTTTTGAGGTTGGCGCCGGAATTTTAGACCAATCATAGTGTAGAGTCAAGAGCGGGAAAATGCGGCTTACCAAGTCATATTGGTTTTGTTCTTACATCTTATTGGTTTAGATGGTAGCATGAGATTTCTAGACCAATCACAGTGTGGAGTCAAGCGCGGGAAAACGCGGCTTACCAAGTCATATTGGTTTTATTCTTACATTTGACTGGTTTAAAGGGTGGCCCAGGATTTCTTTATCATTTCTGTATGCAGTAGAACAAACCCAGTGTAATCCCAGATTATTGCTACATTATTTTGACATTTGTCCGCAGGAACAAGAAAAAGAGGAGCTTCTAGGGCAGTACCGAGTTCTGTCTGGTGAAACGGAGAGACTTGTCTCGGAGTCTAAGGCTTCTGCCGGACAAGTAAATAACTATCACATGGAACTAATACAGAAAGAACGCTCAGAGATGGAACTCAGCGATAAAATACGAAGGCTTGAAAGTGAAATACAACAGGTTGGTGACGACAATTTATTTTATGCATGTTTCTCGCTTTCGGGTTCACATAAAATTTATGTTGAGCGACTAGCTCCCTACTAGCGCAGACCATACTCTTTAAATCATAATAAAAATATACAGGAAGGCCTCTCTTAAAGGGAATAAAAAGAATTTAACGAGGATATTCAAGACTGTATGCTGCGGAAATTGGCGAGAAGGTGTACTACATTCTAGTTTCTGACCCATAGAAAAACATTTCATCATTCTTAAAGATAACGATGCTTCATATTGCAACGGCAAACGCTAAAAAAATACAATTCTGTTTACGTAGTGGATGTGAATAAATAAACATTAAAGAAATAATATCTTATGATTAGATTCCTATATAAACGTGAGCAAATTCTATTACCATTGCTAAGAAAACTTTGACAGTAAAATTTTTACTGGCTAATTTGGCAGTCATAGTTTGGTCTTGTCACGCAACCCTCGAGAATTCTCGCTTTGCGGGACGGGATGAAACTACGGTCTCTTAAGAAACTTTAACCGAATATAACCAGAATTTGTCTTGGAAATCTTTCATCAGGTGAGAGTTTCGCTTAGGAATAAACGACAACTGATGAGGAGAAATGTATTGCATCCACGCTTATCATCCGAGGAGATTTCTGAATAGCAAAAATTTAATCTCAATTTTGATATCAAACTTTAGATACTGGAGACAACTTTTATAAATATTAAGCATGTAGTTGGTTGTTTATAAAGTTTCTGATCCAAAATGAAATGAGAAAAAGACAAGCATACTTAATTTTAACCCTTTACATCCTAACATCAGTATGTATATTCTCCATACTGTTCTCTATACATTTCCTGAAGCGCTGACAAGGAGAATTTGTTTAAAAATCAAGAGCTTTATAAGTTGGTGATAATTTCCTTGATTCTTGTGACCCTAATGTTTGATTCAGGCTTGAGTATGTAAGGAGAAATTAGAAGCTGGTCAGTCTTAGGGGTTAAAAGGTTGATAAAGAATTACCAATTGTGATTGAATGATTTCATAAATGGGGAATTCCAAACTAGGAAAATTGTTGAAAGGCAGTAATGAAGTATTTTACTAACTGTCATTTATTGCGCTCATTGAAATCGACTAATTGATTATTTAAATTTCAAAGCGTAATCTAGATTTAAAATGGTACATGTATTCAGTAATTTTCTTTTTCCTAATATTTCCGCACATTTTGGTCTTGCGTCAAGAGAATCTTTTAAAAGAACAACAAAACGTAACCTTTTTCATACTCTGTAATCCTTTTAAATTTTTAGTTCCTTCAACTTCAAAAGTACAAAATAATAACTTGTAAGCAATGACACTCACTGATTAAAAATTTTGGTTAGGTTGTGTAAAATAGAGCCGACGTGTAACCCATAGACTCATAACACTAACCCCGCTAACCGATAACAAAAATTAGCCAGCATAAGTCTTAATTATTTACATAGTAGATCGATTTCTACTTTGTTTATGATAACTGTAGCTCTCTAGGATTCAGAATTTTATGTGCGTTGTAAGCAAACGGGTTTGTAAATGACTATGGTAGGTCGTTTTAAGAAATTTAACGAAATTAAATACGATCCTACGAGAAATAAGTTTTAGTAAATTTTTGTTTTATTTGTAAAACTGAAATAAAGATTTTGCGACTACGTTTGTAATAACATCTGGATGTTTAGTGACTAATCTAAAATAAGCTAATATGGTTGAAACGAAAAATTTAAACTTGTTCCATTGTTAGCCACAAACCCTCCTAATAAAAGTCAAATCGATATAAGACGATCGGCAAACTAAAATATGACTTACGAACCTATAATATGACTTAAAAGCTCCTTACGGTGGCTAATTTACCTAATCAACTCAGACGACGACGACGACGACGACAGCGACGCTGCACTACAGATTTTTCCGAAACTTACCCCCTTTATACATATGGTATAGATAGCGGTTTTGCCTGAACTCGCCATAATAACTGATCTTGAGGCTTTGGGGCCAATACCTCAAAATGGAACTTGAGAAACACCTCGTAAACATCTTTATTTCAACCAATCACTTTGTGCATGAAAGCAGTCTTGTGATAACGAACAAAATGTCATATCCTGTGGGCTTACATTCCATTGGATAGCCAACGAGGCACATAAACACACAAACCCTTCGAACCCAGGCCTTTTCCCCCGCCCGCTTTCTACAGTTATGCCCTTCCAGTGATCCCTTGTTTAATGATCAGTTAAATTATCCAATCAGTATGGAGCTTCCCATCAAGCCTATGAGATTGAAGTGTCCAGTCTCACCCGGTCACTGGCGCAGATGGAGGAGCAGGTCAGACTGGCTAACGAAGATAGGGTAGGTGATAACTGTGCATGCGCAAGCAGAGACTCAAAATATCCTGAAAATCTCTTAATTACTGGATAAACTAATATATCGTAGGAAAAATAAAGCCAAGGTAAGGGACAGTTTGTTCTAAGAACCGAAATTCGTGCTCTGAGGTTTTAAGGTCGCTCATGTGGTAAAATGTTTAAGATTGTTGAACAGAAATGTTATTTTTTATCAAATCTGCAATCTTTATGCTACAAACTGATTGCAGAGGGACCTCAAAGAGTGAGTATTTATGTGCACGGAAATAAAATTTATACCACAGACCTTGAGGACTATTAGGATTTTTTGCCGAACTCCTAGACCTGAATTTTTAAAATTGATTCCTTTTCATAGTCGAACGCTCAATAAGAACGGCTGGTGAACTGGGGACGAGTAACCGCCTCTTCTCCGTTTCTTGTAGAGATATGTTGATCTTGGTATTTGTTTTCAAAGAAGTTTTACAACCATTCTCATCCTTTCGTTTTTATGGCTATTTGATTTATAGGAGAGTATGATGCAAGATCTTTCAGCAGTCAGGGAACTTTGCATGAAACTGGACCAGACACGCGAATCTCTCTCCAGGCAACTGGCTGCAAAATCTTTAGATCATGATCAGGTTAAAATTCCTCAGTGTTAACCTTTTATACTTCACGTAACAGAGAACGATTCGCAATTACCATGATGAATCAATTTGATTATTTTGTACGTCAGCATTTTTTTAAAAATATATTTAACAAATAGATTCCAAGTTCTTGGAATCTTGGAATCTATTTGTTTTATATAATAAAGAATTAAAATATACGGAAAAAGTTTTAATGATGACGTCATCTATACGTCTGTCTTCCAATAGATCATAAGTGAGAACCAATCAGAATGCGTGCATAACTGAGCTTATTATAAAAATATCTATAGATGCGGGAATTACTCGAAGACGCCAAGATGGAAACGGACGCACTACGGAAAAAGGTTTGACCTGAAAGGATCATGTTCTAGAAAAGCAAAGATTATATTGCGTCTCATTTGTGACCAGAGATTTTCCTTAAAATGATGTTATTTTAAAAGCCTATGTACGATTAGGCGCCATCATAGTATTTCATGATGAATCTTCTTTTGTTCTCTGTTTAGGTGTTTTCAGAGAAAGAGACTGTTAGAAGTTTAGAAGGAGTATTAGCAAAGCAAAGAGAAAAGGTACTTTATTAAAAACTTCTTGGTTATAATTCTGAGTTCTTCCAGGTATTTTCGGTTCCGAGTTGCCTGCAATGCAGGGGTTTTCTTGACCAGAGTGCGCTTTACGATTACCTCGTTGAAAGTTTGGCCGCCTTCGTGGATTTTCTAAAGCAGGGAAGGTTACATAGAACAAGAAGTTTATACCGCGTGGGAATGGGCATCAGGAAAGGAGGAATGAGGGAAGAAAGACACCCTCGTCTATTTGCATTTCCTTTGCACTTCCTTGTCTTCCATGACGATGACGGTGGTCTGAGCAATAGCATTTCATGCTAACAACAGAGGCTGAGAGATCGGTTTTTGTTTTGACAGGAGTTTGTGGGAAAGAAGTCTTTAGAAACAACTTTGGAAGAAGTGGATAGATTGAAGGACAAACTGGCAAAAACAGACGAAGATAGGTGAGAACTAAGATGGGTAGGGAGCCTTAGGCTATGAAAAACGAACTTCACCTTTTAGCTAATATGCTTTAATTTGGATTCGAAGAGTCAGTCACTCAGAACGAAATATCAACGAATGAAATTGGTTTCTGTTTGATCTCGGTTCTGTTCAGTTGTCTGATACAAAACTTCTGGGCCGAGTTCAAAGCTGGGTTAAGATAATCTGGGGTTAGTGTGAAATTTTATTTCAGAAAAAAAACAATGGGTAAAATTATTCCAAAACAGCTTTCGAACAGAGAAATGTAGAAACCTGGATTAAAATTTAACCCTGGGTTAGCACTAATCGGTCTTTTAACAACTGGGCCCTGGAATATAATAGCGGAGCGCACGCGCAGCGAAGCAGCGAAGCCCCATACCTGCGATAACGTTTACTCGCTGCAACAACTGTATTTTTTCTTTTTTCTATTGATTTGTTTTGAACTTATAATTTTTTTAAAAAATCATTTACTTTAAACGTCATTTACTATCAATATTTCATGACTGGAGCGTCTCTCAGGCTATGATAAACCTTGGAAATGATATCAGACCATGGTATTTAATTTCCTTTCCTCTTTAGATCATATCAACGTCAAGAGGTCAACACTTTACGAAAAGCTTCTGAGAGACTTGAAGACGAAGTGGCCAAGTTGAAAAAGAAACTAGCCAACGAGAAATTTGAAAGGTGATTTATTCAGTTTGTGGGTTATTGCATCGAATCTTTGATAGAGTTGTCTGGGAAATCTTTGCCATGCAGAATGCAAAGAATATAGTTCGGTCCGCAACTCACTCCTCTTGTGTTTCGAGAGTTATTTCCTAGTTTATTATCTGGTTCTAAAGAATTATACGTCTTGAGTCAACATTCGCACCGTTGGGGTGGGATAGGAAACGCTCGAGTAAGGTACACAAACCCGCTTTAATTTAAAAACAACAGGCCTTTAATTTAGGTTTTCCGTTCTCTGTGTAGGGAAAGGTTACTACAAGAAACGAGCCGAAAAGAACGAGATATTACCGGGTCAGCGTCCAGTAAGTATTTATTTATCGTTTACAAGAGCATAACCATATTTTGCGGAACAATTCTTTTTCGGTTCAAGTGACTGAAATTTCCGCTGGGAACATGTTTTGGGATAGTTCTGTAAAACGGCGTAAAAGAAACTTAATACAGAAGAAATCCACGGGGTTCATGATTAGTTAATTGCTGTTTCGTCGGTGCGAAAACGAGAAACACGGCCTTAAGTAAATAAAGAAACAATTTTAAAAAATACATTCTAAACGGAAAATTTATTCGAAGGGAAAAAATCAAACATGCAGAGTTCGAGTTGGATAGCGGTTTATCGCTTTTTGTCTTTTTCAGGAGAGTCACTGACAGGCCGTTACTCTCGCAACACGGAGCAAAGGTTGCATACATCGTTCAGCAGTGGAGAATTTGCGAGACTAAAGCCCAAGGACATGTCTTCACCGCTAGCCTCTGATCACAGTGATACAGGCAGACGGCTGATATCACCCATTCGTAGGCGAAGCGTTGACGATGTAAGTTTTATCCGTTTGTCGGACGTTCCTTCGCTGAAGAACACTTTTTCAAGAACACTTCTGCCTGCTTTTGAATCTTGAGCTTTGATCCTTTACACCCTAAGCATTTCTTTTGGTACTGACAATGAGAAGCGCGAAAAGTAACTTGCTATCAAAGAAGTAGGAGGAGAGAAGGAAGTACAAAAGTCAGGCGTAATTCGAACTTGAGTGCATGAAGGGATCCAAAAATGGAGTGCCAACTAACTTACATATGTGCAAGAATAGAGTTCGGCTCTGCTAGTTTTTTTTTTCCAGAATATGAAACTTCGCTTATCAACTCGTCATTCAACGTTTCTTTTAATTCCGTTTTTAGGACTTCTCAGATGCAAGCTAGCAAGAGTCAAATAAATTTCAGACAGTCCAAGGAGGGAACCAATCCGTTCCTAAGGCAGAAAAAATTAGAAGTACACAAAAATTCCTCATACATATTTCACATTGGATCTACTTTTATATACCTTTGTAACTATCCGTCAACTAATGGATCAACTTATTTGTTTGATGCTTATATACTCTTTAAGTATGTTATTGAGTTTTATAGTGTATATAAGATTTTATCAATGGTATAACCGTACGTATCAGAAATTCACGTCAAGAGTATTGAGGACAATTCCATTCGAATATTATTTCCAATGAAAGGCGGCCGACTCAAACGAACTTACCGCAGTCTCGACAGACTTAAAAGAAAACTTTGTGATCGCTTCTCATGTTGGTTTATCGTGTTTTGCTCTGATCGCAAAAATTTAGGATTATTATTTGCAATTTGTTTTTGTAAGTATATGGAAATTTACTATAGAAAAATTAGTCCGAAAGTTTAATTGTTACCTCACTTTCGCAGCCTACCAGTCTCGACAATAGAGCGTCAGGTCATGGTTGCGCATGACCTTTTCATATCCGCAGTACGGTGGGCTCTGGAGTCGAGAATGCACATGATTATCGTCCAAACGGCGCATGCTCATACATATACGCATACCGTCATTATCTTTCTCAGTCGTCCCGAAATTGCGAGGAGCTAACGCGGACCGCGTTGATAGGCGAGTTATGATTGGTTGAGAAAAGGCTTCCCATCAACACTTTCCCCATTAGCATTTTTCTTGCCGGACACGTTTTGAATGCGAATGGAGGAGAGTCAATATTGATAATTCGAAATAGCTTGTTTGTTTCTCCAACTCGAAGCTCCAACAAGCGGTTTAAATATAACTACCAAACAATGTCCAGCCTTTCTTACCAAAATGCAAGTCCATAGTTGTCAAATGCATTCGATTACAACCCACCGTAAGAAAATTGTTAGACTGATATGATGAATATTTGTAATTGAATTCAGTGTTTTCAAGAGTGTTAGAGAATTATTTGTACATTTTATAACGCTAAGAGAAATAAAGTTATTTTAAGAACCTTGTCCAGAAAATTCGTAGGTTTATCATTTATCTAGAGCGCCTTAAGCTGTCAAATAATATGGAGATTTCAATCATCTCTTTTTCCTTTTTGGTTTTAATCAACTGACTTAATTCACTATATCAACAGTTCAATCAGGAAAGGACATGGGAGGTTCCTGGACCGGGGTTTTGGAACATATTGATTCAAGTAGAGTTATTTATAGACAGTCTCTCATGGAGAAGTCTATTTTCAGAGACCTCATTGTGAAGACTAATCTTATCCGAATGTTTCGGGTGAAAACATTATATTGTGAAGGAAGCGTCCAAAAACAGGCAAAATCCTGTTAAATCGGACAGAACAGTCGCAAACCGTACAAAACCGTCCAAAAACGAGGATACCTTCAAATATCGGACGCAGCTATTTAAAATTGCACGGAGCGATCGATCTTTCCGAAATCAAGCAGAATCATTCTACTTAGGACTTAAATGTTCAAAACCGGACGTAACTGTCCAAACTTGGACGAAGCCTTCCTAAATCAAACGGAATCTTCCGGAAACTGACGAAGAGATCCGATATCGGACTATCGCGTCCACTGTCGGACTGATAAAGGCGTATGAAATCGGACGAAAGCGTCCGAAGCCGGATGGAAGCGCACGAAATCGAACGAAAGCGTTCAAAAATCAGATAGAACTGTCCGAAATTGTTTGAAAGACGAAAAACCAGGAAATTTTGTACCTAACAACTGGGCGTATCAACGAGTGACGGGTGATTTGGATAAACCTCTCCCCGCCAAAACAGCTCATATTTCTTTCCATTAGGAACAAAGCCCCCATATTTTTAGCGCTTTTCGATTAAGTCTCTCACAACAACAATCATGGTCCATTAGCACAATGTGTATGAAACCGTTTTCAGCGAGGGAGAATTTTGGTTGCGCAAGATTCCTTGCCAAATTTGAATAACTTCAGCGACACCGCTCTAATAATTAATAATTTTAACACCGTCCGTAAAACGAAACTCAGATGCACTGATTACGTAACTGTAACCTCACAATCAGCTATTAGTAAGCACAAAGCCAATGGGAAGGAAAGGCGAATATGAAGCTTGTTGACTGAAGGCTCGTAATCTTTTTGCAACACTGAGAAGTAAGTCCAAAACAACATAAGTTCTTATCTCTCTGCGTTAACTCCGTCACCCACAAATGACTGCATGTGGTTTCCAATGTAAATTCCGGGGCAATGAGATAGTGCGACCTTATCAGAGTGTAGCGATCAAAAATAGATTTGAAAGCATTTCGTTCCAAATGCTATCAACGACTTCTCGAAACAATAGAAAGAGGTTCGACAATTTATAACCCCGTGACAGCGACAGGGATCGCTTTTCTCTCGTGAAAATAGTCTGTTTGAATTTGAGAATCCAAAACCTGAAAATAACAACAGGAAAAAAGACATCCAGTTCAAACCATAAAGTCATCTTTTTTTAATTTGTATGGTAGCTTTGCTTTTCGTCGGATAATCTCAGATATAGTAAATTATCTTTTGAAGGAAAGCATTTTTTTCTTTTGACACCATAGCTGACAAATTGACTAATGTTCTCATAGACATAAGTTTAGTCGAAAGGTCCACGACGTAGACAATTCACCAAACCAACATCAAAGAAAGATCAACATCATGTTAAACCCAGTAATGAAACGTCAGATTTTCATGTTCAAACCCCCGCAACAGCATTTTAGATTAAACTACTAGTGAGAAACTAGATCAAACTTCAAGCTTCAACTTAACACGAAGATTTTTGGGTATCGTGTCCGTGCTATAATTTTCGATGTCAACATTCTTCGTGAGATGCCAGACGACCTTAGGTCATAACTCTAGGGTTACACTCTGCCAAATTTCGTCGATAAGTTAAAAGACGGTTTTTAGGAAGCTTACATAGAAGCCAAAAAAAAAATCGCAATAAATCATAGGGTGATATGTATTTCTAATCATATTCGACACGGAAGACTTGAGTTAGATCTAAGTTCTAATTTGTTAAGAATTTTTTTATGTCCTTCGGATTTCTTAGGAGATATTTAATGGCGTGTTGAAGGATTGCAAGCAAGTGACCCAGAAGACGTAAAAAACAGCAGACCAACCATACGTTGATAGATTCTTAATGGACCGCTACTTTCGAATTCTAATCCCTTCAGTATAATCGAAAACTGAGTATTTTGCATCATCATTTATCACAATATTTTCAATACTACGCCACTTAACAGACTGCTTCTTCATTGTCTCGACACTGTTTGTCTACCGTTAATCGGATCCACGTTTTTGGTGGTTAAATCCTTGTAGACCTGACTGAAGGAACCCAGAACATACTTTACAAATGTGAAATGTCTTTTGTTCGAAGATTTGGGAATTCGTTCTAATCCCAAGGATCATTTCTTGTAGTGATAATGATAGGTCTTCGTTTCTCAAAGCGATTCTTGGCAAGATTATGAAGTGTTCTTTCAAGGACGTACTCGATTTGCTTTGAGTTTTCTTCGCGATCAAAAAAGAGGACGCTACTCAATTCATTCCCTGGTTCCGAAAGTAAGGCTTTAAAACAGCAAGAGGTGAGAGATTTAAAATTCTGGAAAATTTTCTGTTTTCTTACAAGATTATACAAAAATGTCTTTGCGAGTCTGTGCGAATTGCGCACAATTAGCTGCCGAGACATGTGTAAATCTGTATGTTTATTAACCACCGAAGGATTGTCTTACATATTCTAGTGTTCCGCAACTTGATATCTTATATACTTTATAAAACTTGCTCATAAATAATAAAAATGCATCTAACAGCAAAAATCTTGGAATTGTGAACAAAGCGTAAGTTTAGAGAGCGAAAAATTGTCCTCGTGCTCCTAGTAATAATGAATCCTTTCTGTAAACGGCGCTAGTTGATATATCTTCACTCTTCCTAACAAAATTTTCCCAGTCAGTAGAGATGAGATGTTTCTCAGATCTCAGCTGTTTAAATTTTTTCATTTTCACCTTCAATAAAAATGTGAACATTCTTTCCAAATCTTCGGCAGTTATTCTTGTTTATGTTTGTATTCGTCTCCTGATGACAACCACACAAACAGCTGAAACCTTCACATTTTCAAATGAAAGCAACCTTAAAAAAAACTTATAACAAATCATGCGCTATAGATGGGCAAGGCTAGAATCTGCTCCGTTGTGTGTATTTTAATTGTTCACAACGAAGGTAAATTTATTTGGCTGGATATAAAGAAACGAAAGTTGGCTTTTTGATGAAGTTGCAGACGATGCTTGTTGTCACGCGGGGAAATGAAGGTTTTCTCAAACTCAGAGAGGAGAGATTGTGTTCTGAGACAGTAAGATGTTGTTTGTCATAGCTCATCAGAAATGTCTGTGTTATTCAAAATCTAATAAACTTTAATGCAGCTCGCTGTTTTAATATGAAATTTCAGTTGCATCTTGCCGATGAAACGTTTACAACTTCCTCCGATGACTATTATTTAGATGAAAAGAAATTTCGAGCCTGCAAAACAGAGAGAGAAAGGAAATTAGCTTTAGAATTAAAGTCTGCGACACAGAGGTAACGTTTAAAAAGCATTTCACTACAACATTTTCATCGGCTGCTTAGTCTTCAAAAGCTGTCAGTATCTACTCTTGCCTTAGCATCTTACGCCATTTTCCTTTGGTGGAAGAATTGTGGTAGTTTAATTTCAAAACGAAATGAAATCATCCATGTTCTAATAATCGAAGTTCAGTGGAAATATTACTAAAAGGTTGCACAGAAAATTAGTAATTAAATGCATTTTTTCAATCACTCCGTTCGATTTTTTTCATCTGGTGTAAATGAAGAAGCCTTAGGCCTCTCAGGGGTCATCAGTAGTTCCTGTGCCGTCTAGCACCTTTCATGTCCATTAAGTTGTGGTTTGCAAAAATCACGCATATATTTACCTTAACTTAGAAGCAAAATTTAGGTTTTGCTCCGGAATATGGAATTGAAAAGAGCTTTCAGGGCACAAAAAACACATCTGCTTGGAATTAAATAGAGAAGTTAGCGGTTGACAATCCTAAACATAAGTTGCTAATTGGAATTTAAACACTCCATTACTCTTGAAGTATACGTGAGATTTCCGTTTAAACTATAATTTGTTGAAGTAAACCTTACTGAAACAGAATGGTCTTTTGGTGTTCTCTGTTTCTAACAAAGGAAATTTTACATTTAAAATTCAAATCTTAAACTGTTTATTCAGAGAATGTGCCAAATTTTCCTGAAATGCATTTTTTCATTAGACCACGATGACTCCGCCACACAATTATCGATATTGTTTTCATTATACATTTCATTAGTCTATAAAATTTGAAAGAATACGATGAGTGCTATGTAGACAAAATACAAACTGGTTTGTCTTTGAATTTGCACGCAAAGGTTATGGGTTCAAAGAAAGTCAACGTTTAAGAAGATTTAGGCTTTGCTAAAGTGAAGCCAACAACATTGGGTTAATTTGATATGTCTTAGTTGTTAGATGCCGATATTGACCATCTGAGTCATGAGTTTCTCACGGATGTTGGAAGCGTTTTGTGGCTTGACTTCCTGTGGTAGAAAATGGCCCCAACTACGAAGTTGTTTATAGTTGTTTATCAAGCTAATTAAAGCATTCTTTATGACACCACATCGTCCCACCCCCAGATGATCATAATTCATAGCTCGGCTCCGCCCTCTGATGAAGCTTTTTTAAAAGTTTACAAAGCCCATTTGAAACACCATCTAGTTCTCAAGACTGATACAAACGATCTTGCCTCATCCCACGATAGTCCTCGGTTTTGAAGAACAAATCTCTGGGCGCTCCATTAACCAGAACGTTTTCCGCGAACGAGAAGTTTTGTCATTGTTTGGGTAGCTAATGTGATTGTTATCTCATTATTATGAACCAAACTCCTCAACCATTAGCAAATATTACGTCTGACTCTCACGAAAGTTGTCCAAGTTTAATTAATGCCTCTATGCAAACGTCTACCTCAGAATGGCTTTTTCACTTGGACAAATGCCGATGAAATAACCAGCATTTGGACATTGCGTCCTAAATGATTTTAAAGAGCAAACAAGAAACGTTATTACCGAAAACCAATGCTGTAGATATATTCCGGAAAAGGTTGGACATTCTTCTCCGATAATCATATATCCAAAAACTAAGTCTAAGTTTTGTTTTCACTGTGGTTAGTTACAATCAGATAATGTTTTACAAAACGTTAATGTTACGAAGAATAAAAGCGATTTTTAGCGAACAATTTTGTGGCCTGCTGACTTGGCAAAGCCAGTTTCTAAAGCATGGGATGTTCATTCTCTCTGTCTACTGATTGAATATAACACTCAGTGATTCTTTCACAAAGCTGATTTGCAAAGCATCTCCGTGAAATACTTTGTATTTCTTTCAAAGATTAAATTGAATACTGGAATGATCTGTTTCAGTTTGTAAGAGTTCATCAAAATGTATCCCAGCAAAGATTTTCTTTTGAACTCTATCAGGAGTGTAAGGGACTACAGCGTAATTTCGTATAAAGCAGACGACTAAACGACAAACAAAGCCGAAAAAGATGCAAATAAAAAAAGGAAATAGTTACAGTCTCGCGGCCGTCTGTGACACTCACTATTTCTTCTACCATGATAACGTTGCACATGTAAAGGACCTCAAAATCTCCCAGTTTTTATCTTACCTATCATCACATCTCGCTTCCACAGAGTCCAAAAGCATTTAAGAACTCTTTAGAATTCCGAACAGCAGTGTTTGTTGAAATAACACGAAATAAAACCTTGGAGAACGGTCGTCGTGTAAGGAAGTGAATATGACAGGTCGACATTTTGTTCGACTTCTGGAGCTTGTCAGAGCACTTGGACACTAAACACGAAGTTCTCTGTTTATCATCACTGCGCTTTTTAAATCAGACAGGACACTACTATTACGACAATCGTTAATATAATACGCGTTTATTTTTGAACGCGAGAAAACCACTCTTTCGCACTATTATGACGGATTCAAGATGGAAATAATTTTGAACAACCTGAAAAATCACCATGGCCACACAGCAAAAACTGCTAGCGCTCTTTGCAGTAAGTTTCTAGACTAATTTCTTATTCATCAAATGTTTTTTATTGTAGGGAAGTTAAGTGATGAGTTTTTAATATGTATATAGACTAGACACCTTATGACTCAAGGTAAAAATATCAATTATTACACAACTATTCTCGAGATCATCGATAACCAACATCCCAAATAACCTCTATAGGTATTCAACAACCACCTTTGGGTTCCCCGAACATCATTTACAATTTATAAGTGGCTCTTTACAGAATATTTAGGCCGCAATGCAGATTCAATTCCTTAATAATTTCCAACGTTTTCCCATTAAAGATAAGTAGAAACAAATGTCTCAATAGTAACATAACAGAATCCTTTCGCTTCGCAAGCCATTTTTGCCACCAGCCTCGTCTGACGAAGGTGTTACGTTCTTTAGCGGAATCACTTCGTGTTTCCTGAACACGTCTTCAATCATTTCGCGTAAATGATCTCAGTTTGGGCTGAACTTAGTTACAACATGTGGATAAACACACTTTTCAATATTTTTGTGTAGAAAGATTCGCCAGATGAAATTTATCATTACGCAACAGATTGTTGTTTGAGGCTTCCCACGAGCTCCAATGCCCATACGTGTTGCGGCCATCCTGTTCTGGAGCTTCGACGCGGCGGGGAAGAGAGTCTCTGTTTTTCGTCACAATTCTGTATCACAAAGCAAATTACAAAAAAAAGCTACTTAATCCCAGGCTCATAACAAAGCGAAAAAAAATACTTCCATCACTTTACATGCGTGGATTTAATCACGTTGCAGTTTGTCTACCGCAACTGGAATTGGTCAATGGCATGTTAGCTGAAATAAATGAATTAAAATAACCAAACAAGCTGTTCGTAATTAGCTCCACTTTTAATAAAGAAAAGAGCTGGAACCCCATAGAGAACCACAATGGTATTGTAACACATTTGAAGGAACATTATCGCTCAAATTTGTTAAGATTCAACGCCATAATTTTACCTTCTTGCAAAATGAACCATCAAGTCGGAGTGAAAGTATGTTCATTGTATTCTCGATGTCTTAACCGCTCGTCCGTTGACCGAAGTCAGTCAGTTGTTTAAGTACTTAGGACTGCTATTAAATGTAAAGCAATTATGTAATAATGACCTAAGCAGGAAACTCCACTCGAAAGTTGCATTTCAGTATTTCGAGCTCACAGTTAACCTCCTAATATTCAAGATGCTCTTTTGTTATTTACCTTCGGTGAAGAATCTAATCGATCAGAACTGTTGCTGTCATTGCTAACAGTGTCGTCGTTGTTGTCTGTTTTGCGGCGTAATTCCTCAGGAGGCGTAACAATTTCCTGGCCTTGGCTTTCATCTTCCAGTTGATTCTCCAAATGATGAATGTAGCTCATCGCAAGTTTGAGTGTTTTGATTTTGGATAACTTAGTGTCGGAGGGAACATTGGGTATGTGTTTCCTCAAATCATCAAACGCAGCGTTTATGTTCTGCGTTCGTCTTCGTTCCTTTCTACTTGTCGCCGTTTTAGGTTTGGCTCTCCTTCTCCGACAGCCTCCGTTAACATCTTGCTTGCTTGTGGGAGAACCGCTTTCTTCTTCGATTTCCGTCTTAAGAACATCGTGATCGTCCATGTTAAAACGTCTCCAAAGTCTTGATATTCCACTTACACGGTTTCAACTATAAATCTGGCGAAATCGCTGTCCAAACTCTCCGTACGATTTGTTTGGGAATCTCTACGCAGACAGCTGCTGAATGGGTTAAGCCAAAATTATACAACCGATTCTCAGAGTTTCTAGGTGCTATTGTTTTCAAACAGCTCTCTGTCGGTGCGAATCTGTCCCAGAATCCCACCCGAGTGTTTTCACGTGCGTGAGTGTTGATCAGTGAAAGCCGTGTGATATCTCTCATCGATTTCCGTTCTCTTATCTTCCTTGACCTAAACCTCCACTGACATGTGTTCAATTGTTAATTTCTGCTTACTAGTGTTTATACTTTCATTATCCTTTTGGCGCCACAATTTAAAGAAGAAGCAATGTTGCGTGTGGTCGTTGCTCCAATGTTTCAAAAATGAGACATAAAGCTATGTAAAAACTAAGGATTTGGCCTCTCCCAAGAAGCGGGAAAAATCAATTTTCACTTGCGACATAGCAGACTTGGCATGCTATCAATTTGCACATTTTAGGCGTTAATGCACTGATAGTTTTGGTACGCACCATCAGCTGGAATATCGAGACAATCTGTAACAATTTTGCATCATTATTCCAAATACCAAGTAAAACAATAGGAGTTGGTGATGCGCAGTGCTTAAGATCCCAGAGCTAAAAATTGCCTTCAAAGCCACGTTTTGACCAAAAAGTGCTGGCAGCTGACGAAATTGGTTGTCTCTGGGCATTCGATTGGTTATCATTTGAAACTCAGGAAATCTTACAAGATAAATCCTGCCCAAGCGATAAAAACGCCAGCGTTGTTAGCCTTCTGTCTTGTTTTCTGCCTCTCTTGGAGCAATCTGCTTACGAACTATACTCGGGCACACTCATCACAAATCTAGGGGAGAGCAGATTTTTTTTCCTATTTAAAAATTGAATTTATGGGAGCTCATATAATATCAGCATTCAGAAATGTTAAAGATGACTCTTTTCCGGCTTTCCCATACTCGAGGAATACAATGTACACCTGAGTATTCAAAATATGAGGAGGCTTTTAATTCCAGCTTGAAAAAATAACCGGTCAACCACAACCGAGAATTAGAGATATCCCAAGTGATAGGTCAAAACATTATTATTTCAGGCCTCTGTGCTTCTCAAAGGGCATATTTTTCAATTCCCTGAAGCCGGATCTTTGCCAATCAACGCTTCTTGTAGCCGTAAGAAATATATCAAGTAAGTGTCATTTTCGTGTTCAGAAAACTGGACAGTTGTGCTTTTGTCTTTCAGCGCGAGGCTGGTTGAAACATTTCAGTTTGACATTAACGTCCAAATTAATTCAGCTTTTCCATCATCGTGTGATTTGCATAACTAATTGATTTAACAATGTGGGAAATCTTTGACCTTCACTTGATTATGTAATTGCACCGTAGCTAAGTCGTGGGAATAAATTGGTTTTGAAATATCCTTTGAAACCTCTTATGAGGTGTTTTAGTCATTAAGGCTGTGATAGAAATTACTTAGAAATTTAACTCAATAAACTAATCTTGCGAAAAGAAAAAGCTGCAGCCTACAGCTATGCACAGTCTAGTTCATTTTAGGTTAACTTGAACACACAAAAAGATACCTTTTCGTCTCTCAGCTTTGTGGTTTGACCTACACCTAATCATATGATGCAGAAGGCAAAAAGTACTTTACTCGCATTCTTAAAATGAATTATTGATCTTTTAGCATCTAGAGAGTCTTAATAAGTCTGAGTAGTTCTCTGAATTAATCTTCAAACTAATTTGTCTGGTGTAAAGAAGGGAACCTTTGTCTTAAATAGGCGTACAATGGGATTCAGTTCCAGTCGCCTGTCGAATCAGTATGAATTACCAAAATTTCAAATGACTCTGTATTTGGAAAAACTGTGATACCTCTTTGACCTTCCGTGCCATCACGTCAAAGATCTTAGTTTACCCTTTGAGTCAAAGATACCAGAATTAAACCAACAAACTGAATCTTAAATTTTCCAAGTTAAGCAGTTTTCGTTCGTCTAGGCCTTTCAAACCGACGTGCCCTTCTCTCTCTAAAAACCACAGTCAGTTTAGGGTTCTACAGCTTTTTTTAATTATACTAATTCCGTTCCATTTAACGGAAGGTCAAAGCCTGGGGCATGAAACACCTTTACCTCACACACACACACACACACCTACGGGTTCACCCACAACGTGTGCTGCACGTATGAATCAGCGAAAATTAGAGCTTTTAACCTATCAAAGACATTTTTAGCTATGAGTAATAAACGTGTCAACAGTTGAGAACTTACGTTTCCCCTAGAAAACCCACAACTCACATAACAGTGGGTTTTAAGTGACAGGTAACTTATCTCTTCGCGCTAAATCTTCCGTGTGCCCCGAGGGTTAGATTTTTAAGAATCACGTATGTGACCAATTTTGCTTTAAATGTCTGTCTCTGCATCGAAGACTTAATCTTATGAACATCGGCAATTGGAGACAGTCTTTGTATTCCCATATGCAAACGTTTTGATGGGATAAAAGAAATCCTGCCGCAGAGATTTTCGAGTCCATGACGGTTTCTTACGAACCGTGTACTTGTACTTTCCTTCAATTTATCATTGACTATCAACAATATTTAGTAATATCACAAGAAATAAAAACACGCGTAAGATATCTTATCTGATTCAAAACCAAATGGGAAGGCATTTGTTGAAGTTAGTTGTTTTTTTAAATGTAATATGGCACCAAAATTATCAGTCACGGCGCAAACGCTGTAAGCTAAACTACCTAATGTAGTAGTTTATTAAAGAACATACAGTATTGTTGCAGTACTAACAACGATTTCTAAGCGAAGGTATGAAATCAAGTCATGTACGCTTTCTATATAACTTCATGAAAATACAATCACAAGGTTTTGATAATTTTGTTGTGTAAGAGTCTGTTAATAGTCCCATTCAGACGTTATTGGCGCTGCGGTATATTTAATTTGCCTTATTCTGAAACGTATATTGGAGAAAACAAACTGCTAATTAGAATGGTCAGTACCGCAAATGAAAAAGAAGCATTTCTGTTATCTACTGCTTAGTAAAGTTTCGTCGTACTTGGCAGTGTCATTCTCCTCCATCCGAACAGGGGAAAACAAATCGCCTATGTGAGCTTCCTTACGCTAACTATCTATATATCAATAACGATAAAATCCCTCTGGTAAACATGGTAATTATCCTACTTACACAGTGCGATGAAAGCCGAGTTTGGAGGTCAGAATAGCATTACTAGGACTGAAGGCATATGAGCAGAATTGATCCTGAATTCTGCTCGAAAATCAAACAAGGAAAGTAACCGTCTGATTGGAGAGCTCTTAGTCTTCGCTTCACATTGTAACCGGCCAGCTAATCAGCCTTCCCTGCAAAGAAAACGCTATTGTTTCGCGCTACAGTATTTCAACACAACTTACTTTGCAAAAGCCGGTTGTGACTCTTTGACCTGCCAAAATTAAAGTGTCTTCCAAATCTAATTTTCTAGGCAGTTTAGCGAGAATTGCAAATCCTCTCGCTCGAGGTTTAACTGAAATTACCAATTCTAATATTTCTTGGAAATTCTCGTAGAAAAGGAACAATGTGTTTTGTTTACCAAACTCAGTTAATTGTAAGCTCAAAATGTTCTTAAGAGCCGTTTGAAATGGCAGAGTATCGTGTCTTCGTCAGTCTCCATGCAGACAACTCAGTCGGCTTATGAGGGCGTCGAATATGTCGCTTTAGACTTAAATCCCAATTTCACATATCTTTAGGTTCCGTTTTACCATGACTAGACGTACCCTTAGCTAAAATTACGGCGTGAGAAATAGCGACAGAGTCGTTAAAATTCCGTATAATTTTAGCCAACTTTGGGACGTTTGTTGGTTGAATTTAGAGCTATTCAGACAAGTAGTCTCATACTAAAATTAATTCTGTGAACAGACTTAAGGTACAACTCTGGTTTCCTTTTTTTTTTTACATTCCAGTTTCACTTATTTGATTACATTGAATTACACGCTTAACATCCTGATTGATCAGTAACCGATAGAATTGTTTGGTTATCGTCAAAATACAATCTTCTTTACTGAAACTGCAACTTAGATATCTTGGAAAACGCACGGTACAGTGGCTACGAAGACATCTCATTTTTTGTCTAGACGGCTTGGGTTTGAAACTACGAATAACTCGAGCGAGCGTCTTTACTAAGCAATACTCATGTTAATACGCGGAAAATTTTACTATTTCACTCGTGTCTAAAAACTTCAAACGAGTTCGTCACTTTTAAAACTTTGAGAGCTATTTAGGAATATTCAACGGATTTGGTTCATACATGGGTGCTTTGGACCTCAGCCAAGTAGAATATCTCTAAAAAAAAGTCATCAGTGTTTTTTCGATATACGATGTAACTCGCATGATAAGGCAATGGCGAACTTTTTAAAATACTTATTGCATTTACTACAGAGCATTGACAGCATGGCAACGGAACAACAGCCATCGTTTCAATCAATTTAGAATTCAGTTTCGCCACGGAGCCAATCATGGTTCAAGAACTGAGCAATAGGTTAACACATTATTTATGCAAAGCGTTTCAGCAAATGATAGGATTGTACCGTCGGCTTTTTGGTTCTCAAGTACAGTTGGACTGATGTTCTCTCTTACAGGATCTTCCTTCTTTTCAATGCTTAGGAACAAAAATTCTTGGGTTGCCATGACATTGTCTGACTGGGGTAGATGACATCATCTCTAAGTTTTATTGATCCTCTTGATGGAAAGGAATTCTTAATTATTTGAAAAACGAAAAAAAAAAGGTATTTGACGTTTTGTAAACCCAAATTCTCAGTAATACGCCTTCATTTTACCTTCACTCGGCATATCGTGTTCAAGTAAATATTTTGAATGTTTCTGGTAGTGCCTAAATTTTAGTCATACAAGATTACTTTGCATTCATCGCGGGGAATGATATATTTTCTATTAATCTTCTCTCCCAACACGAAAAGGGGATAACTAAGAGGTATAAGAAAGACTTGAACTGCTTCTGAAAATAGTCAAAATATTTTCAGCTGTGTAGCTTTTACGCATATCGCAAATAAATCGCGATTTCTAGTTTTTATCGTTCGAGAGGTAGACGGTTATAATGGGATTAGGGCCAACAGTTTCCGTCTGATAGGAAACTCACGCGACATAAAAAAGCAAAACAGAACTGCTCTACATGTCTTGGGTGTTAAATTTAAACAATTCATTATCGAGATTAGCCAGTTGAAAGGTTGTAAGACAATTTTGGGGTGTTATTTCGCCGCTTTCGCTCTTTGTCGTGAGTTTGATTTTGTAGAGAGTTCAAGTTGGTGTATCACCCTGGCTTTCCCCCATCTTAAATACTTGACATAAAGCTCCTTATCTCACTGAAAGATGGCTTTTACACAAAACAATCAACAGTGAAATTCTGGTGTTCATAGCAGGCAGTTCGAGTGCATCTTTACGGCATAACCTGCAAAGGTTTTTTTCGTTGTCATTTCCGGAATTTACACCTTAACGGTAAGTTTCTGTTGTAGTTTTAAATCCCAGAGAGCTAATACTAATCCATTTGTAGCTTTCGAAAACGAATATATCATTCTGCGCGTAGACTATGCCATTGTTAGGTGTTATCTTCGCAGATAAAGCTCTAAGTGCAATTATAACACTCTTCGTCGTGCCAAACGAAGTCACACGTAGCATGAATGCGACAGGACAAAATTGAATTTACAAACTAGCCTGATCTGCGCCACTAAAGTTAGAACAGTTTAATGATGTTGCTAGAACGATAGTTTGTTAACAGTTTCAGTTGACAAATAGGTTTAATTTGTTCAGGGAATAATTAAAAAGTAATTTAAATGTTTACTTTCTTTCCAGCGCTCCACTAAATAGCCACAGATGTAGAGCAACTCCAAGAATTATGAACCTTAAGTGGGAGCTGTAATGAACACCAGTCTGAAGACTCTTAAGCATAAAGCTAAGAACGGCCTTTTGTGGAGCTGTTAAAGTGATTATAACGTGCCATTCTTAATGTTTGACCTTTCGACAGATTAGACGTTTTAAGTCGTTTTAAGTATTTTCAAGAAGACGAGGAGATAGTCTAAGACTGCCACTGAGTGCAAAGTTAAAAGAGATAACAGGAGGCAAAGGTCTAACTTTATCAACCTGATAATTTGTTATCTAAAAATTCATTTACTCCTAAACCGAAGTTTTTTGTCATTTTTATCAAATAATAAGCATTCTTGAAGTACTTCGTGGGCGTAAATAATCACAAACATATGTTTACTGATGTGTTTTAAATGATGGTTTGTGGAAGCTATTGATGATATTGAATAAACTATAAGGCACATTGAAGTGAGTGAGAAAATCTAATCAACGAAAACTAATGAAACATTTACGCTGTGCGGTCCTACAATTTCATCAAACCGATAAGATTTGCCCTGGAGACATTTCAAAATGGCTAATCTGTTCCTCGGGCGTGTGTGTTCTAACGGAAAGTTCGCCATGTAACTTGTTTCTGAAACAGTTTCGCTGGGTTCCACGAGTTTATACAAGGAAATATTACTTTAGTAAGTTTTACTATAACTTGTCATCGATCTGAGAAACAATTGATTAGTTTAAACGTTTTAAAACTTTCATCATAGTGTTTTCACCACTCACAGAAAAAAGTCCTCATCACGAAAAGCATTCTCAAGTAATTTCTTAATGAATAAAGCCTTAGTTTGATTAAGTATTGTTTCCTTTTCGTATTTAAGTGCAGTTCTTTCGGAATCACTCAGCGGAAGGATGAAAAAATAAAAGTAAACACTTCCCTTCGTGGTTATTTTACGCGGACTGAATTGCAGCTACAAATTACTACAACTGGTTTAACTTCAATCAAAACAACTGCACGTTTAAATTTCTGGTTGAAACTTGAAAAAAACCTATATTTGGAACATTTTTGTACAGAAGATCTGTTTGTCATGAACAAATCGCATATTCACGTGAAAATCATTGAACGTAGGCTACGTTCATGGACAAAAACCTGTCTATTTGTTATTCCAAGAGATCTTATTTTTCTACGAAGTTGTTTGAATTTCAAGTTTTCCCCCCAATGTTTACTTTTAATAAACGGATAAAACTGTCAGCAAAACACTGAGGAAAATTTCTCACAAGAGTTTACTTAAATCTCAAGGGGAAACAGACCTCATAAGAAACACGTGAATTTCTGAGAAAGAGACCTTTCTTCTTTAAGGGAAGCAGATATCCCGTTACTCAGATTAAGGAATCTATTATTCTGAAAGGGCTCTTGAAAGACAAAGTAAGCCACAAAATAAATTATTAATGCGTACTTTAGACATAATTGAATAAAGCAAGGTCGAAACCCTCCGCGGAAGAGCAAGACCTTCCACTTCTGATGAGCTTCATGGTGAGGAGGCAACTTTTGGCAGGGTTTTTTGTCGTGACTTCTACGAATCTCTCGAAAAACAAACACTTGCGTTAAATGCCTTTTTCTTATTTGTTACATCAGTTATGTCGAAGATTCATTGTACTTATTATTCATCACACTCCTGACACATCTATTATCCTTGAAATAGGGAGTTTGAGGAAAGTATTGTTCCTTTACTAAGTAAATTCACTCGCAATGTGAGAGATCGGAAATTCTGGAAATTCCTCTTGATTTTCTTAGAAAATAATTCAATTAAACAAACAAGCAATGTGTGAACGGGAAATTTTAGTTAGTTATAAAAAAATGCCAATTAATGTAAGAGAATATTTCAAAAACCGACTTAGACTTTGTTCGCTTCTGATCCTTATTACTTCAAGAGACGTCACCATTTTTGGAGGACATGTCTTACGGTTTTCTACAGTGTAGTCTCGTTCAGTTCATGAATGACCGTTTACCACGAAGTTAAAAGAATCATTCTAAAAAGAAAAAGAAATTAATATACCTATTAGTTTGCGACATGGGAGTGATCATCAATTCCTAACTGATTGGTGACTTGGTAAATTTGAAATTATTTCTGTTTATAGTAAGAAATAAGTTACTGAGGTACACTGATCCTGGTTCGTGAAGAAATCTCACGAAATCGAGGAAAGCAAACTCCATAGAACTACTTTTCCCGAAATGAGAAGGGAGAAAAGAAAACCGTGTTTGCAGTTGTCTCGAGTTAGTTCAGTTTTGTAAATTTTACAGAAATATAACTAATTTTTATTTTTGTTCGAGGAACATTTTCATGAATGTATTCAAAAAACGCAAGTACTCGTAAGTATTAAGAAGTAATCTGGATCGAAGACTGTAGATCGATTTCAAATTGACTGGTCTATTAACGGTTTTCTTTACCTTGACTAACGTATAATGCGGTCATTTCAGTCGAAGGAAGAACTTGTCTTTAGCAGGCAAACGAACTTAAGTGCACGGGTAACAAAATTATCCAGTGCAGTGTCGTGAATACATCCACTCATGTTTTTTCGAGTCCCTTGATGTAATCAGCGTTCTGGTTAGGTTTCATTAACTCATACCGGCGAACCAAGTTCAGGTGATACACTTGATCGAATTTTTCGAGTCGGTGTCTTGTGAAATAGTTAGAGCAATGTAAAAATTTGCAAAAAAAGATTTTTGAAAAGACAATTACGTTTTTATAGGATTCGATAGGTATTTAATCCTTTACAGCAAAAGCTGTCTCTCTCTCTTGATCGCCCTTTAACGAGTGAAATGTTTTGTCAAAAATTCCTCCGCTTTGCAGCAAAAGCCTACTCTTGATTACTCTTTTATGAATGAAACGTTTTTTTAAAATTCCTCTGCGCATTACGTTTTGGCCGCACGTAGTTTTCCTTTGGCGCTCATGTCCTGTTTGCCTCTAGAATATTCTACAGCGCTGCTTTAACTAGGCGGCTGTTTCGTTTCACATACTGACTCTTTTGCCTTCAGCAGCGGGAGAAAAGAGAAAAGACCGTCATTTCTCGGCTTTAACCCTCTTGCATATCAGTTGAGATTTCTAGAGCACGGGCGAGGCAGCTAAAACCATGTTCTAAATATGAAATCCGGCTCATTTTCAACCACAAACCGCAAAATTTCTTAATACTTCTTGGATTTAGGTTCAAACGCCGATGTGCGAGAGAAAAACGTGTTCTTGTAAGCTACGAAGATTGAAGAAGCATATGTGACGTAAATTAAGAGCCATGTAAAGCCATCGTGAATTTTAGCGCCAAAACCTCAGCTTTCTATAATATGTACGTTAGTATATGACAAACCTTCAAAGTCTATTGTTTATGAGGACAATTTTCTGTTTAATTGTATATTACATTTTGATAGCTATTTAACGAGAAATTTCTGTGACGCGCTTCGAGTAAAAACAGTAAGTAATTTTATAAATATTCACAACTTCGAGTAAAATAACAATAAATAAGCTTAAAGTGTTTTCGTTCCACCCACTTACTCACTGATGTACCTTGAAGTTAACAAACTACTTTAAGTGTTTAAAAATCAACCAAAGATTTTCATCTATGTTAAATATAAACTACACAAGAGCTCTGTTGAATTATGATAATAGGTCTATGTAGCAACGTTTTTTACAAGGGTCATCAAGTACGTTTAAAAAATAGAGGTTGTCTCTATATTTATAGGTGAAATTTTGCTGAGAAATGATTCACGTTTTAAAGAATAAGCGAGATATTATTTCACATTGGTCGCTCGCGATGCTCAAGTGCCATAGCTGTTGATTATGTTTGCTGCAAAACAAAACTATCCGCAATAACAAACTAATCCCATAAATGTTTATTATTTTACACTATACTCTCGAGTGTTCCCATGCACATCTAGCGCCTTCGCCATCTCCGTCAAAAAAGCTTAAAATTTCACTCACCGATCGATTAAAACTATATTGCGAATTTAATTGTTCAACCATTGAAGATTTAGCCATCTCCCCTCACACCTTTATTGGGACGCTTCGTATGTTGCTTTGCATGTACACGTCGTAATAAAGCAATGTTCGCTAGATCAGTGAATTTAAGAGCCAACATCTAACTTGTAAAATTGAAACGACGAAATTACGGTAGAACAATAAGATGAAGTGTCTCATGATAGCGTCCCGCAGACAACAGGCGAAGGTTCGGAAATAGATGTGATGCATTCAATTGTGGCTGATCCAAGAGTACGTGTGAGTCGTGATTTCGCAAGTGCGACCCATACCGTCAACGTTTAAAAATCTGTTTCTCTTTCCTGGGACTCACGTTCGCATTTTGCGCCCGGAGGTATTAGGAATTAAGCAGGTTCGGAGTGGCAGAGCATCTTAGTTCCTCAGCTCCATTGCCCATACATACTGCGGCCATCCCGTTCGACCTCTCTTTCTCTGAGTAGAATCATTTTGGCTGGCAAGCTGTTGAATAAAGAACATCGAATAAAGCAACAACATGCGAAGGGAACTGCATATCGTAGGCTAAGCAAATGTTTGTTACCAAACAAAGATAATTTTACTTACATTATTTTCTCTTTTTCTCTTCTCTCGGCCCTCATTTTGAAACGATAAATCCGCTACAAAGTTGCGATGACTTCGGCTCGTCTTCCCTTCATTGCTCTCCTCGAGAATTTCCATCAGAAACTTGATGTAGCTAATGGCAAGCCTGAGTGTTTTGATTTTCGAAAGCTTCGTGTCTGGGGGGACGTTTGGGATATGATCCCGAAGCTCAGCAAATGCTGTGTTCATTGTAAGAGTGCGTTTTCTTTCTTTACGATTTGCGGAGCCGCGAGGAAACTCAGAGCTGCCTGTGTCGGGAGCTGACGAACTCGGTTGATCACACGACTCGCTCTTTAACTTCTCTTCTTTCAAGGGTTGCTCCATTTTACGATGAAAATGATAGCTCTTCTGGTAAGGAACGGTTCTGCAATCAATAGATACTTCACGAGGACTTTGAAACCTCTTCCACAGTGAACAAATAGCTACGGATTTCGCAGCTGCGAAACGCAACCCAACTGCGTCTCAAACTAGATGACGGAAGTTTATCAACGCATTACCTAACACTTATCATCCAATTACAGAGCTTTAAAAACGTGGAATTACAGATAACCACGGTCTGTTTGAAAAAACTTAATAGGGATCACACCTGTTAACTGAGAAATTTCCATAACATTTTGACTTAAGTTCAAGTAAATACGAACATCTCAAGTGTTATTCGCTTTTTCCAAATAAACACATGAACATTAATTGACGTGTTTACTTGCTTGTCTACTGATAAATCGTAACGCCCCGTAATCAATGTCGAGCGATGTCAAACAACACTACACCAAGCTAATTTTGCATGTAATATCTAGAAAACTTACGTTAAAATACGCCGCCTCAGAGGTTTTCTTTGGTGAGGATTAGGCAACTTTTCACGAAAACTACATTAGGGCACAATAGAGTTATGCGTGGAAAACGTCAAATCACACCTCCATTTTTAATGTCATTAATGACCGATTTTAATTTTCCTTTGTATTCTCGTGAAAAATCACAGCACAACGACATTTTGCTAAACTCTGTGCGGAATATCTTCTCGAAGGTTTCTTTTTTCACCATAAACATAACACTACGGCAATATTAAGATTCTTCAAAACAATTCACAATGTTTTCATTTCATCAATGACCCGTAGGTGCTTGTCGGCGCAATCCCATGATATACAGCGAAACGAATTCTCACAACTGCGCTTTGATACATGTCAATCACTCTCGAAATAATACCGGAAACAGTTATGGTTTCCGGTTTGGGGATAAACTCAAAGTTATTTATAAGTCAATTACGGAACATGGCTGGGATCCAGAATTTAAAGTCAAGGTGAATAATTACTGGACGCTGAGAAACGGAAAAAAGGAGCCAAATTGAAGGTATTGAAAGTCAAGTTAAATACAAACAGGAGAACACTCTTGAAAAAACTCCCATACTTAAGTTCAGATTTGAATTTGAACTATAATGAATTAGCGTCAAGATTTTTTTCTAATTATTATAACTCGCACTATCATTAAAAAAAACTATGTTTGAGGTTTGTTGGGGTTGATTTCGTCGCAAAAAAAGACCTTTTAGCTGAAATGGTTACATGAAATATTTTTTTATTTTCGTTTCTGTAACCAAATTCTAGTCGTTTGAAGAAGTTAAAAGAATTTCTCACCCAGCTCACATGACTCGCATTTGTCAGATTTTTGAGTGGGCAGGGAATAAATATAGATCAGAAAAAAGATTAATGTCGTTTTACTCTATAGCTTCGTTTAGCACAAAGTTTGGCCAAAGTCCAATGCGGTTTTTTGCGTGACAGACATATTGGGGACAGCAGCATGGACAAACCATAGCTTACATTCATTAGACTTGCTCTCATTCTTTGGAACGGAAGGGTAAAAATAAATCATTTCAAATAAATCTTCTTGACATGATAGAATATCAGATGATATAATGAATTAAAGACAAAAATATTAATTTTATTTTCCATCACCACTTTATTAGTAGACTGGACTCTAGTAACAACTACTTCCCGCCAAACTTAGTAGCCAAGCTTTTCTGTTGTTCTCGAGCGCGCCTGGTAATTTTCATCGCCAGTATGTTGGAGCCACTTTTAGAGGTTTTATCCGCGCAAAGAGTCATTCTAGCGAGTAGTTCGCCGAGGAGATGCGAGATCCTGCGAAAAATTGTAAAAGTTTGAGTATTCTTGCAAGGTTTAGATATGTTTTTGTTGTAGTGAGCGATAAATTCCTCATAGATTTTCCTATTCGAAATTCAGGGCTTGAAGTTTGAAGTTATTCCATCCAGATTTGATGAAACACTTGACAAAACCGCTTTTAAGTATCCTTTTGAATATGTCTTGGAGAATTCGAGACAAAAAGCACTAGAGGTGGCTGGGCGAGTCAATAAGGTAAGTGCCTTAAATGTAATATTTTGGCTCTACCGGAGGTCACTGGAGAATAACTTTTGAAGATATCCTATGTCGATCCATAATAAGGTCAATCTTTTAATTAATTTCTTAATCATTGATATTAGTGATTTTTACCAGACCCTTAGCTGGGGATAAAAAAAAGTAACACTATAAAGTTACTAAGAAATTCTTGTTATTCAATCCATTTGCAGTAGCGAGTTTCATTTTCAGCAAAACTGCTCTGTTGATAAAACAATTGACTCCTGTGTGATTTGTGTGTTTTTCGAGATAAAAAACACTTCAGAGGTGCCCAGGAAGCTAGAGTTGTTCTTGGCTATCCCTTAACCCTTTACACCCTAATGTCAGGATGCATATTCTCCTTACTGCTCTTTATATATTTCCTAATGTACCAGAAAGGAGAATTTGCTTCACAATCAAGATCTTCACTAGTTGGTGATCATTTTCTTTATACTCTTGACTTTAAGCAGTGATTTTGGGGTGACATTTTATGGAGAAACTTGATGCTTGTCAAAGGGTTAATTAAGATTTGCTTACTTTCCAGAGTGATAAACCCACCTTGATCATTGGATCTGATACAGTTGTTGTAAGTAGATCTTACATTTATGTCAATTTTTCTTAAAGGACTAACTGCAGAAAAATCTGCATCAGGAAGGAATGATGGTTTTTAGTTACTCTTCCATCAGCACATTAGGTACATCCCATAGTCTTCTTTTTCTTGAAAACCATAATTGCATCAATAACTTCTTTGCATTGGCAGGTCTTAGATGAAGTTATTCTTGAAAAACCAAAAGACAAGGAAAATGCATATTCAATGTTAAAAAGGTGAATAAGTTCATGATTTTTTTCTTGTCTGAGGTGCCCCACAGGAGGTCTGGGTTTAAATGGATGTGCATTAGTCTTAAGCTGCAAATCTTTTTATTTCTCTGTGTAAATGTAGAGCTGTTTGAAAATAAAATAAAATCAATGTGTGTCAGACTTGTAAAAAACTTTCCACTTCCCTTCCACATGGAAAATTTGGCATACATGTCAAATGTTTATGTGAAATAAGCATGAAGAATACTTAACATTTGTGTTTACATTTAACATAATAAGCACTCAAGGACATGTGTATGTGCATCTACTGAAATGAATCTTCCAACTTGATTTTTCTGATCTTGTGGTGATATTTTCATAACAACTGTATGGGCATATTTTTTCAGTTTGAGTGGTAAGGATCATGCAGTATTCAGTGGGGTTACTCTTTTACAAAGAGAGGGTGCCAAAGGTATTTATACAATTATCTGTGAAATATATCACTATAGTAGTGTGGCACTGTGATAGTTGTTTCATGGGTAAGGCTATCCAAAATTGTTCATTTTCCCCTTTGCTGCTTTTGACACAAAATATCAGGGCTCACTTCCCAACAAAAATATTTTTAAAAGAGGAAAAGGCCCTTGCATAATGGCAAATAAATAAAAAAATTTGAGAGAAGAAGGAGTTTAACCCTATAAGTCCCACTAGTGACCAAGACAGAATTCCTCCTTATGCTATTATTACAATATCAAGCAGACAAGTAAAGAGAATAGAGAAAAATATCAATTAGGGGATCATTAGTTGATCCAATTCCAAATTCTCCAAACTTACATCATATGAATTGTATGGCTGACAGTAAGGAGAAATACAAATGAGATCTTGGGAGTTAAAGGGTTAAACAGATCCAAGACCAAATTCTCCATTTTAGTTGTCTTGTACCATTCCTGAGGATCAGTGAGGTCCATGTGGAGTGTGGGGTATTCTTCAAATGGAAATCAAAATGCAAAAACTTCCTGAAACAGTCAAAATTAAACTTGCTAAACTGTGTCAAATTTTAATCCTCTTTTCATAATCATAGACTAATCAGAAGTAAATTAATTAACATAATATTGAATATAGAATTAAACTAATTAACTAAATTTCTCCTCTTGGAGTGATTTTCAGGAAGTTGTTGATTGATGAATTTAATCTTAAGATAATTGAGCAGATTAGTACCTTATGAGAAAATTAACTTCTTGTCTTTTATTGGCTTAAAGAACCCTGCATAACCCAGTTTTATGAGGAGACATTGGTGTCATTTGGAACATTAACAGATGAAGTGATCCAGGCATATATTGCAACTGGAGAGCCAATGTGAGTTCTTGGTGAATTTGTCTGTTTTTTTTTTTTTTAATTTTTAGATTTAACTGTATGTTTTCATGTATGTGTTAATTTTTCACCTGCATCAAACGCTTGCTAATTTGGTGATAAAGGAACTGTTTTGCCATAAGGAAACGAGGCAACAGATTTTTTCAGGCAAACTTACCATGATGTGTGGCAAACTAGTTGGGGGTGAACCTGCAGCGAGGCAATGCCTCGGTCTCGGTCCGTCTTCAGCTTTGAAAGTTTCCACAAAGGTTTTTTTTTCTTCTCAGGGACAAGGCCGGATCATATCCTTGAATATACTGTAAGTACTACATAACAGGGCACAGATCCTTGAGCATGTGCTCTCAGACTGTTTATATAGCAGTCCTTGTTTTGTTGGCGAGCCAGTGAAGAACATTGGCGTTGTACCAAAACTAAGGGCTAGAACGAGCCGTTTTCTTTCTTTTTCTTTCCCCGCTCGCTAGAGAGGAGGCTGGGTGTTTGAGTCGCTGAGGCTCTGAGTCTTGCGACCCAGAAGCCCTGCCTCTGGGACTAAGACCACTCCATTTTTCTTCTATCAGAGTAAATTTGAAACTTTCCATGTTTTATTTGTACTATTTTCTTCATTGATTTTCGCGGCCAATAAGAAATAAATGTTAAAACAGGCAAGATTCCTTCAGCACGGGAAAGCGCGAGTGACTAAGTTACGATTGGCTTTAGTTTTTACAGAGGTTGGTGAGAGTTTTTTCTTGACCAATCACAAAGCGTATTGAAGTAAAAACCAAAGCTATACTGGGATGCTTTCGACACTGTTGAAAATTTCTCGGTGCGTGTGCTTTGAAAATCTGACTGTTTTCCTTAACATCAGTTAAATATGGTATTCAGGGAATTGGTGGTACACTGGTCAAGTCTATACATGGCGACTACTTCAATGTCATGGGATTTCCTCTGTATCACTTCTGTGTTCAAATGAGAAAATTATTTTCTGATAATAGTAGCTAACGCTTATATGTAGTTTTTATATCCATACAATGTATAATGGAAATCTTTCCTCTCGCCGAAATGCTCCACTCGCACTCCTGTCAATAAAAAATTCTAAAAGAAAAAAATCATGCGTTGAATGTTTGATATTCTCATAAGCTCATGTCGTTGCCAACAAGTAACTGGTCGAATAATACTTTCTTTTGTTCCACCTCAAAATGGTTTAAAACCCAAATTAGACTCATTCGTGGGAAGATTGGGAGGGAGAGAGAGAGAGAGGGAGAGAGGGGGCCAAGTTTGTCTGACACCCTTGGAGGAAACTTGTATTTTGCGTCTGAGAATTTGAATGTATTGCACCTGTATTAGGTTCATAGTGAGGACGATTGAAACGGCGAGCAAGCAATATACAGCAAGAGACAAGAAAAGCGAAATGCTTTCCTTCTTAACATGTCGTTTTCACTCGCCTTGTCATGCCGGGCACGCGTAAGGGGATCAATTTTTTGCCGGCCGTGCGCCAATTTCCCGCGCAAAATAATAAGTGGAATCATAAGAAGCAGCAGCTTTCACGGAAAATACGCGTGACAAATTTAAACGTTCATAGATAGCTGTGAAAGAAAACAACAATCGAAAAAGGAAAACTTGAGACTTGAACGCAAAGCTTGTTTGATTTCGCTCGCTGTTGATTTATCATTTAATTTTGAGCTTTATATTTTAAAACACCGTGACCGTGGCTGTAACTCGTGCAAGGCAACATGGTTCTCATAGCCTGGACTTCCTCAACGTTTACTCATGCGCAGACTTTTGACCTCATTGTCTAACGAAATGGGGGCTCGGTGTGGACCGATGCGGCGGCTTTCCTCGAAATTAGTAAAGGCGGAAAGATTTTAATGAAGTAAGAGCTATTTTTGGGTCGCAGTTCCGCTTTCAACAGAGGAACATTTTCCCACGCGATAACACTGTTTTTTAAGGTGTCTATCTTTTTTTCTTTTTAAGGACATGAAAAAATGTTTTCATTGTAGCGAAATAAACAATGACAACTATTGACGACAAACTTCGCTGAGTAATTAAATATTCGAAGTATGTTTTCGTTCACTTTGTTCCATCTCATTATGTCATTCAATCGCAGAATTATTCATTCTTGGACAAGTTTTTAACACTTATGTTTCATTTATAAACACGGTATTTTATACAAGGATAAATTTACCGTGAGAATAAGATTAGCCAATTCGGAAAACTTCACAAGGACCATTTGTATGGGTTAATGTGCGCTAAAGTAGCAGAGATCCACACCAAACGTAAACAGGAAGATCTTGAATGAGTCGTATTACTAGGCATTATCCACCCCTATTTTCCATAAGCGTACGTTTTACCCGTGGTAAATTTTTTATCAATTACGGATAAGTATCCAGGTTTGTTCCCAAATTTCGCGCTGAATAAAAACAACACTGTAGTTTATAAAAAATCCCAGCTTGATGCAGACGGTCAGGGCTTTGAAACTCCGCTAAACTTAGAGGGGAAAAAAACCTACTTTATCAAAGTAATTTTTGAAATATCTCCATGCGAATTTGAAAATGACTTTTCCTTCTTACTTAAATTTCTTCCACTCCACAAATGGGCGAGCTTAACACTTTTAGCCCACTGTCATAAGTGAAGGTTTGATGGCAAAAAAACCGTGACTATAGTGCGATGTAACTTAAAACTGTAAATATTCAAGAGTCGATAACAGATTCTTTTTAGCGACCGTGCGCCTTTCAACTCAATGATTTTACTCGTCACGTAGATTCCTACCAAGGTGACAGTGAAGTCAGTAACTTTTATTTTCATATTTTATGGACTTAATGGCCATTGTCTCTGTTAGACTTGAAGGCAACGATGAAGGAGATCCTCTTTGGTCTTTTTGATGAACCCCGCCACACGTTTTCTGTGAACATTCATTATTCTGATATGTGTTGTAATGATAATCAGGATCCTTAAAAGTGTCACCTTTTTCTTGCTTTGAGTTTGACTTCAAGTATATACAGTTGTAGTTAAAGTTTGTTGGGATAAAACTTCGGGAGTGTAGTTGAGTTATTGCCATTAGTTGTATTGCCCGTCACATGTAAGGCGACATTTACTACTCCAGATAAGTTGATTTTTCTATAGAACATTTTCGTTCTTTAGTAATTTAAAGGTTGATCTAATCACGAACAGAGCTTGAATGATTTATTTTTTTAATCTTAGGTCTTGGCTCTTTGTCTTTACTATCTTTTCTTTTTTCTTTTTTTTTTCCTGAGGATGAAAAATTCTTTTGTATTTTTTGTTGCTTGTCATCGCTCATTCAATTTTAATTATGTTGTAAATTGCGCGCGATACTAATCTGCACGCGATCCATTGTTAAGCCAAATCTTTTAAGCAGCGGTTTGTTATAAATAACAAATTGGACTGAAAATAAAATGAAAAAGAAAGTTTTTGTGTTTATAACTTAAGTGGAGAGACATCGTGTATCATAACTTGGAATTCGAAATTGTTACGCGAACTGAGGTTTGCGCTAAAAATTCATACTGTAAAAAGATTGAATCGACTGATTTTAGAACGGATGCGTGTGTTTGCTGTTTGTTTTCTAAGCCAGTCTCTATCACTCCAGAAACGGTGATCAGAGGAAACGCAGCGAAATAATTTTTCTTCAACTCGCGTCTTTTAGCGTTTCATTGTGCTTGTGTCTCAGATGGTTGATTCATTACCGATTCAAACCACTTCTCTCCAGCAAAACACTTGTATGGCGTGTCCCATATGGTTGCCAGCTAAAACGACAGACCAATGTCACAAGATTCTTGGGTGAACTTGTGAAATGAGTTTGTTAAAGCTTCTGATTGAAAAGAATGTCAAAATAAGGCCATTAACTCTTTCACGGATTCTCGTAACGAAGCACTCGTGATCTCGAGAGATCACGTTCGTGAAAGTCATCATCATCGCTTAGTTGCTCCTGGTCTCTCTTCTTCAAAAGCGCGAAGCACTTTGTCAAATGCTCGTAAAAAAAATGAATATTTCATGCCTTTGGCTTTTTGTTGCTGGCCAGGTGACTGTTTCACCATCCAGCTTCGGCCATTTCTCTCGATGTTTGCAGTTAACGTAACGAATTTGTCAAAACGGATCAAGAATCGCCGGGCTAGAGCCGAAACGGGATAGGAGATGTTCAATTATCCTACAGAATTCTTCATTCATGTTACAACTCGAGCACTAATATTTTCACCGGCGTATTCCGCAGTTCTTTCGCCCCACAGAAGCTGCCAACGACATTTCTAACTACGTGGACTGCCGTTAGGCGTTACCAGTTACATTGTTCGATTGCATCATCATCGAGGCTCATCAAAAGTTAAATTTCCCTCGTCAAGACGCTGCCAGTTTAACGCCCGATTCTTCCCAATTATCACTTTTTATTGTAGCTATAGGTGATCAATGTGTAATTTCTCCCTAAATTATCTATACATCGTCTTGCAGAAAGGTGACGAGAACTAAGAAAAATTTCACCACGTAGACATTGTTTGATTTTTCACCAAATTCTTCGAGGTAAAATAAAGAGAAATGTATAGCAGAGTGTAAGGAGAATTGATATGTGATCTTGAAAACGAAAGGAATGAAACATGCTCGATGCCTCACTTATGCGTTGTTGCTGAGGTTCAATGACAAAATTATCTCAAACAGTGTCGGTAAACATCACACAAGGTGATCAATTGTAATTTTGTTTTCTTTAATTACGGCGTGGGAAAACTTCCCATGAAGATGTTTAAATGGCTACGTGAGGAGTCCAAGGGCTTGTTGGCGTAAATGTGTAGTCATTAGAACACAAATCATTTTTAAAGAATGCTGTCGTCAACAAACAGAACAACCCACCAAAACAACAGGAAATACCTCTTTGTCGCTAAATCCTCAAGATTGTTTTTACAGGAAATGTAGATTAATGGTAATTAAGAGGAAATGTAAAAGACGACTTGAGAGTTCGAGTGAAACACATATTGCGAAAGATCTGATTGAAATCAAATCTTTTACAGTTTTAGTTTTTCAGTGTGATAAAATAATGACCGCGATAACTTGAGCACAGTAGATAACTTTTCAAGAGAGAGGTTTTGTGATCAGTTCAAGTGGGAGGGTCGTGTTTTTTGATGGCTCGATAGTATTACAGAGTAGGCGTTTTATCAGAAGCGAATGGTACCGAATTCCTGTGGCTTTTTCTCGCGGATTTTTCGCTCAAAGCTTCAACGAAACAATTGATAGTTAAGCTGAGGGATGGATGAGTTGTTAATGTTTTCGGCGCAACACTTAGATCATCTCGACGTTTAGCATCCAATGCTGACACAAAATTTTTAGGCGGTTATCAGTTTGTTCTTGCGCTTTTAAAGTGTCTAGTTACTTTCCTACACATTGCTTCCTACTGATCATGCTGAGCTGTAATCGATGACCCCTGCTGTCTTGAAATGGTTTATCATGCTTTGAAAGGGTTTGTTTTGCAATTAAATGGTTTACTCGGACCACTTGGTGCACATAAATGGTTTACGAAAGCTCCACGTTCTCACTCCAAATTTAACAACGAATGCCCTGATTTATTTCGGTTTTTCTCCATTTTTTTACAAAATCGAAGACTTATTGAACAAGTGAGAAAAGCGAAAAGATATCCCAAGTTTTCTCGGTTCGCAGTAGTGGTACCCGCCGCATTTATCACTCTAATTATCTCATCACCATCAATGATTTGATTGTAGAAAGACGAATATTGGAGTTGACCAACTGGCGCCATCGATCTCTGAACATTAAGGCACTTCTGTCAAAGCCAAGTTCACTAAAAGAACTCCCTTAGGTCCTTCGACATTCACTTACTGACGATGAAAAGATGTAAAATTGACGCGAGTAGATAGAGTTCCTCCAAGAAATGAGCGATAAATTTTTCTTGGCTGAAACGGAATTGTCTCACTCGCTGTTTTCTGCACCTGGGTGATATCATCACTGCAAGCATTTCTCACTTCCTCACAAAAGAGAAAGTGGCATGAAAAATTTTTCAGAATAAACCTCTTCCTGCATTCAGATTATTTTTTCGGTCACCTCCTTTGTTTTCAATTAATTTTCAAATGCGCACGGTATGTGAAAAAAACATGAAAAGCTGTCACTCTGAACGAAGAACAAGTGAAAAAGTTTTAAAAGTGCAAGCAAGTTTATTGGAGAATTTCTAAGTGATAATTAAGCGTGAAGAACTCTTGGGAAATGCGGTGACTTAAGTCGGCTTGGCTACATAGAATTCACCGTTAAAATTTCCTTGCGATTGATGGAAAGAGTCCGATATTGGTTACAAAGTTTTGCAAACAGAACAGCGCTTTCCAGCGCAAACTTTCGTTCATTACACGGCGCAGAACTGTATTCAATCCCGTGCTTCTAATATGATTGACGCCTGACAATATTTGCGCTGTGTCACGGTCACGTGGAACCAATCGGACAGTTCGCTAGTCGTCGGCGACGACATGGCGCAGTGTTAAAAGGTTTTAATTGATTGTTTGCTGAAGCTAAAATTCACTTATTGCCTCAACGTTCTTGATAAGCTTATGCATGCGTGGTTCAAACAAGTATACAACATTACGCTTGTCTCGTGAACATTCGGCCGGCAAAATGTCGCTAAAACATTCCAGCAGCCAGAGAGCAGGCAACTTGTCGAACAATGCCAGAGCGTTTTCGATCGCGTCCCTCGTCCATGAAGGTAAGTTATCAGAGGTGTCTTTCTCTAGAGTGACTACAGGCATTAAGGATTTAATCGTTTTGAGTCGGCTTATACATTTTGCCTTTCTTAGAAGAACTTGAGACAAGGCCTGATGAGAAAAGTCTGCTATCTGAAAGAGAAAAACACTACTCACCGGTCCCACGAAAGAAGCTTAAAACTTTAAAACCAAATGCCATACTGGAAGGCAAGGAACTTTGGAACTGCTTCTATCGGCTAGGTACAGAAATGATAATCACGAAGACAGGAAGGTCAGTTCAAGTTTGCTTATTGCACGTCCGTGCGATAAGATAATTACTTACCACAGATCAGAGGAATACGATGAAATATTTCACAGTTTTCCTTAAATTAGTTCACAGATTTTGAAAGGTTTTCAAACCCTTCATTTTACTTCACTCTTTTTTAAGTTGTTGTTTAGTCTTGTTAGCCAAAGAGCAGTTTTCCCGTCCATAGGCCGACTCAAGATGTTACTGATATCCCAGATATCGCAAATTGACCGGTGTGACAGGAAAATGGCCTCTGTGCGGTTTATCCGTTAAAACTCTTTAACAGCATGTTTTCAAACAACGAATTGTTGCTGTGGTTATGCCCTTTGTGGTTTGCCGCTCTGTTCAGTAGCACAGACGGTTTTCCTATTCTTTGTGGTGTTGTTTTTTTGGCGCTATCAACAAATTAATCAAAAGCTGCGGGGGTTAATTTTCGAAACAATAACAGGCTAATAAGTTCGGAACGAAGAGAAGAAAGAAAATCCAATGTGAACTGTTAATGCACCCTAAGCTAATCTGCTGGAATTATTGTTTTGAAAAAACAAGAAGAGAGGGAAGTGCTGAAATGTAAGCTTTTAAAGTATATATGGCCAAGGCTACTCAACACTCCTTAATCAGAACAAATTCTCACATTTTCAACAATTGCCACCTCACCATTATATGATACTTGAAATTATATCCCTGTGCGACGAAAGGAATAACGTTTTGAAGTTCCAAAAGTTCTAAAAAAAGATAGAGGAAAATATGAAAAAACACTAGAGAAATGGGAGTGTACGGGAATGAAAAAGGATTTCTTAGTTGCTTCAGTTTTGTCGGCTTTATATTTTGTAGTTCTTTCTCTGATGTTACTTGAAGTTCGAATTCATTCTTTATTGGAAAAATTGCAGTACTTTTATGTTAAAAAAAAAATCGCCCTATCATCCGCTAGCCTCAGAACTTTATCTAGTTCATTTCAATTAAATTCCTTTCCACATCACCCCGACGAATTGGCTATTTTTTCCCTTATATTCACGAATAATTTTCCCCAAAAATGTAACAAATGACATCTCTTTTGTGGCTTTGAATATACTCGTTTCCCCACTACCGCAATCGCCCACTGTAATACGGAGCATTTAACCATCAGTTATGAGTTTAGAAAGGAACTTCCCCGACGACTATCGTCACATATGCCTTAGCGTTGACTGTCAATGAACGGTTTCCAGCAATAACTTGGGGCGTTTCATCCAGAACTCGAATCAGCCACAAGGTGAAGCCACTGGATCATCAGGAAGATCACGTCGAGGAAACTAAAACAATCCTTCAACTAAATTGTTTTCGTTGATAGAACTATAGATTAAAACTGGACTTCCATTTTTCTGTGATTTTATGAAATTGAAAAGGCGAAAATTTGGTCAGGTTATGCGCAAAAAGTAAAATGAAACAACAAATGGAAAGCTTGCGCATCCGGGGAGACCAAAAAAGTTTCGTCCGGTTCAGCTTTTCCCGCAGACCAAAGTTTTTCCGATGATGTCATTTATTTCATTTTACAAACGTAAAGGCCCGCAAAATTTGCTTCCATCCAAGTTAGCGTGCCTAAAAGGACTGGAAATGCAGGTTCATATTTTCACTAAAAGAATTGTGGCCTAAACCTCAGAAAGTCGCGTACTCTTAGCGATGGAAGGAAATATTTTGAAAATGAACGCCATTCGCGTAAATGATTCGCAGATATAGACGACTCTTTGAAGGCAAGATCACTGTCAGTAGTGTTGTTACGCAACTAGATTGAGATGACTCACAAGTCGTTTGTCTGTAATCAAAAAAACTTCGCTAGAAGTGTCATAAGTTCATGTTTCTTTCTTAAGGAGAAAAAAAAAAGAGAGAGGATCTCGGCGATTCCAATTGTTTTTGAGACAATTTGGCACATTATAGAAAAACTCTTCCGCATCTAGGCAAGGGTGTCTGAAGTTTTTTTCTTTAGAGTAACGCTGCAAGAAAATGGCTACTTGCAAAACTGAACAAGAGGTCATTTCTCCCGTTTGTAGACAGATCCTCAGTTTATTTGGACCACGTTTTTTCAGCTTTACGCACAAGCTAAATTGAAGCAAAAGAACCAGTGAGAATTAAACCGACTTTTTCTTTCTATTTGTTTTGGCGGCAAGCACCTGCTAATGATACTCACTCTCTAACAGTGATGGTCTTCCTCTCTGCGTTTTATTTGTATGTTAATGGTTGTGGTCATAGGTTCAAATAGTTCTTGAAATTCTGTTCAAAAAGGAACCAAGGAAACTTTTATCCCTATTCTATTACCCAAGCTTAAGAAAAATGGAGAGTTACCATTAACGTTTTTGTTTTGTTTTTTCAAAAAAAGTGGCTTGTATAAAGTTTCATTATTTTGCTAGTCATATCCACTTAAGAAGTCGTAGAAATCCATAGGAAAGCGGCACGCAAAAGTCACGTGATAAAGACATTAACCTGAGACGTTGCGACTGCTGTTTGACAAGCTCTGTAATTGCACCTCATCCATTCTGATAAAAACAGATCATTTTCCCAGTTTTCTTCCGGGAGATCAAAAACACTAATTTTAAAAACCTTTAAGAAGCCTTTTTCTTACAAACCACAGGGTTAGACCTACGACAGTTGACGATTTTCCGAAAATAAAAGTTGATCAAAATCGGCAATCAAAAGAGAGTTTAAAAACGCCATTTTTTCCCCTACCATTTAATTAAGGAAAAGTTGTAACTTTTAATTAGCTAAGAAATTTCGTGTCTCTTTCAATTTACAGGCGAATGTTCCCGACCGTCCGTGTATCCTTCGTGGATCTTGAACCTGATGCTAAGTATGCAGTGTTGTTGGATATTATGCCTCTGGACTCTAAGCGGCACAGGTACTCTTATGCGGACTCCGCCTGGTTCGTTGCAGGAGAAGCCGATGCAGCGCCCCCTAAAGTAATGTGTGTTCACCCTGACTCCCCGTTCACGGGGCAGCAGCTGGAAAGACAAGTTCTCTCATTCGAGAAAGTCAAGTTAACGAACAACCGAGATGACAAGCGAGGAAATGTAAGTGTGAGACGCCCAGGCATTATCTACTGACTTTCAAGTCGATAAGAGTGATGTATGACTTCCTTATTTTTGGCCATCGTCAATGGTTTATCTGATAAAGAATTGTCTACCCTTTCGTGGGGATAAGATTTTCCGGCGGCCTCCCTCTTACCTAGCTTTATTTCTGTCGTGCCTATAAAAACCATAAAGGTAGTTTACATTTGTAGCAATTATTTTTTAATTATCAGAACAACCTTTGCTTTTTACGCAATTAGATATGCTTTCTTTTTTGTAAGAAATGATAATTTAACGTTCGAAAGAACATTAACGCAAATTGCGCTCGACAATTTTCTAGCTCCGTCCGTTATCACAAATATCTAGAATTGATCTACAGCCCAAAGTGTCCGGTTCAAATGCCTTACAGGTGTCTTGTCTGCGTTTTGCTTCTTTAAAGCCGTCTCACTAAGATCAATCCTATTTCATGACTAGTTGTTTTTGCGCAAACGGCCTCCAGGTTTTTAACACATTCTTAACACTTCATACTCTTCGTTTATCATTTTCAACTTGACTGTCGATCAGAAGTTGCCACGGGTTTACTGTCTTTTTCCTCAGACATGAATGATTAAGAGAGAAATATGTAGCCATCTATAACGACAATCATGTAAATTTGGCGCATAAAATATCCTCGCGAATCTTAAATTGAGAACAATTTGCGCCATTTTGCACGCTGAAGGGAAAATTTTTTTACGCGCTTATAATGTACGATTCTTTTGATGGAATTTCCACCATTTCCGAAATTTCTTACCCCATGCTTAAAGACTTTTTCTCTCCCGTCACAACTACTCACAATCTGGTTTCGGTTCTGTGCCATGTTTACGCTTGCCGTTGTTCGTTGTGACTGTAAATTGATCTGATATTTTAGTTACTTATGACATGCCATTAGCTAGCTGTGATACCGTAGAACAGTCCGCCTTTGTAGCGCTTCAATACAAAACTGAACAAAACAATTCCACCTGTTAGCGAAATCGTCACGTCCCTTTAAATTTCAATTGAACCCAATTTTATTCAAGACCAAAATAGAAGAACAGGAAACTCTCTTTTTAGCAGATATCTTCTCTTTCAAGCAGATATGTTCTCTTTCAGTGCGACGTTCTTTGAATCTTGCATCACAGCGTCTTTCAATGATTTATTAATTTTGCTTCAGCTTTCTTTGTTAGCAAAGGCCTCTTGAAATGCCGGCTTTTATAGACATCTCTGCCCCTCTACATAAATTTTAAAGCACGGATGAGCAATAAGTTTGCCTCTTTCCGAAAAATGAAAAGTTCAAATTGCTCTACTAAGACTTTGGCGGTTGAGCGGGATTTCAATTTTTACGCTGTTCTTCTGCGTCATAAACTGAAAACCTTTTCCACATACTCCTAAGGTACTCAAGGAACCACAAACAAGTCTCAAGTTCCCTATGATGAACGCTTTAAACAAAAAATTCAGCTGCTTTGGAAAGTTCTCGAACTTTGCGTGAGGTGATGTTTCGCGGCCATAAAATAAATCCTCATGGGAAACTTACTCTATATTCTGTCTTCTTTTGGCGACAATTTTTTGAGTGACAGGAAGAAAACCGCAACTGGTGAAACACGATACAAAATCAACTTCATTCCCCCAACCTGCTCTAGAAATAGATATTTCTTATTTATAATTGAAGAAAGAGATACAAACTTTCAAAAACTGACTTCATTCATGAAAGGACTGCAGTTTTTAAGTTCTCAACCATTAAATTTAGTGCTTCATGGGTACGCAAGCAATATAGATTTTAGAATGTAATAATTGGAGTGAATCGTTTTCCCGCTTTGGATAGTGGCTATCAGAAGCTAGGCGATGCAGCATTTTCGCCAAAATATATATGTAAAGAATTAATTGAGGTGGAAATGATTTCCATGTGTGTTCCATGTAAGCAGCTTCAAAAACAGAAAGACAACAGAAAAAGAAGTTCTTCTTTACCACAAAGAACGATGATGTTTGCTAGCGAAATTTAAAAACCCCCGCAATTTGGAAAGGATAGTGAACGAAATTCGTATGAAAACTTCGCATATAAGGGCGTATTTTGTTCGCATAAACTGCACAACCTTATGCTGTTTTTCAGAAATGTAATTTACCTCTATAGAGTTCGAACTAAGGCGTTTGTGATAGCAAAGCGTGGCTTTATGACTGAACTTGTTCAGCTTTTAGGAGCTTTGTAAAGGCTCGCAAGTTGGACAAAATGTGTGTTTTCACTGATGCGTTGTCTTTTTACTTTTAGATCATTTTAAACTCCATGCACAAATATCAACCACGAATTCACTTGGTCAAGGATCCTGCAAGTGAAAATGTTCACAAAACAGACTTGACGGAAGCGCAGACCTTCGTGTTTCCAGAAACGACATTCATGGCGGTCACTTCGTATCAGAATCACCTCGTAAGTGGCGTTTAAAACTATGTTATATTAAGAAAGATGGTAAATTGCAAGCTCGGTAGTTGAGTAAAAATGGTGTGAAACAATTGTTATGAATCTAAGACAAATTAAAAGGGAGTCTTTTGGTCCAGAATTTTTTGTCGTATGGTATACTAACTCAGAGAAGAGAGAAGCTGTTTTTGAGTTTATGCTATGCTTAAATTAAACGGGGCAAGCGGTTTGCGTACTGTTAGAATCAGCAATAAATGTCGAAGGTGTCCTGCCTGAAGCCTAAAGAGGGGAGGAGTCCGGATAACTTGGTACAATCATTCAGAGCGCGTTTTAACGCATGAAGGAAGATTGAGTTCACGATAGGTTGCGACCTTTGATTAAAAAGATTCATTAATTTCGCAGATAACGAGACTCAAGATTTACAGTAACCCGTTTGCTAAAGGATTCAGGGACTCGATCAGATTTTTAGGTAACACAGAAAGGTTCGTATTCATCTTTTATTTTCATCTAAGACCAATGGTTTTACTGCATAAATCGCTGCTGTTGTTAAAAATTGAGGCATGAAAGCAGCACTGAAGAACCATTTGCTTTCCGTCTCCAGAGAGAGCTATTTAATGTCAAATGGCATTCAAGCGTATGAAAATGAGGATGGCACATGCTTTCTTTCAAGTGGAGCGCTGACCTATGACTCAAGAGACTTGTTTAGTGATGGTAAGTCTTTTTGAAATCTCCAGTTTACGAAATCTTTTTTTTTCTCGAGACGTATGTAGATAGACCCCATTCATTTTGACTTTGTCGCCTATGGTCAACAGTGATTTACTTCTTAATGAAGAGATAAAAATCTACTGGTTGTGAAAAGGCCCGAGTGGATAAAAGCTTCGATTATGACTTTTTTCCGGCCTGCAGTGACGTTTAATTGGTAAAACAGAACGAGATAACAGCTGCAGAACAAAAAGGAGCAGGAAGCTTTGGGTCAGGTTGCGTGAAGAAGCAACCCAAGCCTCGAAGACTTCCCTCTATTTTTCCACCCGGTCCAGGCTTCCCTCCTTCTTTTCTTCCCGACCCAAACTTTCCTGTTTTTTTTTTTTTTCACCCGATCCAAACCTCTCTCCTTATTCAACCGAATCAAAAGTCTCCTTAAGTCTCCCTCCTTTTTCAACACGACCCAAACCTCCGTTCTTCTTTCCATTCGACCCAGATCTCTTCTCTTTTCTCCCACTCGATCCTAACCTCCCTCGATTTTCTTTCTTTTTTTTTTTTTTTTGCTCTGCCGCAAATGTCGCCTGGAAAAGGCTCAGGTTTTTCCGGTATAAAAAATATTTATACTTTTACTTTGGTGCAAATGGCTGCCACTGCAAGAAACAAAAAATCTGTACTGTACCAAGAGATCATAAGATGAACTCTTAACCATACTTATTCTCGAAGGCACAGTGGCTTTTTATACTAATGAAAAATAACTGATTTTTTAACAGAAATTTATCAGGTATCAGCCCCCGCACAGTGGGGATCGTGGGAAGATCTCTCATGCTGTCACTCAAGCAGCGTCACTCTTAGCAACAGTTGCTACCCTCACTCCATCCAGTGCGCAAGCTCAAGTGATGTCTACAACAGGGCGCATGCGTGGTGGCGTTATCCAATCTCGCATCCAGAAGATGGCGTTCTGATTAAATACTAAGAGAAGCTCATCATAGAGCCCTTAAAAAATACTCCGTGGTAAAAATTCATTGTTATTGAATAGACCATAAATCCTCGAGTTAGCCCCTTGCGCGCCCTTCTTAGATTTAGGATAAAACGTGGGGTGGGAGGCTTGTTCAAAGAAGGGCATTTGACGGGATGGGGGAAAGTTTAAGTGGTCCCAAACCGTGGCCAGATATTCTCGTTCCTTGTAATACAACATCAGTTGTGTTTAAATACACAAAGAAAATCATAAAATTTCAATAACGGCACAGTTGGTACTTTTATTTTTCCAAACTAATCGTGTTCCAGAACTATACAAGAACAGAATTCAGGTAGAAATCGTATGCTGCGATTACGTGTTTAATTATTTCGGCGAGCCCGGTCAATTTTGCTTTAGAACGGGAAAGGGGGAGGGGGCGCTTATTTAAAATTTTTTGGTAGATGGAAGGGGTGCTTAATAAAACGCGCGCGAGGAAAGGGCACTTTAAGGGAAACGCGCGAGGGAAGGCGCTGATTCGAGGATTTACGGTAATACATTTTACTTTCAAACCAAGAATATAATATCACTTGTTAATGTTGTTTCTCTAAACCAGGAGATATTTGCAAAGTTATTTATTTATAAGATGTATTTAGTTCAATTTTCTAAGTGATCGTCTATGGCGTAATGACGGGCTACCATCATTCTCATGAAGGCCTCGATATATGGGAATACTTCTTGGTGTTTTTTTAACAATTTATCAGTATGGTGTCTCTCAACCAGCAGCGTTGGACGCCATGTTAGCTGTTATTGGGCAAGAAACGCACAGGTTACATTTGACTGGGAAATTTGAAATCAGTCTCCTCGGCTTCATGTTTAATGTTAGCTTAATGAATTTACGTAATTTTTTCCAATTATAGTCCTTGAAATAGTGCCCGATGTGCGTCTTTTAAAGGTTCTTTGTCAAGTTTTTTTCGTAACTGAAACGGCGATTCCAAACCTTGTGGTAGTTCTATCGTTTCTAACGGGGTTACATAACATTGTTTTAGGTACGTAGTTATACTGGTGTCACATGACCCTTCAACCCCCAGAAGTGATTAACATGTAAATTCTCCCTATTCTATCTGTTCATTATCTAGCAAACAGGTAATGCGAATACTCAAACTAATCAGGTAGAAGTTGTTATCTTGATCTCACACAAAACTCTCGAAACTAATTTACAAGGAAATGTGTAGCAGCCGGAGGGGAGAATTTACAACCAGGTGTTGGGAGCGAGAGGGTTAATCATGCACAATGAATGAAGCTCTGCGTAAATTTTAATTTATTAAAATATCATGGGTATACGGTTCATCATGATTATTTCTTCACACGGACTGAAAGCAAAAAATTTAAAAGTTAACATGAATTGTTGTGTTTTTCGGTCTCTCGACCCTTAAAAAATTTAATTGATTATCACTGTAAAGATACCGAGTTGTTAAAAATATCATCAATGTATTGTGAAAAATTTAATACAATACAGTTATGAAATACAGAATAGCCCAGAAATAAACATGGATTCTTTAACTGATAAGTGTTTTTTTATTCTTTTTCATAGTTAGTTTGACAGGCAAGGTACAATGGTACCAGAAACTATTATTGGAGATTAAGGAAAGGAAGGGGGGGTTTGGAGAGCAGAAACAAAGGAGGGTGGAGGGTTGGGGCGCAAAAACAATGCCTGGCATATGGTAAAACAAAGTGAAAGCAGTTAAGTCTCATTCTAGAATGTTTTCTTTCATTCAGAGTTTAGAATCCACGTTGGTGAATTCGAAGAGAACTACTAAGACAACCCTCAGCATATTCTACAACTTTTTTTGCAATTTGTTTCCATGTAATCTTTGTACGAGTGACGACAGTATCCACTGGCTGCCCATGAACGACAGGCTTCCTCTTTGTCCACGCACACACCTTTAAAAAAATAATTATCAGGAATCCAATCAACTTTGAGAAAATAAAGGGGGAAAGGAGGGCTACCAACGTTTTCCACATTCGTGTATCCCCTTGCTCATCCCTTTGACTCCGAATCTAGTTCCCATACTCTTCGATCTTTATTTCCCTTCTGGAGGCCTGGAGAAAAGAGACCCTGAGGACGAACTCACTTCTGTTCACCCCTTCTCAAAAAGAAATTCAAAATATACAAATGTATATAACATACATTGTAAGTAGTGTATGGCATTAAATAGGAAAAAGCAAAACGAAACAAAAACGTATTCGTTTCCAGGGAAGAGGCAACAGCAATGAAATCAATGACTTCTCTATTCACCTTTCACACAAAGACAACTTTTCTGGCAGTTCTCGTTCATGTAATCCGTGTGTCCTCTTTTACAGAATCCCTGTGACGCCCAATAAGCGCAAAACCTGTGCTTGTCTGAGTAACGACAACCTGAAATATAATTAGGACTTGATAATTAAAGACTCATCCTAAATCCTCCAATCAGCACCTCCCCTAAAATACGCGCCCATTCCCTCATTCAGTGTCCGGTGTGGTTTTGGGATATCGATAACTTCTTATTTCCTTTTATGCCCAGAAAAGTATGATTACAGACCAGTCAACAATAAGGCATTCTCCCGTACTAAGGTGTGCCGTCTACCGCGAAGTGGTTGTTATTGATTCCGTTAACAGCTACGAAATAACATTTTTATGAAACAAAACAGTCTCACCTGTAGGTGACTTAGTTGTAGGCCTTACACTCGGTGGCTCGTCAGTTGACTTAGTTCTGCAGTAGAGTAACTTAGCTTGCTCGATATCCCTCCGACTCAGTCCCCGAGTATTTCCGAGCTGTGTATCGCCGTTTTTCCGCGCGATAGTGGTTCGGCCGTTCATGCTGAAAGCGCGGGAATCGTAATGCATCACACTGTCGTAATCATACGATATACCAAGACTGTTAATTCTCCCGTCTGCGTATTTGTGAAAGGCATACCTAAATTCTAAACAAAAAGAACAGATAAAGCTCATTGGCATTAATTCACTTGGAAGGATAGGTAAAGTAGAAAATAATTGCGCCGAAGTCCAGGAACCCTTCCTACCTTGTCTTATTGTGGAACCAAGCTTCTTCGAGACCATTAAAAGGGATATCTCTTAACACTCTCTCGAGCAGCGTTGTATGACAGAGGGGGGAGGGGGGGAGGGGGGAAGGAATGACCTACCAGCATCCCAGCCGGGGAGGTGACATTATTCTTTCAACACTCTGCTTCTGCAAAGCCACACATAAGAATTCTTTCGATTTGTCTTCCTTCCTTTCAAATCTTCTCACACGATTAATCCAACTTGACATTCACGTTTGTTTTACTTACGAGGGTAAATATTATTCCAGTAGATGTTTACGTAACTGTCTCGGTCGGGCCGAGACTGCTCGTGCCAGAATCCGAGAGCATGACCTGGAGCGAGAAGAGGACATAGTTACCACAGAGGTATAATATGTCGAATCTGTTTGCGAACTGAACTATTAATTGTGGAATAAAAAAAATCAAGAGTTCAAGTAGCTTAGAGATCTCTTACCAATTTCGTGAACGACGATATGTAGGTGTTCACATGCGCGTGCTATGGAAATCCGCTGGGCACCTCCTTGCCTTCCAACGTGCGAAAAACAACTGAAATGTAACGTTTTTTTATCATATTATTTCGGTTCAGAAAAAGATTCTCAATTGAAAGGAAACAATTTGTCTTTTACTAGACCGTTCTGCTCACCCTCCACCGGCAAAAAAGCTGATGTAAGACCGCTGATTCGTTCGCTGGACGAAACGCAGGCATGGCACGTGTCGGACCCAGTGATCTATCCCTTGTTTGATTACCCGGTGAGCGTGACCTGGATGCCAGAAGAGAAGATTGAGATTACGAAGCATGAGGAGTGGGTGAGAGAAACAGGAAGAATGAGTCAACACTTACAAAAAGGTACTTTGCTAAAAAACGAAACAAACAAACAAAAACTGGTCGCTGAAAATTTCACGTTTTACTTACGAACGCTGGATTCAAGTTGGTAGGGGATCTCTGGCTTGTTATTGCTTCCAATCCATCTTCGTGCAATGTTTGAAATGGCAGCTCGTTTACGCCTTGATGGACTGGTTGTGCTGTCACGCAGTGGGAATAGGCCCATGTCACGCAATTCGTCACGTATATCGTCTGTCATCAGGATATCTCCTTGAAAAAGCTCGTATCCGTCTGATATGAGTGACAAGTTAGATCACAGATTATTTTTAAATGAACTTGCTTCTGTTTTCCTCACTTGAATTATGATCTAATTCTCCCAATTTGAACCACAATAAGTGATTAATGACTATTAGAGAGATTCTAACAATTATAATCATAACCATTACAATTTCCCAAAGTGTGATTGGTGCATCAGCTTCATTATATTTCACTAATCATTTTGTGCAGTTGTAATCGGACAGTTTACTGTAATTTGACACCTGAAACCGGACAGTTGAAGCAGCCAATCATACTAAATCCACTCAGCTAAATCCACCAATCACAGAATTGATCACAATAACCATAGCAACAACCACTTACCCTATAAAAAAAATCAGGGAAATTTTCAAGTATTTCGCTTTAGACATTGTCCTTACTGGAGATGTTTGTCCTAAATGTATTTGTTGTTTATTTTTTTGGAAATTGTAATGGTTATGATTAATTGGTAACGGGACTTCGTGTCATCCAATTCTGTCGGTAATCATACTCGTCATTAACAAATCGGACTCCCGTTTCGCGGTCGTCCGATTTTGTTGATCACTCGTATGATCACAGACCGAATTGGACACCGCTCGGTCCTATTACCACTATAAATACATTTGAGAGTCTCTCACTCACCTCTGCTCTTTCCTTGTATGCCGTTCGCTTCCATGATCATTGCGAAAGCTGACTTAGGCGTCTGAGTCTGATTTGCCTGAGTTTGCGTGGAATTGTCTTGAAGAAGAAATATCAAGAAACGTTAATACATATACTTCAAATGTTTTCCCTTCCATTCGTTCCCTTCTCCTGACGTTTCTGATCATTGTTTTCTCTCAGTTCAGTTCATTGAGAATTCGAAGACTCGAGATTGCCGAATAAAAATTCTGTTTGAATCACACAGACAATTCTTGGTTGAAATCCTTTACTGCGAGTCGAAGGAGTCTTAGGAGTGTTATAGATGTCTTAAATAAAATGTATGCTTGCATAATGAGCCAGTAAGTTTCAAAATTTTCTCGAGTGTGCTGTGTAACAAAAAGAAAATCTGGTTGTGAGCAACAAATTATCATTTTGAATTCCAAGGACTATTGAGAACAATCAGATAAATGAGCGTTCAGAGTTTTGAGACGAAACAACTAACCTTGGTTTTTTTCGGAGTTTTGCAGAATATGACCCCGAGCATTGATCAGTAGAGTACCAAAAAGCACAAATGTCGCGACGCAAGAGTTAAACATGTTGCTGTTCTTTGGAAAACGTATTCGAAGACGTAGCATTAAGGGTACGCACTTCACACTAAAGCGCAACAAATACTGTTAAAAGAAAAGCATTGTTTATTTTCAAGGCGTCGCGTTGACAATTGATTTCCATTTCCTGACCAGGAGTTTTTCCAGATATCAAATCCAACCAGACCAGCCGCCCTCACGTACCACGCAATAATAAACATGAAATAATTGCCTGTCCTTGACGCACTACCGGGCAGACAAAGAAAATACCTCTTCAGCTTGCATACTTCAGACATCGATTCTATTGTATTTAAAAGAGAAAGCGTTTGTGCCTAGGAATTTTACCCTCCTTATCCTTCAAGCGGTCATTTCCGTGCGCTAAGACCGCGTGGTTTAAGGAGAAATAAGCTAATGATCAATTTAATGTAAACGGGAAATCTCGGTTAGGTACTGGATGTCTGATCATAGAAGCATTTTTGGCCTTTTAGAACTTTAACATCTTAACTGGAATGAATCCGAGAGCTCGCAACGTTTCCTATGCGTGGTATGTGCAATAAACATATCCTTTTCCCCTGTCTGACGGACGCCCGGAAGTAATGTTGATCGATCTACCATCAAGTTAGATTTCCATATTTGCAGACAGCCCAAGTAAAGGCATCATGAGACACATGCTGAGGAGTATCACTTTCAACCTTCTGAAGTTCATAAATAAAGCCTAATCGCAAACAAGCGCTGTGGAAAATAGTGATAGCTTGATCAGGTCCATTTGCGGACCCATAGTCGCAATTTCATAAGCACGAAATAAATCATTATAAACGGAAAGAAAAACTATTCTCTCATAATTTGTCTGATTGTGCGACGTCGCCTCTCAAGATGATTGCAGCTCTATGACGTCATTATGTCTTTGTCACGCCACTCCCTCGCTTGTTCGTGACCAGGCATCACGTAGGTGGTTTTTAGTTGGGATCACGTTTAAACAGAGCTAGCGTTGATGAGTTTTGTGATTGCTGATGATCTTTGGTGTAGAATAAGTACGATTGAGATTTTTCAGATTTTCATCTCCAATTTAATTTTTTAATAATAAAACATAAACAGTTTCTCCTGCTTCCTGTCAGGACAGAGTGCGTGACATGAAGGAAAGTGTAACTGGATTAGCTTCTTCTTACTAATGGGACTTCACACGTTACTCCATAAAAAGGATTCCTCAATCCTCGCTAACGACGCATTAAAAGAAATCTTTAATTTTAATGCTTTCAAAAGTTGAGGGTACGTAAAGTTTCAGGTAACCCACGTCATCAGAGGTCCTAACAGTAATAGTCCAGATTTATTTCAACGGGGAAGTTTTGATTGTAATCTTATTAGGGATGGGTGCCGTTGATCTTTTGTAAATCTACTTAAATCAGACACAGCCCTGACCCTTCTTTGCGTTGTTAATAGTTTCTTATACGCCACGCATTTTATGAGAGCATAAAAACACATAAATCTGTCCATCTTTTCTAAAGATCGGAAGTTGAATAATAATTTGACCTCTCCCGCCTCTGCTGATGACGAAGTTTAATGTTGTTATTACCAAATACGTAACCTGAATTCACATCAGCAGCTGAGGTGTCAGTTGACAACACCCACATTGAAAGATCATGTTTTATTAAAAAAAGATATATAAATAACCGAATCAACTTCGGAGAGTATCTCTCAGCAAGAGCATCCAACAGAGCGTACGAACAATTTTCAGTATAGGAGAAGTGACACAAGACTAACGATGTTTCGTATGATTCTACTGGCAGTTTTTCTGCAAATGAGTGAATGCATTTTAACACCAGATGGACTAATGCAACCTCCAGGTATGAAAATTTTTGAGTCAACTGCAAATTCCAATCGATGGATTTTTGAGTACTCCTCGGATCAAAGTCTTATATCCTATATTGGAGCATTTTGAGAGTTTTTGTAAGGTCAGCACAGTCGATTATTTCTATGTAAGGACTGCAAAGAAGTCAAAACTAAACGGCATCTCAATTTTTTAGCCCCAGGTCAACTGCAGGGAAATACCTCGACATCAAAAGGGGAAATTTCGGCCTTCCAAGCCATCGAACAGGCCAACAATGCTGTTGGAAACTTACGAAGTAAGCACTGATTTTTTTAGCTAGTTACTTACCTTCTTTACTCTTACCGTAATCCAATCTTATGAATGACGACATTCTTGTTGTTTCTTCAAAAAATATACTTTGTGCACAAAAGTAATTGAAAAAAAATATATATATATACGCTCTGTGACTGAGTTCGTAATTTGCAGGTTTACCGTTTATGTGAGCGTGTTCTGCGATTATAAATACGGTTTTCATTTATTAATTGATTTAATTTTTTTATACTTTTTGAGTGACGGACAGGAGTGGGCTTTTCTTGCACGAGGGAGATATCGAACTAACAGGCTGGCAACGGAAAATTCTCAAGAAGCAGAACTCAGGAGGACGACAGAAGCGCGGTGCTATGAGAAGTCTCGCTCGGCGGTGGATGGATTCAAACGGGCGTCCTTTGATTCCCTACTACATCGAGGGCAGTGTGGGTGAGTGTGAACGCATGAACAGAATGCAAAACTATGGGTACTCTAACTAAGCAAATTTTCTTTCCCCAAGCCACGCGTGATCAACCCTGAGGGACGTAGGTAGAGTTTTTAGCCAGGGGGTTAAGAGGGGGGGAGGGCGGAAAGGGGGTTACGACATTAGCCCCCTAATCTGAGATATGAATTAAGCAGATGCTCTCCGTGTATCTTACACCTTGCCCCTTTTCCCTTGTTTACGTCCTTACATTTCTCGTATCGGATGAAAGTACTTTCGCCTTTTTTCGTTTAGAAAAACGGAGAGCAATGTTAAATATATTAAATTCAGAAGAGATAATGGCGCGCGAATCATGGTCGTTTTGGGATGTGTGGAGAACTTACACTTTTCATGAACTTTTACACGCAATCTCGTCTTAACAGTAATGGTTTTAAAACATTAAGATGTGGATTTGTCTTGTTGCAGCCCATGCTCGCCGTGTTATAGATGCAGCCATCAGACAATGGATGAGTAAAGTTCCTTGCCTGAGGTTCGTTCGAAAAACAACTCATCGTAACTACATCAGCTTCTTTTCTGGAGGAGGGTAAGGAAGAAACTCAATTATCAGGAAGGCCAGGTCGCTTAAACAACGTCAAAAGCACTGTTTGACGTCAATTTTTCCATCTAACATTTGTGTTCTTTCATTTTACAGCTGCTATTCCATGGTGGGACGAGTTGGAGGAGGACAAAAGATTTCTATTGGACGTGGCTGTGATCACATTGGCGTGGTCGTTCATGAAATTGGTGAGTGAATAAGAAAAAAAGCTTAAGAAGTTTGATTTATTTGCTGCGGTAGTCTGGCAAGATTTGAACTTCAGAATTAATAAATCTTATATTTCATCTTCTTTCTAAAACTAACATTTGCTACGCATTTTCTTTTAGGACATGCTCTCGGGTTCTGGCACGAGCAATCCCGTCCCGATAGGGATCGTTACATCAACATTCACTGGAATAACATCCCAAGCGGTAAGTGAAATAAACCACTCGAAAGCCATATCAGCTTCATCATTTTCCCTTAAATAACCTAATATATCAAATGAAATATTTATGTAGGTATGTATCATCCCTATTAAAAGCGCATAAGACTTTGTGAAACTTTAGTGAGCCAGAACATGTTTCATCGTTATCCAAACTCAAATTGAAAGATTTGCATTGTTCAAATTATTATTCAATGTGAACCATAGGTTTTTTGATGAACTGAAGCTCCTAATACTTCAACACAATATTTCGAAAAAGAAGTCCAGCATACATCGTCAATTGTATACACATCAAGTAATTTTGAGTTCTATATTCCTTGTCCAGGATTCCGCTCCCAATTCAGGAAGATGTCGACAAGTGCCATTAACTCACGTGGAGTCTCGTATGATTACGACAGTGTGATGCATTACCACTCTAACGCGTTTGGCAATGGACGTATAACTATCACACGCAAAGATGGCAGCACCAAGCTGGGAAACACTCGAGGATTGAGCGCCAAGGATGTTCAACAAGCGAACCTGATGTACTGTAACGGACAACCAGTAACTGCAAGACCACCCACAGGTATTGCTGCGTTGTTTTTTTGTTTTGTTTTTTTTTTCCTCTGGCTATGTTTTTAACCTGGAAATATTCCTGATTCCACAAAGCAGCGAAATTTGAGATATCCGGGACCCTTTAGCCATCTGGCCCGGGTTGTTCAAAGCTGGGTTAAGATAACCCAGGGTTAGTGTGAAATTTGATTTTAGGTCTGAAAGTTTTAAGAGAAAGTTCAGTTAAAATCTTTTTGCTTGCAATTTCATCATTGGATTTCCTAAAAGTAATAGGGAAGATTTTTCCTTAAAAAGGATTTTTGAGCAAAGAAATAAAGAAACTTAGATTAAAATTTAACCCCAGGCTAGTGCTAATCGGCCTTTGAACAACTGGGCCCTGGTGCCCGCGTCATGATAACCAGCTTAATGTTTCCCTCTGGTACAACTTCATTCAAATCATCGGATATAATGGGTACAAAATTGGAATTTCATTTGGTGTCTTCTTAATTCAGAGCGTTCGCTTTACAATGTGTGAAATCTAGACAAGTTTTGCCTCTAAAAATCTGAAAATAATGTCTTGATTCCAATGCATGATTAATTATAATGTCTTGATTCCAATGCATGATTAATTATAATGTCTTGATTCCAATGCATTTCCTCAACTTATCACCCCACCAGCCTTTCCAAGAATTTTTTTGGTACTTCCCACTAATGTCATTCTGCAAGTGTCTGGTAAGCTGTTGCATCCTGTGGTCACAGATGTTTATTTCTAATCAAAGTGATTTGCTTTCATCAACAGGTTGTCGATACAAAGATAATAACCGCAACTGTCCATCTTGGAAGGCCAGGGGTTACTGCACACACACATATCAGGCGTATATGAGACGAAACTGCCAAAAAAGTTGCTTCTGCGGAACAAGTGAGTTAATTTTTTTACCTAACCTGTCCAGTTTATCAAATTTCACGAGTTCAGTCCGTATGTTGCTTATCATTTAATGATCATTACAAGTACTTTCAATTTGTAATTTTATGCGTGTATTTGTGTCAAATCATATCAACCTTGCTCTAATTTTTACAAATTTTTTTTTCATCTTAAGACTTAAGGATGATAGCATTCAATTGAATGAATGAGTGATCAATCTATTTATTGAATCAACCGTTGATTGTTTCCACAGACACCAACTGCGCTGACCTTCATCAAAACTGCCCAAATTGGAGAAGAAGAGGTTTCTGTCGTCGAAACTCACAGTACTACAACTACATGTCAACTAATTGTAAAAAATCCTGTGGCTTATGCTAAGAGCGCTTAGTTTTCAGTGCAAGAGTTATATTATAAACTAGTTTTTTTTTAAAGGAAAAATGTAAAACCGCTCGAAGCATTTTTTAATCCAATCTTAAGTTTTTAGGTGCATTAATAAAATGTGTATTCTTTAATAAATAATTTCTTTTCTCTCTTTTCTTTCCAAAGTAATAGTTAATAAATATTGATGAATTTTTGACGCTGCAAGGAAGAAATCAAGCAGCAGCTTGCTGGACATTAAAGTGACGTTCTGTTTACTTGTCTTTAAATATATTAAGCAAGCGCGAGCTGAACCCGAGGCAAGTGGGAGAATAGTGCGAGGATAGTTTGCGGAACTGGATGCACTCAAATGAAAGAGTCATTTTTTTTTAACGCGCAACTGAAAAATTTCCTTCATTTGTGTTGCGTTTTTCAGGTGAACTTAGGTAAGCGCGAGGCGCGCGTAACAGAATCGCGCCAGCAACGCATATCGATGGACGAGCGCAAGGAGTTGAGTAATTTTTTAGGCGCCAGTCCCTTTCCGTTCTCCAACTATATAGATCGTTTTCACGTGACGTCACAGAAATAATTTCCGCCATGTTGGTGCACATCCGAGTCACGTGTTTCAGTAAGAAATATATGCAAACAGAGTTCAAAGTTATAATTCTTCTCAGTTCACAGTCGAAAATTATGGCTTCCGAGGAAAAAAAAAATTCTTCGTCTGATCCTGACAATGTTGTTCAAATTCCACTGTCTGATTGATTACGCTAAAAAGCTGGATGGGAAAGTCAGCTACGTTAAGAAAATCTCGACGATTGGAATCGATCCTGCCTTGATAGAGGGGAAACACTTCGAACCTGACTGTCTTCCGCCGGTTGAATCGACAGATTTACTCTGTTATTTGGTTCTTGAGACCAGCTTTTACACACAAAAGCAATTTAAAGCCTTTCGCAGTCTGGAAGCTTACAATCAAATGGTTTCGGGGTTTGTTTACAACGTGCAAGGGCATATGGTCGCAAGCAAGTTTGTCGTGTTGGCGAAAGTGCGGCACTCTCAGCGGATGAACGAGGCCTTGATTCCAATCTGGATCATTACCGAGAAAGATGGAACAATAAACTGCGCGCATGGTCTTGGATACAACAAACACCAAGCCAACAGTCACGCACATGACAACAAACACCAAGCCAACAGTCACGCACATCACATCACATCATGCTCTGGCCATGAGATTGGACGGTCTATTGATGAAGACCTCAAAGCAGTCAATAATGACTGTAGTTTTGTTGCCAAAGGCAACTTGAAAGCATTGAGGCATGGTCTGCCATAAGTCCTCACGCTCTGGCCACCTTATGAGAAAGGCTAATCTAGCATCAAGGACGACCATCCATGCAGAGAATGTCCTTGAAACTGTTGCAATGGAAATACCAAAGCGGTAAGCAAGATCCTGCATTGGCATGTTCAGTTTAAGTTTCATTAAAGTGAGAACAAATTCTTGAAACTGTGACAAAGTTGGCGACTTTCTTACAACGAATTTCGAAACATACGGTAAAACTGTTTGCAGGACATCATAAGCAGGCAATCCAGTGTAAAATCTCACCTTCTCGTTGTCATTTGCGAAGTAAGCCTCATCGAATGGTGGTTTGGCAGTCGAGATGTGAAATAAATAATCGAACTCCTCAGTTTGAATAGCTGTCCCTATTTCAGTTTCCACTTCCATCGCTGAGTCCAAATTGAAAGAAATGTCACTGACCTTTTCCCCTGGTTCGCTAATTTTTTGTCGCTTGGCCTCGATTTCTTCCCTGAGCCGCTTTTCATTTTCTGCCGCAACACGCTTCATCTCACGATCTCTGACCCTCTCGTCTCGTTTCCCGGCAGCTTCTAGATCTGCTTGAAGCTTTTCTGCGGCATCACATTTATTATGGCCTAAATTCTGGGTTGGAATCCAATCTGGATTGTACTTATCCCACAGTTTTGCAGCTTTCCCTGAGATAAAATGTCTACCACAGACTCGTCCGTGCTCCAAAATGCTGTCCGTGAGGTCTTTTCGGCTGATGGCAGAAATCCATTTTTTCGCCTTTCCTCGCTAAGAATTCTTATTTCGTCGCCTTGATTCGTTACAACTGAAGGAATTCTTGCCATATAAACTCCTTTATCACGAACAGTTCGGGTTCCACAGCCAAAAATCGCACACAAAACCTTTTTTTAGAGCTCACGCGATACGAGTTCACTGTTTACATGTGCACCAATATGGCGGCCAATTGTAAAGTGGTCACGTGACTGAAAACGATCTATAGAAGCTCTTGAATGTTAAATAAATTCTCCTTGTCGTACCATAGGATATGATTAGAAAACAGTATGAAGAACATTTTTGTTGGGTTGTAAGGGGTCAAGGAGACTTCAGAAAAGGTCCTTGGGTTGGAAAGGTTTCAATGTATACAGTTGTTTTGCTGTTTCGACGTTTCGAATCATTTGCCACGTCTGACTTATGTCTGGGTACTCACATGCAGTGAACGTGATTTGTCTGTCAAATTGACAAGTCGGGGAGTACAGTGGGGTTTATATAAACATTTTTTAGACATTTTCGAGGTTTCTCGAGCACCGATGTTGTTATTTTTTTAAAGATATTTACTTTAAAGAGGTAAAACGCGCGTTTTGTCAACAAGCGCTGTGTTACAGGAGGTTTACGATATTCGCCACGTGCTACCGGATAATAATGACCAAGTTTGTCTTGGTCATACACAATGGAATGATGACAGAAAAGTGAGATATGACAGGACAGAAAAATATCCAACTGTGTTTTACCTGCGTAATAAAAATTGAAAATAAAATCATTTGTCACGTCTGCCACAACTTTGATGATACAGTGTCTAAGAAGATTAACGCTTGCTACAGTCTAAAGCTGACCGTTGCATATCAGTTAGACATGATATCCTTGTGGGTTTGTGCAGCTTTGCTTGTGGTAGCACAAGTTGAGGAATCGTCTGCAGCTCCCACTGGTAAAATTTCGCTTTTGCACTGCGCAGTTCAAATTCCGTTCTAGTTTTGGGAGTTTGTATTGAACAGTCGATAATTTCTATTGAATTATAGTGAAGAAAATAAAACTAATCATCAGCTGGAATTTTTGCTAGTCTCAGATCAGCTACAAGGGAATTCGTCGAAAGCAAATACCTCGACAGCAAGAGGGGAGTTCTCCGCCTCCGCCTTCCAAGCGATCGAACAGGCCAACAATGCAGAGGCAAACTTACGAAGTGAGCACTGATTTTTTTCATTAATTTATCACATTTTCAGATTTGCTTCATCCTTATGCTTTATCCAGTCTTATGAATGACGGCGTTATTGTTGTGGCTTAAAAAAATTTTGGCGTAATACGACAGTAAAAATCTGTGACCATGTTCATTACTTGTGGGTTTACTGTTCATGCAAGCGCACTGTGCGACTGAGTCGCTTGTCATTTATTCATTAATTGTTTTTATTATAATCAACATTATTCAAGTGTCAGACAGAAGCGGGCTTTTTTTACACGAGGGAGATATCGAACTAACAGAAAGCCAACGAAAAATGATCAAAACCCAGATCTCTAACGGACGACAGAAGCGCGCTACATTAAGAAGTCTTTCTAAGCGTTGGATGGATTCAAGCGGTCGTCCTTTGATTCCCTACTACATCGAGGGCAGTGTGGGTGAGTGAGTGCTTATAAAACTCTACAGTATCTAGTTTCTCTCAGCAGCAGTTTTTTCCCACGCCTGAATAACCGCAAACCTCACTTCTGCGACGCGGGCAAAGTTTCTGGAGTAGGGCGCAGTGGGGGGGGAGGACACTAGCGCCCGACTAAAATTTTCCCGATATTCTAGGTTATTATTACTGTATTGCATGTGGATCGAACTGACCTTGCGTTCCTCGTATCAGATAAAATAAGTTTGCGCTTTTTTTTATTTTGAAAAACGGAAAGATAAAGGAAGCAATATACATACATATTCAGTGAGAAGGGAGATCTGATGCGCAAATGATGAGTGATTTTTGCTTTAACTTTAACCCGCGATCTCGTCTGTACAGTGATGATTTTGAAGCATTAGGGTGTGGATTTTGACTTGTTGCAGCGCATGCCCGCGGTGTCATAGATCAAGCCATGAGACACTGGATGAGTAAAGTTCCTTGCCTGAGGTTCGTTCGAAGAACAACTCATCGTAACTACGTCAGTTTCTTTTTTGGAGGAGGGTAAGGACGCAGTCATTGTTTTTACGTCTACACTGTAGGCCAGGTTACCAATACATCTGCAGCGGGGCTCTTTGACGTCATCGCGCCGTCTAACATTTGTGTTATTTCACTAAAAAGCTGCTATTCCATGGTGGGACGAGTTGGAGGAAGACAAAAGATTTCCATTGGGCGGGGCTGTAATCAAATTGGCGTGGTTGTTCATGAAATTGGTAAGTGGTTGAGGAAAAAACTAATAAAATTTGAAACATTTGCTGCGCAATTCTGACAAAAAATTGGCTCGTTAACTTTATTTCCTTCAAGCCCTTTTTCATATTTACTTTTATTCTGATCGGATTTTAGGATTACTTTGGTTTTGGTTTTACGAGACTCGGAAAAAAGCTCTTTAGTGTATCTCGGAACCATTTGTAAGCCCTTCACGCCAAGATCTCACTAGTGACTCTCTTTACTGTCTGCCAGACAATTCTTATGACGTTAGTGCGGGGAATTTGGTATTGGATCAACTAGTAATTCCCCTGATTGATATTTTTCTTCATCGTAATATCTTGTCTGCTTGATTTATTATTGATATTGTGGGGAGAAATTATACGTTGGTCACTCATGGGTTAACTATGAAAATAGATGATGGAAATCATAGACATTTTTGAGCTCGGTCATCAAGCAGACACTTCTTATCACCAGCGCATAAATTCATTTCTTGCTAGTAGGGACGAGGGACAAGCAGTTACTCAATATTATGTTTATATATTAACATAATACCTCTTCTCACCCGAAGAAGCCTCCCAAAAATAATATTTGTTTTAATTACTTTTCAGGACATGCTCTCGGGTTCTGGCACGAGCAATCCCGTCCCGATAGGGATCGTTACGTCAACATTCTCTGGAATAACATCCCAAGCGGTAAGTAAATTAAGGCATGAAATCAAGTTGTCATTCCCGTCAATAGCGGGCAGAAACTCTTCCAAACCAGAGTAGCACAGGAATACAAAACAAACTTTGGCGAGAAGAAATGTCTCAAAAGATTGGGATTGTTTGAATTGTTATTCCATATCAAATAAAAACCAGCATATGGGTATATATTACCTTATCTTGATTCGTATATGTTTGTTCTCCAGGAGTCCGCTCCCAATTCACGAAGATGTCGACAAGTACCATTAACTCGCGCGGAATCTCGTATGATTACGACAGCGTGATGCATTACCACTCTACCGCGTTTGGTAATGGACGTATAACCATCACACGCAAAGATGGAAGCACCAGGCTGGGAAACAATCGAGGACTGAGTTACAAGGACATCCAACAGGCAAAATTGATGTACTGCCCCGGACAACCCACAAGAAGACCTGTTACTGCAAAACCAAGGCCACCCACGGGTAACCAACACGCCTCTGTTTCCTTTTTCCCCGGCAATTTTTTTAGCATGAAGTTTTTCCTGATTTTGCAATGTCCAGTGAAATCTGACACCTACCGGATCCGATCTGGTGCATGCGTTAAAATCACTAGCTTAGTGTTTCTCGCATCGTCTTAACGCTGTGACTCCCAGGAGTGATTGACATGTAACTTCTCCCCATAATATCTGTTCATTATCCAGAAAATAAGTGATGAGAATACTAAAATTTATTAGGCAGAAGCTGTTATGTTGATCTAATACCAAATTCTCATAACTACTTTACAGGGAAATGCGTAGCAGCTAGCGAGGAGAATTAACAATCAAATCTTAGGAGCGAAAGGGTTAAATGGGCACCTCACTGGGACTGCAGTTAGTGCCTTCTTGACACAAAACGTCCGCTTGATATAGGGCTAGCCCTACAAGTTTTGCCAAGAACGATTTTAAATGATGAACAACAACCAAAGTTCAAAAAAATCTCGGCACAGGCTCTATTTCAGAGGAAAAACCTCAAAGGAATAAACAGATCCGCAATTCCTTTCAAAGGAATATTTTGATTTAAGAACAATTTGAACTGTCGCGTTTAGCCAATAGTACCATTATGATCCTGTGCATTTTCCCAACTCACAACCTCACGAGTCCTCTTTACTCACTTCCCACTCACGTCACTCTGCTTGTATCTGTTATGTTGTTGTATACTGCAGTCACAGATGTTTCTAATACTGAGAGATCTGCTTTCATCAACAGGTTGTCGATATAAAGACAATAACCGAAACTGTCCATTTTGGAAATCCAGGGGTTACTGCACGCACACACATCGGACGTACATGAGACGAAACTGCCAAAAAAGTTGCTTCTGCGGAACAAGTTAGTTTCTCTTCACAAACTGTCCAGAATGAGACGTTAATGATCATTAGCAGTAATTTAACTGCACCTCATTGTAACTTTGTGTTTGTGTTGTTTAAATGATTGTAGCGACTCTGCTTTTGTTAGAAATTTATTCATTTATGAATTTTCATAAATAATAATAATAATGATAACAATAATGACAATATTCATGATATTTGATGATTAATTCAACGGCTTTTAATGGTCAGGGTCAATTAAATGAGTTATTTTATGCGCTGAAATGGTTAATTGATTTATTTATCTCTTAAATATAAATTTATTTGTTTCTTTTTTGTTTTCTCAGATACCAACTGCCGTGACCTTGAGCGACACTGCCCAGCTTGGAGACAGAGAGGTTACTGTCGGCGAAACTCGCAGTACTACACCTACATGTCAAAAAATTGTAAAAAATCCTGTGACTCCTGCTAAACCAGCTTAGTCTGCGAAGCTGGAAAAATGTGAAATCACTCTTAGGCAAATATTGTTGTAGCCACACGTTTTTCAATGCGTTAATAAATTGTTTATTCTCTATCTGATTTTTTCAATAAATAATACAAGGGTATCAAAGCCGGGAAGCTATTTCAAAAGCTTTCAAGTTATTACTACATACGCATTAGTTTACCGAGCAGAAACTGTCAGCTTCAAGTAAACTCCTTGAGACGTGTGCGTGTCTGACGCACGAATGGTGACAGGTCACCCACGCTAAACGTTACCGTGATTTGTCTGGATCTGGCAAAGTAACAAGCTGGGAAACATGGAAGGTTCAATCAGTGAGAATTCTTCATTCATTTTCTCGGGGTTCCTAGAAAAATAAAACGTTAGTTTTAGATGGTTATCATGACGAAAGCTGTTGAATCTGGAAGTTAATTTGAATATAAACCGAAGTCGGTGAAAAAGTGCGTTTCAGCAGACGCTGTCTTGCAGGAGTTTTCCAATATGCGTTACGTGCAACCGGATAATTATGACCACGACGGATTTGATCAGGTCAAAAGGTAAGGCAAAGTGAGATATGAGAGGGCAGAAAAATATCCAGCTGTGTTTTACCCTACGACATCCGAATCATTGAGCAATAAAAGTGTCTACGTAATAGGAATTGATGAGAACGCGTTAGTCACGTCTGCCACAACTTTGATTATATAAGCAGAACAAGAAAGCTTTTCTATTACGCTTGTTGTAGACTGAAGCTGATCCCTGGAGATAAGTTCAACATGACATTGTTGTGGATTTGGGCAGCTGTGCTTGTGGTAGCACAAGTTGAGGAATCATCTGCAGCTCCCACAGGTAAAATGCGTGTAAAATTTCTCCTCTACACTGCGCACCTCAAACTTTAGCCACGGTTTACGTTTAGCACTTCGGTCGTTTTCCGCGCAAAAAGATTAAACCACAGCCATTTATGCTCTTCCATTTATCCGCCTTCTTGTCATTTTTTTTCTAACTTCCTCGCTCCGTTTGGCTGATGTTCTCAGTAATGTGGAGACATGTTCCACGTGCAAACGATGCAGGAACAGAAGGCTTTGTTGTGACTTTGTGCTTTTGTTAAGATTCTACAGATGACATCTGCTACACTCGCAACACAACGAACGGAAAGTGCTGTGTGTTTCCATTCACTTACAGAGGCGTGGATTACTATGAGTGCACAACGAAAGATTTTGGGAGAGAATGGTGTTCTTTAAATGATGTCTATGAAACTCGCAGGCAATGGGGATTTTGTGGTAAGTTTCGATAAATGCTTAAAAATAGGCGAACATTAGCGCGTGTATGTCTATTGTGAGCTACTACGATATCCAATTTCTAAAAGTTTTCAGACGTCACAGGCCATGGATGTTTCAATCGGTCAGGAAATGTTTGTAACTGGAAAGTAACAACAACTATCTGGGAATCACCAAGAGATATGAGGCAACAATTTTGGATCAGGTGGCATATTAAATCAGAAGTTATGCGCACTTATTGATTAGATTTAACATCTCCGTGAAATACTCCTCTTGTTTTTTTTGTCAATTATCGACTGCTGAGTTGCGAAGCTACTACAGCTCGATATACCATTAAAATAATCCCCAGGATCACTTATCAGTGGAACAATCAATCACTTCCACGGTCACGAAAGAAATTTCCCTTTTGATGACAGATACAGTTCAAAGTGCCACATATTGACAATTTCCGTCATTGGCGTTACACTGTCTGCGTAAATCATGGTTTGTGCCGGCTCTCCGCATAGGGTACACTATGATGACCTTGGATAACCGCAATAAAAGCCCACGGTTTATCACGCTTCAGGTGTAAGGTTGGGTAGAGTGCTTGACGAGTTGGTTCGAAATTTACAATAACATCATGAAAAAAAAAATTGCAGCTAAATACTCGTTCGGAATATTCATAGATTCCAATTTTTTCTCTACTTAGCCCTCTTACAGACCGAAAAAAATTGGCACACGAACTTGCAAATTTACGTGGTAGATCCGTGGTGTTTGTTCTTCATTTTTGTTTATAATCCCAACCTTTAACTGCGCTATAATTGGTAAACCCCTCGTTGTCTCTCACATTTAGCATTTATCCCTTCAAAGATTTGTTTATATTAACCAAGCTAATTTATGTTTATCCTAGCAAACGAGACAATGAAGCCTGTCTTTGACACCATTCTTGAAGCAACAGGAGAAAATGGCAGGTCCAGAGGTAAATTATTTCACGTTTTTAGCTATACAGTTACCAGATAAGTCAAGAAAAACTGGGTTCATGCTACAGACTGTTAAGTTCAGGTACTCTCGCGAAAAACTCCACAACCGTGCATAATATCGCAATATATAGAATTTTAAACGCCTTTTATGGTTGATATTCCTGCCCTTACTCTGATCTTTTTTCTTGTTTAGATGGAAAAGAAACTTTGTTTGAAGGTGACATAATCATGACCCGAGAAATACGTGACAGCCTCAACAGCCGCGGGATCCTGGTGCCTCCCAAGAGGATGGCAAAGCCTCAGAGCAGACGAAAGAGGGCGATCATGAGGGTGTCTGGAGGCAGCGACCTTCGATGGCTTGTTGGTAGTAGTGGAAAGCGAGAAGTCCCCTATTACATTACAAGCTCGAACCGTGAGTATACGTCTAACTAATTTTATAATAGGTCTTTGAGTATCTCTCTTAATATTTTGCTTTTGAATATCATGAAATTGTTTCTATCGTTTCAGTGTTAGGCTTCATCGTAGATTTTAAAAGAATAATTCGATTTTTACTCCTTCAGATAATGTGCGTGGAGTTATCCTGCGTGCTATGAAGCACTGGGAGGAAAGAGTGCCTTGCCTAAAATTCGTACAGAGGAGCAGGGAGAGTCGTTACCTTAGTTTCTTCTCCGGTGGAGGGTGAGGAGCAGATGCTTATATCGTAAAAGACTAACTTAACGACGGAGGAATTAATTAAGTGGCAACATTATAGACTTAATACCTGCTTGCTTGCCTAATGGACTTACTGAAAGACTGACTGAATGCCTCACTGGCTCAATGGCTGACTGACAGACCAACAGAGTGGCTGACTCGCTAACTAACTGACTCACTTGCTCACTGACTCACGAGGTAACGGACCGACTGACTGACCGCTGACCAACTAACCGACTGACTGACTGATTGATTGACCAACTCACTGACTGACTAACTCAATGAGTGACTCACTCACTCACTGGCTCACTGATCTACGGAGACACAAACCAATTGACTGACCGACCCGCTGACTGACCAACTAACCGACTGACTGACTGACCAACTGACTGACTAACTCAATGAGTGACTCACTCACTCACTGGCTCACTAACTTACAGGGTAACTGACCGATTGACTGACTGACTGACTGACTGACTGACTGACCAACTAACCGACTGACTGACTGACTAACTCAATGAGTGACTCACTGGCTCACTGACTGACTTACGCACTGAATGACGTAGTCACTAATTGACTTACTCACTGAGTTTATTACGGACACACATACCATTACTTCTTTGCAGTGGATTACATGAATAATTTCTCTGAACTATTAACCAATCACAAATAATAAACACACATTAACTGTTACTTTATTTTGATCTTTCAAGATGTTATTCTATGGTAGGCCGACAGCCTGGCTCGGGGCCTCAGAAAATCTCCATTGGAAATGGTTGTGGTTATCTGGGTGTAGTAGTGCACGAGATAGGTATGGCAACTCTTTGTAACAGTATCTGTTTCTTCTATAGTTGGAGCTTACGTGAGGTCAGCTTAGAGGATAGAGCGCAGTCGAGTCTAATTTATTGTTTACTAATTGTTTGTTTCATAACAACTTCCAATGATTTGTTTTTTTTTCTTTGTATCCCGCAGGACATGCCCTCGGATTCTGGCACGAACAATCCCGTCCTGACAGAGACTCTTATGTGACAATTAACTGGCAAAACATCCAAACGGGTATACTTTAAATTTTTATTGATGACAACGCACCTACTTTGATGGCTGAAGTTTGAAGTTATATCTTAAGATATGGGTAAGATTTTTGCGTGGTTAAAATATTCAATTTTTTTCCCGCTAAGGTATGGCGTACAACTTTCATAAATATGGAACCAATCGGGTAGACAGTCGGGGCGTCTCGTATGATTACGACAGTGTTATGCACTATTCCTCCACGGCCTTCGCTAACCGCAGGGGAGTAAGAACTATCGTCGGCAAGAACGGCCGCACTAACCTTGGTCAGCGGTATGGGTTGAGTAGGTTAGACGTTGAGCAAGCCAAGATGTTGTACTGTGGTCAGCGACCCAAGCCACAAACACCTCCGCCACCAGGTAAGTTTACCAAACAGACAGCTATGCTTTTAATATTATTAGTTAGCCAGCTAATGTGTTATCAAGTCTTTACCGATTGGGTCTAGAGTTTTTTCCGTCAGGTGTCATTCTGTCTTCCGTCAATTAATAGAAAGGTGTGAAATCAGTCTTTCAAATGAGTCACGGAGTTCACCAGTCGATAAATCGTTAAGACAATCAATCTGTCTGTCCGTCTGTCCGTCAGTTATCTGTCTGTCTTTCTGTCTGTCTGTGTCATTGAACCAGTATATTTTAGTCTGTCAGTGGGTTATTCGCTGAGTCAAGACATGGATCAACGATAAAAAAATTCAACTTAATGTTATGTGATAAATCAGTAACTCATTTTCGTTAACCGCGCACATAAAAAGCTGAGGAGTTGAGCTTTTTCCCTTATTAAGTTGAAAATTGACTGAAAGAATCCCTTACCCAGGATTTACAGTCTGAACTTTTCTAACCCACCGTTGATTGTCGCCATCTTTCCATAAATAAAAAATTTCCGGCTGAACAACATGTTCAGCAATGAGACCGATAAACGTACCGCTGGTGACTTGAAAATATCAATAGTATATTATACCTCCCTCGCTCTCAAGGTGACCAAATAAGAATTTCTCCTTACAGAATCAAAACGTTTGCAAGTACCAAGGTGATGAAATTAGGTACAATATCACTTACGGAGGTTTTCCGAATCAACACTAAATTCATAGAGCTAATATTTAAAAAATGCATGACAAATTTAGATATTGTCGTTATTTTTATTTTGAATTCAACGATTTCTTTTTCAAGTTTTTTATCTTCTATTTTGGGACAGGTTGTTCTCCTGATCGTCACGATTGGTGCCCATATTGGGCCAGTGAAGGATACTGCACTGATCCACGATATTCTTCATACATGAATACAGACTGTCAGACGAGCTGCAAGAGGGGGTGCCAAAAACCTCGTGAGTAGAAATCAGTACAGTGCTCAGGGGTGGATACAGGGTGTTTTGATGCGGGCAAGGGAGGGGGTCAAAGCTTTTATTCGGAAAACATAGGTTGTTGTTGTTGTTTTGTTTTTTTTTTTTTTTGCATTCTAGTCTAAATGAGCTACGAAATATTTCTGAGTAGTAACTAGCGATCCTGTCGTTGCAAGAATTGTGGTGTCAGACAAATAATTAAAATTTTGCAGGTCTTATAATGGGGCCTGGGCTCCATCGACCCTCCTCTTGGATCCAATCAACTAGACCTTTTAGCTGGTCTCGTGTCCAGGCCTTCCATGGCCAAGTAGTCCTACATTCCAGTTGCAGCTACACGGTAGGATCCCCCCCACACCCACTCATGCCTCCCTGCCGAGATAAACATAATCTGGCAGTAACTGATGATTGGTCACGAATCTGCGTTGCACTCTTTGTGTTTAAGGCTACATCTTTATGAATTTGCAGTAAGACATTGTGTTTCCTTTCCCGTTTACTCAGCCATCTGCAAAGACGAACACAAATATTGCGCAAGTTGGATGAAAGAACCTGGAGATTATTGCAAGAAGTACGAATCATACATGAAAATTTACTGCAAGAAGAGCTGTAGAAAATGTTAATTGATACAAATTTTATTCCCATTTCTCATAATCGATCGATGATTAAAATTAATGATTGAGTGGCATTTCGAAATAAAACCTTGGTGTTAAAAAAAATTATTTTAAAAAGAATAAGAGTTATGGACGTTTTTGATCATAGGTAATGATTTCACTTCAATTTCCTACGAGCATCATCTTGGAATTTGCAAGTCGATATTTTTCCACGAATAAAATCATCTTTTTTTTAGCAGTGTTGTTTGATAATAGTGTTTTTTTGGTGGCTTTTTTTTTTGTTTTTCACAAAATGCGTAATTCCAAGACAGGGTATTTTGTGGTTAATATATTATGATATTATGAGTTGAATTTGTCATTAAGAAAAATAAACGCTGATTTGCAATTCACCTTTTGGGCTTTAGATTTCACGTGTAGTATCACGTAACTTTTGATGTAAACAAACCCTGAAAGTTCGGACATTGAGTCGAGCTCGCAGCACATGTGTCCGAACTTCGGCTTTGGAAATTTTTCTTAAATAACTTCCCACTTTCAAGAAGCGTCTCTTCGCTCTAAATTGATATCGTTCTTTCGTCATTTATTTGATCATTTTTAAGCAAGTTGTCATTTCGCTGCCGTTGAAGCAGATGTGAAGAATGTTACAGGAAGCGTTGCGGCATGGAATACTCGAACTAGTTCTGCGTACAGTGATGTATCTGATCAGGTATTTTCAGGGTGTTTAGTGCGTAGATTGTCAGATAAATCCCCGTCCGACAGGAAATTAGTGCCCACGAATCGCTGTAGAACGTGAGGAGGCCTTGATTCCCAAAAATAAAACCGATTTCAACTCTATGAACGTGTACGATTGCAGTTGTCTAGTAAGTGTATACCTAAACATAATGGTTACGACAAAAAGATGAGCTTATGGCACCTGAAAAACGATTCACGATACTTCAACTCCTGGGTTAGAAACGCTAACGGCGACCTAGTCAAGTTTTTCCATTTTCCGGGGGCAGTTAGACAAAAGGAGAGAAGGCAAAGGTGGATAAGGTTATGTCATCGAGGTGACTCGTTTGTGTGCACGAGGACAGCTACGTTTGTAGTCTACATTTCGTCGGTGGAAATGGTCCAACAGAAGAGGATCATGATCCCATATCTGCTCTAGCTAGTAAAGAAAGGGTAAGTTAATTCAGTCATTCTTTTATATCACCATGCCTAGGTGTCGCGACTTGTAAACGAAAGGCATCTTGCGAACGAGAAGCAGACAAAGAGAGGTGCATGAAAGTTTGCCTTGAACGATCACTGGCAAAAACCCTTCTGACACTTGATCGTCAAACTGGTAAATCGACAGAGGAATACGCAGCAGTTTAAGCCCTTTTAGATCTGAGCGTAGAGCCAGTGATGAGTTCAGGAGAGCAAATCAAATAATTAAAAATGTCGTACAATTCAAACGGCGGCGACGCGTGAAAATTGTTAACAGTCTTTAGGGTATACGCATATCACGAATTATTAATTCGCCTAAAGCAGGGACATCACCTTTTCGAAATTTGGATCCACTGGCAGAACCATTTTTTTGACTGCGGAGGTGATTTCCACTAACGAGGCTTTTCAAGTATCCGCTCGCTGAAATCCCCCGTTCTTGTAGATATTTTTTAAGCTCTACCACACTCATTGCGTTGAGTCAACTTTACTTTGTGATATGCCATTCTTAAGTTTGACTCTTCTTGAAGGTTGTTCTGAGTTTCGCAGAATTTCCCATTTATGTTACTTAAGTTTGAAAAAATCGGTACGTTAATCAGCTAAGGAAATCCACACCCAGATACGTAATTACGTGCAGGAATTAAGGCTTCCTCACGTTCTACAGCGATTCGTGGGCACTAATTTCCTGTCGGACGGGAATTTATCTGGCAATCTACGCACTAAACACCCTGAAAATACCTGATCAGATACATCACTGTTCAATTATTCCATGCCGCAACGCTTCCTGTAACATTCTTCGCATCTGCTTCAACGACAGCGAAAAGACAACTTGCTTAATAAACGATCAAATAAATAACAAAAGAAAGATGTCAATTTTGAGCGAAGAGACGCTTCTTGAAAGTGGGAAGTTATTTAAGAAAAATTTCCGAAGCCGAAGTTCGGACACATGTGCTGCGAGCTCGACTCAATGTCCGAACTTTCGGGGTTTGTTGAAATGAAATCTAAAGCCCAAAAGGTGATCGAGGAAAAATCGCTGACGCCAATTTTTGGTCAAAGTTAATCAGCGTAAAGAAACTCTTGATGTCTTCATTGAATTTGGCGTGAAAATTTGACGTTTCGATCGAATTGAGAGCCAAATACGAAGGCTCTAAAGAACCAAACATCCTACGTTGCTGAGACTGAAAAACGACCCCGGCACGCTCCTATCGAGTTTTATGTTACATGAAACACCTTGTTTAAAAATAAGCAGGTCTAAGATAAGAAACTTTACCTTGATACACGTGGACATGAACGAAGCAGCTTGAAATTTCTGCTTCGTAGGAAAAAAAATACCTCACCTGAAAAAAGATAATGCTACACTGTTTTAAAGTATTGCACGGCTTCACTTACTGTCTCCGTTCTTCCGGACTCTATAAATTCAAAATGATGAAACAAAGACAGCACTAAGTTTTAAAAGGCAAAATAGCAAGCAATTACTCTTTAAAACCTAGCACTTGTTGGAAATTGGCCGGAGAAAAGCGTTTCTGCAGAATCATGAGGAAGAATGAAAAAACACTTCCTTCATCTCTTACACGGAAAACAAGGATAACACGCTGCGATACAGCTTCGCGTGTGACTGGGTTTTAAGTCACACGAGGCAGAAGAATACATCAGTGACAAATAAACATTTAATACCACAGAGATCGCCAGAAACCACAACTGACACACAAGATGTGAGTAAGTTCTATTGATTTTACCTGTAAAATGTTCATATTTTGAAATATCTATAGTTGTAAATCTTCGATATTTGGTTCCCTTATACTATTCCTTATAAAGTGTTCAAATTCTCCACGGTTCCTCTCGTAAGTTAACACTGTGTCACACAACGCGTGACGCTTTAATGGATTAATCGTTTGCTTTTTCTCGAGACGTGAGCTTGGGATGCCTGTGTATTGACAAATCAGCTGAAAGGAAAGTTAAGACTTTAAGGAAGAACTTCTGTTTTAAGCTGATAATCGATTGCTTTTTCTCGAGACGTGAGCTTGGGATGCCTGTGTATTGACAAATCAGCTGAAAGGAAAGTTAAGACTCTAAGGAAGAACTTTTGTTTTAAGCTGATTCTTGCTGCTAATTGGTTAGCCTGACAAAGTATCAAGCATGACACGGGCCATACCGTTTAGTTCTTTATTTAGGTTATGCATCCGCTAGAACTGATACGTGTGATTATTCATCGAATTTTTTTGTTGGAAACCATTCTTTATAAGTACACTTCTCAGGTCATAAAAGGAGCAGTCTTATCTCGGACGACTTTGTTCGAAGTCACTTGTAGTCTACAGAGGTGTGACCGTCAGTTCAGGTGAGGATACTTCATTTCAACTTCAGTTCTTCCAGCATTCACGTAGTCTCAACTCATAAAAAAGAACGACAGCTAGAAAGAGCGACAATTGAATCTGCTAGTTGTCTGGGGGACTTCGCAGTTTGGACTGAATTAAAGAGTCCGAGCCACTGTAACTAGGCTCGTAATCTTTCAAAAGCTAGCCGCGCTACGTCAAACAATTCAAAGGTGCACTGTAATTGAGAACTATTTTGATGTGGTTAACTATCAAATAAAAATTCGCGTAGGTCTAAATTATTATTCTTAGACGCTAGCAAAATTTTCGCTAACTTCCTCTGCTTTACTAAAGCAGAGTTATCCACTACTCGATGGCTAACCGCTCTGTGTCAAGCAGTGCTTTGAAATTAACGGCTGTTGTAGGGCAATTGTTAATTTGCAAACCTTCACTTTCGGTTGAAGCAATTGTGAATCTTCTAAAAGTGTCGCTATTTTTTTTCGCGGGGTTACGAAATCGTTGTCATCCACATATCAGTAACAAGCCGCACTGAGTTACACAAGAGTACATCAGAAATGAGGTTTGTTTTCATTTCAACTGAAAATGGAAGCTCGGATGTTAGCATAAATTGATGGTAAACTAATTTGCTGATTAATAGAATTGTTTATTTTCTTTTTGTAGATGAAATTCTTGATCTCCCTTACGGTCCTATGGACCTTGTCGATGTGGAAAACTGCTCATGCCTGTTGTAACTGCAACGAAAAAACAGTAAGTATCGTATGCCACATACACTAATGATGACACCATAACACACCATAGCCGGCACAAAATATAAAAATCGTTATTTCTCTATTTACTCATAATTAGAAAAGATGAAAATATGCAACCTGTTCCCGGCTCCTACTCTGCGAATTGCTTTTTGTTCCCGGCATTCTTTAACGAGCGCAACATGGAATCCTGGAGCGATTTTTGATTTGGGGAAAACATATCTTTCTGCCTGTTTGGAGTCCTTGGAATATTTTATTATCTAATCAAGTATAAGTTGAATCATACCAGTTTAAGAGCTATATTTAAAAGAGTGATTATACGATGACTGATCATGTGCCGAAATTATATTTTCAGTTTCCCAGGAGCTGCAACAGTCTATTGCCCAACACGCCAAGCGGGGTTTACAAAATCCAGCCCTTGCCTAACATTGACCCCATTTTAGTGTACTGCGAGATGTCAACTGGAGTTATTGGCAAACACAATCGATACTTCAACTTTCTTCCGCGTAGCATCACTCGACGACCTGATGCCCAGCAAATCATCAACACCCTCTTTACCGACAGGAAGAATGTCCTGATCAAGTTGCAGAAAAAGGTCGACCGCAGCGAAGCCTACACTTTGATCGAGCCTCATCCCAATTTTGCCCACGTTCAATTCGAATTACTGGTCAACAGTCACTCTGGTTTCACGAGTCCACAGAATTCTTTCATGAGAGACTATCTCTTCTTCGGGGTTCTTCCTGCATCGATTGCTCGGCAGAAAAACCTCCAAGGCTTCAAATCCAACGGGCACCGCGTCGAGTTCAGAAACTGCGACGCAAATCCAAACAGCTTGTTCGCTTTCATGCCAAACCATGATCTGCAGACACCAAGTAGCTACCATTCAAATCTGGTTTACGAAAGGACAGGCGTTGCCGTGGACTGGCGTAAAACCGCTAAGGAAATCACGAGTCCAGCTCGCATGATGCCAAATGATTACTTCTTCTTGACAGAGCTACACTTTGGGGGCTGTGGCTGTTACACATCCAGTGACCGCTGGAGTAAATTTGGCTTTCATGCGTCTGCGATTGGAATTCGCTAAAACTGTTTCGTGTGTCACAGTTTTAGTTGCAGGAATAACACCGATCCTACTTGTCTTTATTTCGCTATTTTGCTGCTTAGTTTATGTTAATCGTAGCTATGCCACTTTGTAACTGTTTCATCATAGCAATCTTGAGCGAATAAAAGTTTTTGCTCGTTATACCTCTGTTATTTTTAGTTTGGTTTTATTTTGACTTACTTTCATTCAGTCGCTTTATTCAGTTTAAACCGTCCACTTACTCACTCACTAAATCACGTCTGTCGTCCTTCTTGCTCTCCTTCCTTCCTTCCTTTGTTCATTCATTCATGAGTACGATCGATCATTCAGTTACATCTCATGCATTCATTTCTGTATAATTTAATTCACATATTTTAATTTGTATCCGATCAGAAATCTGAAAGTGACACGGACTCACACAGTAACAAACGGGGTCCTATAAGAAACATCTAGTCAGGTACTCATTCAGATACAACTGAATCGGTCGAAAGAAGTGGAGATGGACTGGCCACGCCGTGAAGGAACATCCAGGAATTGTTACTAGGCAAGCCTTGAATTGGAATCCCCTGGACAAACAGAAAAGAGGACACCCAAAAGAAAACCTGGTGATAAGATGTTCAGGTTGAGTGTCTCTTGGAGCCACAACTTGACCACACTCGAAAGGTTAGCCCAGGACAGGAAAAGGTGAAGAAGGGAAATCGTTGATGGCCTATGCTCAAGGAGGAGCTAAGAGCATAATTAATTACCTTATCTCCACGGATAAGCACCCAGGCTTTACTAAGCGCCCTCACACGAATAAGCACCCCTCTCCTCCTTTTCTTACTTCTGATTCCGCTATTTTCATATCCTGACGTCCTGCCATGATCACATGGTAATTGGTGATGATGGTCCGGAAAAAGTGCAAAGAAGCTTTAGGGATCGGCATCGAAGTTCCCAAACTGTACTATAGTGCCATTAGATCTGAAACCTTGAGTTGTTTTGTTATTTGCCATTGATTTAGGGAGGATACCAAGGAATACGTATTTCTGCACAAAGGCGTTTTTTGGTGCAGTGTAACGTTAACCAGAGTAGTTGTTCATCAAGACGCCAAAATCTATGTCAGTGTAATTCGGGTGGGGCTGAATCAAAGTGTATCGCTCGTTGCCATCGACCTTTTTCTTCAACTTCAGCAAAGCGTTTTTCTTGTCTTTGAAGAGAACTTCGACGATCTGCTGAACATCTGATCTCAGAGTAAGGCTGTGAGAAAGGAAACTGAATCCGCCCCCTGAAATTCCGGTGGTTCAGTATTCGACATCGGATAAATTTTGTACACACCGCTTGCCGCTCCCGGGATGTAATTTTGAATTTCTAGACAGCTTTTGTAACACTTTTGATAGCGAAAAAATTTGTCAATTAGCAACATTCATTGATTCACGCTATCACGCCTCTCCTGAGAGCAGAAATTTAGCAAGAAATCGGTGACCCACCGACCTCAAAGTTATAAAGTAACGGGTTAGAAAGTAACGAGAGAACCGCACTATTTAGACATCAACCAAACATTTGTAGCAAACGACAAAGTCTCTATGGTTGCGCGGATGCAAAATAATTTTAACTTAAGTAATTCATTCACATGCAGGGTGGAATGAACGAAATATTGACATCATAAAATTACGTACTCGTTTTTAAATGCTTGTGAAACGTAGTATTTCATGGTAAATATATATTGTGAGTTAAATTTGTCATAAACGAAAATAAACGCTGATTTGCATAAGAGTAGAGTTGTGATTCATGGGAGGACAAAAATCATTTGTTTCACTGGGATGTTTGTTGCATGAGTGTCCTTATTCTGAAGAATGTCTGCATTTGCAGTTACGAAGGAGATTGTACTCAATGACAATACGGGATGAGATATTCATACATGAATATGATGTAAATAGAAGAGAGATGGTAAGTTTTTAGCTTGGATTAGAAATAGAGAAAGGTGTTTTCCGTCTTGTTACGAGCGTGAGACAAAGAAAAACTTCTGAGTCCTCTCGGGGAATCGAACCTCAGACCTACGGTGCTCTACCACTGAGCCACAGAGACTGACATTTACAAACATGACGACCCTAATTTAAAAACATGACGCCATCGACATTGCTGATCCTAGCAGTATGCAGGACGTGTGTCATATTAACTTCGTAAGAGATCTCGCTCACCTTAGTCGTCTAACCCTAAGCAACACTATCCCACTGAGCAGAACTTTATTAAAGCCTTTGTTCAAATTAATGAATTCCTTGGGAAAAAAAGTTATGGCAGTTGAAAACGACAGAAAAAGGCTCGTTCAGAGGAGTAATTAAACATAACTATAAACAGGAATTAACTTCTAATCGGTCTTCATGCGTTTCACACGCTTTGCAAGTATTGAATCGAGGGCCAAAAAAGGCTCTAAAGAACAAAACATCCTTCGTTGCGGAGACTGAAAACGACCCCGGCACGCTCCTATCCTGTTATCGGGTTTCATGTTACATGAAACACCTTGTTTAAAATAAGCAGGTCCAAGATAGGAAACTTTTCCTTGATGCTCGTAGACATGCTAAACGAAACAGCTTGAAATTTCCGCTTCATAGGAAAAAAATACCACACCTGAAAAAAGAGATAATGCTATACTGTTTGAAAGTATTGCCCGGCTTCACCTACCGTCTCCGTACCTCCGGACTCTAATGTTAAAACAAAGACAGCACTAAGTTTTAAAAGGCAAAATAGCAAGCAATTACTCTTAAAAACGTTGCGCTTGCTGGATATTGGCCGGAGAAAAGCGTTTCTGCAGAATCGTGATGTAAACAACAAAGGAGTCAAGGTTTCATAGAATAAAAAAACACTTCCTTCATCTCTTACACGGAAAACAAGGATAACACGCTGTGAGACAGTTTCGCGCGTGACTGGGTTTCAAGTTACACGAACCAGTAGATAACAAGAGTGACAAATAAACATTTATACCACGGGCACCCCAAGCTCGAGGGAGGAGGGGGGAGGGAGGGAGGGAGGGAAAGGGGGGAAGGGAGGAGGGGGGAGGGGGGAAGGGAGGAGAGGGAGGGAGGGAGGGGAAGGGGGGAAGGGAGAAGGGGGGAGGGAGGGGAAGGGGGGAAGGGAGGAGGGGGAGGGAGGGGAAGGGGGGAAGGGAGGAGGGGGAGGGAGGGGAAGGGGGGAAGGGAGGAGAGGGAGGGAGGGAGGGGAAGGGGGGAAGGGAGGAGGGGGGAGGGGGGAAGGGGGAAGGGAGGAGGGGGGAGGGAGGGGAAGGAGGGAGGGAGGAGGGAGGAGGGAGGAGGAGGAAGGGGTGAAAACAAATAAGAGAGCAAAAAAAGGAGGAAAGTTTGTTTCTTATCTTCCCATTCTTATATTGTGTTATCTTCTTTCGATATCTTTCAGAGACCGAAGATGGCAATTTTATCAATGTAAGAAGAGCTAGCTGTATCAATGAATGATGAGGACGGTGCAATAAGAAGGATTCTATCACGTGGTTAACGTTTAAACTGATTAATATGATTACACTAGAAAAAAGTTTATCTTTAAAGCTATCGACACCTAAATCAACTAAGGGAATTTCTGAAAGATTAATCTTATTTTGTTTTAATTTAAGTTTTAGAAAGGCCAGCAGGGCCTTAAACAAATCGATTTTTCAATCCGTCAAGCTGAAGAAATTTATTTGAATAATTTGTTTTGGAAACTCAGTCATTTTCAATAAAATATATTATCATGAAAATTATGACTGAATACGCCTCGGCCTACTCATATGTGTGCATAGATACCTTTACCTGCCGGTAGCATTATTCAAGAGGGCTTCAAATTTTAAATCATGGGATTACCACCTAAATAGTTTCATACCCAGATCTTCCGTTTCTAATCATATCCGTTGGGTCAGGATGGAAGTCGATTGCTTTCTTAGCACCACTAAGCTTAGCTTTGTAGTAAAAATAGAGAGAAGGAGAGAGAGGGAGGGGGAGAGTGGGGAGAGAGAGAGCCTGTTATCCTCTTTCTATGCATTTGATCTTTCCTCCACATCTTGGAGTTTTCCCATGTCTTACCTGACCAATGTTTTGTGGTTACTCTCAAATTGAAGCGTTTTAGACCTCGCTTCAGATAACTTTTGATTACACTTTACGATTCGTCTCCACGTTAATATATTTTTAAAAATATATTAACATGGAGACGTATCGTGAAGTGTAGTTTGCTCCTCTTTCATCGTGTTTTTAATCAACGCAGGTGAATTTTTATCACTTTTGAATATTTGAGTGCTTTTTTTGTTTTGTTTTTTTTCAGAAGGGTCCTTTTGGGCACTCAAATTTAAGCAAGAAAAAAAATAAAAGTCCAGAATATATACCTGAAGTGAATGATTATAAAGTTCGCTTCACAGCCTGGGGCATATGTCTTGAATCATATCATTTATTCCGCTTAGCAGTCCAACGTCCTGATTCGAAGAGATCATGCATCTTCACAAGGCTCTGACAGATTTTTTACGCTCTTGTCACATTTTAAACTAAGACATCGCGGAAAAGAGCAATCTATTTCAAAATTGATATAATTTTAAAATGTTAATTACTGTAATAATTCGATCTAGCGCCCGAGCGCTTATTTTCTTTTGTTACCTCAAGGGAGGGCGCTTATCGAGGGCAAGGCGCTTGTTTCTCAAAAGAGAAATAGAATGTGCGAAATAAGGCTCTGATATTAATTCGAAAAGGATCAAGAAGACTGGAAAACGGACTCGTTGTCCATAGATCCTTCCTGATTATAGCGACCAGCCAAGTTAGGATGAGATCATTTGCTCATTGGAATGAGGGTGCTAACTCAATAGGGAAGTTCATAAGAAGAGGGGCGCAGATTCGAGGGAGTGCATACTTTAGGGATGCTTGTTGGGACGAGGACGCTAAATCAAATCATTACTTATCTTTCTTTCCTTTTCTTAGCTTTACTAAAACCTCAGAGAAAAAAATTGTATTAAAGGTTACAAAGAATATAAGCACCGCTCTCTCTCACCTCGTTGCAACGTCGCACTCTTGAAACAAACCAACACACAAGTTTTGACAGCGAAACCCCCCGCCATGCTTGAGGAATAGAACGCTGACGTGGCTGAGAAGGGGAATGGATCGAGTTATTTTAGCAACTGATGCAAGTAAGGTGACGTCAGTGAACAGAAAACGTCCGGGGATTCCCCGTCAAATCCGGGGTTTTTATTCGCACTTTCGCTTTCCGAAGTTGTATTTGTTCTCGGATACGTGAGGGAAGATAACCGTATGAAACCCATTTTTCATTCACTCTTGGTTTTGGTTAGAAGTCTTTGAGTTAGAAAGAACCTAAGATCTATTTTGAAGGGCTGTCTTCGAGAAACGACGTCACAGAAAAACTCGTGACATCTTGAATTTTCATTTGTAATCGGGTTACATTTCCTTGCATGGTAAATATTCGATCTCTTTGAGTTTCAAAATCATCGAAATTTCATGGCTTAGAAGTTCACCTTCAGAATCTCAGATGGTTTAAGCTGTTGTTCAAACGTTTGGCATCGAAATCCTTCTCAGGATCCATTCCGGTCCATCGAACCTTAACTGCTACTTCTCTCATTGCCTTAACGAAACACGAATTGAGCGTGCCTTTTAGATAACTGTCATGTCCGCCAGCGTCAGTCCGCTTCCATCGAGTGAGATGAATAGCTCACACTCAAGTGAAGGTAGCAGTGTAAGTGGCTTTGTTGTAGTTTCTAAAGACGACGGACAATTGCTCAATTCCGACGACAGTAAGATTGGAAAAATAGCTGAGATTCCAGGTAAAAGCGAAAGCCTCCCACAAGGCGGAAGTGAGTCGCAGAATGAACATGAACTAGCTGATAGAGTTCAGAATCTTTCTAAGGAAAATGAACAACTTAAAGGGGTGCTGCTTCAGAACAATGAACTCCTCGAGGTAGGGTTCATTTCAAATGTTAATATAAGTTGAAATTATGTGAAACCAGAGAATACCTTCACTTTCTGGTCACAACTTAACAAATACCTCTTAGCGCAGAGCTAGTTTGTTTGAAAATAAGGTGATCCTACTTGCTGTATATTAACGATATCTGATACATGACTGTATTTCATTTAGATATGACCCACAAATGAGTCTACCTGATACTGATATGAGCCTCTCTGACCTTCAACAATATTGATGGTTTGTTTCAAACTCTTGGTCACTGGAGATAAGTGCAAGAGCACAAAAGCAAAGGACAGGGGTTACAGTGGTCAATAAATCCGTTGTTTCAGCCAACCTCATTTTTAATTTGTTTCCCTATCAGTGAGAGGGTACCTTGTCTGAAATATCTATTTGTTTGGTTGTTTGGTTGATTTATTGGTTCTGTTGATCTTGTTTGTTTCTGATCTGCAGCTTGTTTTCAGTTCAAAAGTTATATCATTTTCATCAAAGAGTCAATCACCTTGCACTGCACCCTTAAAAATATTTATTTTGTACAGGTTGTCAACAAACAAGGTAGTTTTAACTACTTTAGCTGGTGTTATGAGGCAAAATTTGCTTAGATTGATGAGTTTTAAAGTACTTACCTATTTCACTGCAAAACACTTTCCTATAATTTATTGACAATGATCTCTTCTTGATGCTTTTATAGAAATATTTTGAAGAACTTGCAGACATGCAGAAATCTCAGAAACAGACAAGTGAGTCTTCACGCAAAGGGTATGAACGCGCCAAGGAGATGATCAAGAACCTGCGAGAAAAGAATGGAAAATTAAAAACTGAACTGAAGAATGAACAAAATAAAACTTTGCAACTGGAGGAAGAGCTATCCAAACTGAAGGAGGCAGATCAAAATGAAAAGTCTGCACATCTTGAAGAAAGTTATCATATAGACAAGGCTAACCCAGATCAAGCGCAGTCTCTAAACGAAGTGGTGAAGAAGCTTGAATCTGAAAAGGCCACCCTGGAAATGAGTAACAGCAAACTGCAAGAACGTATTTCCTGCCTAAAGGCCATGCGAGAAGCTGAGCCGGTAAGATTTACTTGTTCTGAAACTGTCACCCAAATCTCACCAAGCCCTAGGTTTTCAGCTTCCCACCTTTCTATTTTTTTTAGTTGTCTTTTTTTTTTCTTTTGATAGAACACTGAAACAGATGACCTTGAAACTCTGGTTTCTCTTGACACCCTGTCCTCTGACATTCCTCTCGAGAGTCCTGAAGCAGTTTGGGAGAACTTAAGGAAAGTTGAAACAGAAAAAGAAATTTTGAAGGTAAAATTGGAGGAGATGAAAATTGAGAGTGAGCAAAACCAACAACAGTTTAATCAACTTGAGGAAGAACGTGACCAGCTTTTAAAGAAAATTCAAGATATGGAGCAAAGGCAGGTATTAGAAGAAGAAGATATTAAGCTTGAGGCAGCTGAAAACCAAGCTTCCACTGCAGCAGCCACAGAGCAAATTGCTGCTTTGAGTGAACAGCTTAGAGTGCAGACAGAGGTGATGAACAATCTTACAAAGGAACAGAATGCTTTGAGGGAGGAAAGAGACATGTACAAGAAGAAGGCTGAAGAAATTGAACAAGTAAAGATACTTTTGTTGGTTGGTTGTTTCTGATGACTTAAAATGTGGACACAACTAAGAAAAATGGATAAAATGAAGAGTATTTTATGATCTTACACACAGTAGAAGCAGAAAGAGGGCAGAATCTGTACTAGGAATGGGGGTTTACACCAGAATTAAAAGGAGTAAGGAAATTGAGAGTTAACTTCAATGTCTCTCTCTCACCTATAATCATGTCTTTTCTTAGTATGTCACATCAAAAGAGTTCATTTTAGATGGAAATGAGATTAAGTATGTACTATGTATATCCTTAATTAAGTTTTCTTGGTTTTGTAGAGAACCACTGAGAATGTTGAAGCTATAGGAGAACAGCAGCAAAACTCTCCTGAAAAAGGCAGTGATAATCAGGAAGAACTAAAAGTAAATGAACTACGCAATACACTTGAAAAAGTGAAGAAAAACCTTTTGGAATACCAGAGACGTGAAGGAGATCTTCTGAACAGGGAGAAGGCTGTTCTTGAGAAGGAAGAAGAACAAAAGCAGGTGTGTTTTATGTCTCAGTTTCTCCTGCCCAAGGCCCCTAAAAAAACAGCCAAATCTTCCCCTCAAAAGACCAACTAAATAAGGAGTCTCCTTCACCCCTCAGGAGATTAAATTTCTGGCAAAATTTGTGTTTTCTCCTCTCCCCTTTAGGATTTTCCATTGGTACTCTTACCATACATATTCCATAGATCTGTGAAGATCTTCCTTGCAAATCATTTGAAGGCATCTTTACTTATTTTATTAAATGTCAATAAGAGCCCAAAATGAAATTTTTTTCACTTTCAATGTTGATCATTGGAGCTCTCTCCACAATGCATTTTGATTTATGATTTAAGCACAAATTAAAATTAACAGCAAAACCTATATACATCACAATGTTTAATGATTGATAGTTTATCAGGTCAGTAATCATAGAAATAAGTTTAGCTTTGTCTCCTCTTAATGCAGATTATGAAAGAAAATGAGAATGTTAAACAGCTTGCTGAAGCTCTAACAAATATTGAAGCACTTTCACACAAAGAGAAGGGTCAGGAGATAGAAGTAAACACTCTGAGGAGGCAGCTGAGTTCAGCTGCCTCCTCAGAAAATACGATTAAGTATGTACTATGTATATCCTTAATTAAGTTTTCTTGATTTTGTAGAGAACCACTGAGAATGTTGAAACTATAAAAGAACAGAAGCAAAACTCTCCTGAAAAAGGCAGTGATAATCAGGAAGAACTAAAAGGAAATGAAGAATACAAAACACTTCAAAAAGTGAAGAAAAACCTTTGGCAATACCAAAGACGTGAAGGAGATCTTCTGAGCAGGGAAAATGCTGTTCTTGAGAAGGAAGAAAAACAAAAGCAGGTGTGTTTTATATGTTTTAGTTTCTCCTGCCCAAGGTCTCTAGAAAACAGCCAAATATTCCTCAAAAAGACTAACGAAGTGAGGAATCTTCTTTCACCACTCAGAAGATTAAATTTCAGGCAAAATTTTGTGTTTTCTCCATTTTAGGATTTTTCATTAGCACTCTGTCCATACATGTTCCATAGAGCTGTGAGGAACAAATTTCCTAGCAGATCAATAGAAGGCGTCTTTACTTATTTTATTAATTGCCAGGGAGAGGCCACAGTGAAGTCTTTTCACTTTCAATGGAGCCTTTAAGCAATAATAAGCATTGGAGCTCTCTCCACAATATATTTTATGTGCAGTTCAGTCACCTAATTTTTTTTCTTAATGATTTAAGCACAAATTCAAATTAATAGCAATACATACGTTCGTTATGAATTTTAATGATTGATAGTTTATCAGATCGGTAATCACTGAAATAAGTTTGGCTTTGTCTCCCTTAAATGCAGGTTATGGAAGAGAATGAGAACCTAAAAGATCAGCTTGCTGAAGCTCAAAAAAATATTGAAGCACTTTCTCACAAAGAGAAGGGGCAGGAGGAAGAAGTGAACACTCTGAGGAGGCAGCTGAGTTCAGTATCAGATGAACTCATTGAGACGCATGAACAGGAAGTTTCTCAGTTAAAGGAGTCATTGCAGACAGTTATTGACAGTGCCAAAGAATTGAGAGTAACTGTTGAACAAGTTAGGGAGGAGAATGAAAATCTTCAGAAACTTGTTGAGGAACTGAAATTAAGTGCAAGTCAGAAGTGAGCAATACATGTCTTAGTGAAAATTTTTCTTTGTTAGTGTCTGATGATGCTGTTGTCTTTGCAGAAAATAGCTGTTTACTATGGAAGAATTCAAGGGTGTTAAAATTTCGAGAGGAGATATGGAGGGTGACTGAAAGTATCTTAACCCTTTAACTCCCATGAGTGACCAAGACAGAATTTCTCCTTACAATATCAATACAATATCAACCAGATAAGTGATGAGAATTAAGAAAAATATCAATTTGGGGATAATAAGTTGGCCCAATACTAAATTCTCTGAGCTGACATTCTAAGAATTGTATGGTTGACAGCAAGGGGAATTACAAATTTGATCTGTGAGTTAAAGGGTTAAATGGAAAGGAAGATTTGAAGTGAATCTGGTATTAGCAGGAAATGGGGTTGGGAATGTAAACCAAAAAATAGCTGTATGAGAGGTGTGAATATTTTCTGTAGGAAACTTTTGCTTTTTTAACTCTTGACAATTTGGGAGGGCTGAATTAAATGTTTTGTATATGGAGAAAAAAACTGTTTCTTGTATAAAACATAATGTGGTCTGAAAGAAGATATCTGAAATTAATTTTTTACAGGGAAGAGGAAATACAGACTCTAAAGGAGGAAACAGCCAAAGTGTCCAATGAACTGAATGAGGTTCAGGAGCAGGAAGTTAACCGCTTAAAAGAAGAATTGTCAGACAAGACTGAGGCACTGAAAAATGCAGAGATTAACATAAAATCTATGGAGACTCAAGTGACACAATTAATCAAGGAAAATGAATCTCTAACAGCAGAGAAAGAAAGGCTTAACGATGAATGCATCCAACAGTAAGATACATATTGTTCTCCATCTTTTTTCTTTAGGTTGGATCAAAGGCGTGAAGACGTCCCACTAGGCTATTAAGGTGTGGGGTGGGGTGGGGTCAAACACAGAAACAATCCAAACTTATGTGGTTTAAATGTCCAAACTTATGGGTTTGAAATGCTCCCAACATCTTCACTGAGTGGCGAGTTGCACACACTCCACAATAACAGCTTTAATCATTTTCTTTGTATTCTTGTTTTCTCAAGGGAAAATATGTATCAAGATCATCTCCATAAGATCACTGATGACAGTGAGAAGCAGAGAATGAAGAGAGACCAATTGATCGAAAGTCTTAAAAAGAATATGTCAACCACTGATGCAGAACTTAAGAAAACACTCTTAAAACAGGAAACTGACAGGTACGTGAGTTTTGTTAGGAATAACCATTCTCTGTCTTGTGCGTATTTTTTCTGCTATTTAATGTACGTTTGGTTCAAAAGACATATTTATCAATTAGTTTTACCTCCCAAGAAGAGAATGTGTAGTGATTCTTTAGCCCTTTACTCCCTAGCATCAGTATGCATATTCTCTATACTACTCCCTAGACATTTCTTTGGGTTCTGACAAGGAGAATTTGTTTAACAATCAAGAGCTTCTTCAGTTGGTGATCACCTTCTTTATTCTCATGACATTAATGTTTGATTTAGGGGTGATGTCGTAAGGAGATGTTGTAGTCACTCTCAGGGGTTAAAGGGTTAAAGTGGCAAAGTAAAAACGTGCAAGAAGGCGTGTGCAACAGTAATAGGTAGCTATTAAAATGATTATCAGCGTAGGGAATCGTTTTTTCTTTATATAATTTTTTCAATCAGGATATACAGAAATTCAAGGATATCATGCTTCTCTACAGCCTCTCGGTAAACTAGGGCTGAAATAATCATTTTAAAATGATGAAACAGTGTGAAATCATGAGAGTTAATAATTAAGAAAGTTAAAATTTGAACTGTTTATCTTTAAAGGGCGGCCCTCCTACAACTCCAAGAGGATTTAGATCGTACAGTTGGAGACTACCATGAACTTTTACAAGCATACCACACAACGAGTCAAACGAAGACGGTTAGTCTTCTATACTTATTAATTAGAATCTCATGATACATTTTCTGTGCTTCGTCAATTCCTAGTTCCACTGTTTATGTGACCTAAGAATTCTCCCATGAACTGTGATGGGGCTGGTAAGGGGGGAGCAGGAAGCAGTGGGTGTGCAGTACTTAACCCCCCCTCCCCCATCGATCTTCACAGTTTTCACATAGACTCCCATTATCATGTTAGTTTATGTTTATTCATAGTAAATTTCACTTGCTATTTTCATTATTTTTAATCAGTTCAACCTTAAACCGTTACTTCCATGTCGTACTTCTCCTTGCGAGCTTTCATGTGCATCTTTGTAATTTTGTAAAGATAATTTGGAGTCTAGACGGTTTTATCAGAAGAGAACCTTCTGACCTAGTAGCTGATAAGTCTGACTACAGGCAGGGCTTGTCTTTTGTCTAGAATGTATTGATATTCTAAGGAGAAGTTACGTGTTTATCTTTTCTGGGAGGGAAGGGTTCAGAGTAGCTATCTGCATCTCTTACCGAAATGTTGAATATCCTGTATTTTTTATTTTCAGAAACACGAAGCCCACCTCCAAGAAGCTGACGAACACAGGAAGAAGTTGAAAGAAGACGTAAAGATTAAAGAAGATGAACTCGATAAAGCACAGCAAGCAAATTATGATCTGGAACAAGAGCTTAAAGCTCTACGGAATGAACAAGAGAAGCGATCGATTCTCGAGCAAACAGTAAGTAAAATTTTCACATTACAGAAATTAAGCGAAATGCACGAAGCCGTTGCCCTTGGCTGAAACTTCTGACCACAGAATAACGTTCTCTAAACTATTGGTACTAAGTGACTCAAATTGATAGTACGTATGATAATAATAATAATAATAATAATAATAATAATAATAATAATGGTCATGATATTAATATTTTCATTATCGTTACCATTATTGATAATGATAATAATCATACTGTTCCTAATTAAGAGCAAAGTATCGTGTGCTATTGGAACGAAATGGCTAAAATCAATAGTACTTATGATAAGAATATTACTTATAATGACGATAACATTAGTATTATTGATATCAATATTATTATCATTGTCATCGTTATAGATAATGATAATGATGACACTTGTTGTAATTAGGAAAAAAATGTTTTGGACTTCACACATATGCACTCGCATAGAAATCAATTCCTTCGTTATTAGATTTTACGGTTGTGTTCGATGTAGTATCGAAAGCGGTTTTTTATTATATTGGTATTTCTTCACGTAGCGCTCTGAATGATCCGCTCCCTCATCCATTATTCTTTCCATTGATTCATCATTGCTTCATTTATTCGTTCGTTCGCTCCCTTTATTTAATTAATTAATTATTTATTTAATAATTTGCCAAAGGCAGGTAAGTTTACAATAGGACAAGGTTGTCCCCTACTAGGTAAATTACCTTTCCCTATCCCTTACATACAAACAAAATTGAAACCCAACCTACTTACAAGCCCCCATGCTAGGAAATAACAAAATATATAATCATGTACGAGAGAGAAAAAGAAAAAAAACTAGTTGATTGACATGTACAAGAATTAAGAGCACTGAAACGATATTTTGCGCAAACTATTTTAAAAGAGGGGATGTCGTCTTGATTGAAAACTTTGCTAAGTCTTAGATAAATGAAAGATTTTAGTTTTTTGACGAAAGACGGTAGTTCCTTTTCAGATCTTATGTTATCTGGTAGGGCGTTCCACAAAAAAGGAATCTGTATAAAGTGAGGTTTTAGCTTTCTTATTTTTAAGAAAAAGACCAGAGGCGCCACGGAAAAGATCTATTAAACCTTGTTCTTCCTTTTGTTTGTTCTTTCTTTCGTCGATTCTTCTTTTAATATCTATTTTTTTAGTGCATCTTTTTAATATTTTACTTTCAACACTTAGTTGAAACAGTACGAGGATGATTTTCGAATTGAACGCGAAGCCAGAGAGAAGCAACATGGTGAGATGTTGAGCCTGGCTGAACAAAACCAGCGGCTTCGGCAGGAAAACCAGCGATATCAGGATGAGATCTATCAGTTAAGCAACAGAGGATTCGAGGAAATGCAACGCCGCCATGCCAGTGTTCCTTATCATACCACAGACTACCCACCCCATCAACAAGGATCTCCCGGAGAATGGTGCGCTGGATTTCCTGGAATGCCTTTTTTCACCCGTGGATCCGAACAACCTGCAGAAACCGGGAGAGAGGGGGACATGCGGAGTCCCGGAAGGGAACAACCAGCCCCTGCTCCACCCGAGGACGAAAATGATTGGCAATGCCCAAGCTGTCGCAGGGTGTTCCCTAATTTTGATGCACTTCAGATTCATGCTGTGGCATGCCAAGGATTCCAGCGACCACCTTCCGTAGGCGATCTTCAGCAAAATCAGTGTCCAAGCTGCATGGAGTTATTTCCTGATATAGAAACCCTGGAACTTCATGTAGAGGAATGTCTGGATCAACATCAATAGTGAAATTATCCTGACCTCAACGTATTTGACCGAACTGGAGGATGTATTGGCAAGAGGAGTGGAAAGTCAGGGTGAACTGAACTTTATAAAATTCTTAACCACTGAGCAGTGAAACAGTTTGTTCCTAAGCTTTTTATATGAACATTTTTAGCACGAAGCAGCATTCTGTATCGATAATTTGACGCTTAAAATGAGTTTTAAATGCAAGCAGAAGTCATACAGGACACTGTGAGCTGTTCTGTTGGCCGTTTTACTTTACTTAAATGAAAACCAATTCGGAAAAAGTATTGAAAACTGCTTCAATAGGATTACAGTTTCGATGCCGGCTATTTACCGCGATATTTGTTGAAAGCGAGCAGATCAACATAGGGGACAGGTAAGTTTAACCGCAGGGGGCAGTATGATAACCAAGTTTTAATTGACCTTAAAATTTAGCTGACCAGTGAAGGTGTGACAAACTTGGCTTTTTGTGAGATAAAGATATGACGTATTATGTTACTCACATATAAGTTTCATTTTGGTAACGCAATATCCAATTCAGCGGATTTAGCCCACAACTTCGACGTGCTCTTTCGTTACTCTTGTTGTTCTGTAAAACTGAAATCTCCTAGACAGTCTAAGACCGTATTTATCTGATATTACAACTGTAGTTCAAGGATAGATCAGGTAATTTACACACATGAATAAAGGGGTAAGTTTCTAAAGAAACTGTGGTGCTGCGTCGGTGGGAGAGTATAGCAGGTAATTTAGTGTTAACAACTGGGTTGAAAACGTAAATTAGCCACCGTAAAGGGTAAAAAAGCTGACGTTTCGAGCGTTAGCCCTTCGTCATCGCTCTGACGAAGGGCTAACGCTCGAAACGTCAGCTTTTTTACCCTTTACGGTGGCTAATTTACGTTTTCAACCCAGTTGTTAACACTAAATTACCTGCTAATTTACACACAGTTTGTATTGGAAACATACTATGTCTCGCATTAAGAACTAAATATAATTAACGGATGACGATTCACGACAGTGATCTAAGAACAATAGTTGAGTTGATATGTTGTAGAAACACATCAAAAGCTCTCTAAAGTAATTCCAGTTGTTTTTCAAGTGAAGTACAGAGGGATAAAGGTTAATGTTAATTTGAAGGATGTTTAATACCACTTCCTTTAAGACTTTGTAAACAATTTATTTTAGTAAAAAATTTACTTTTATGTTTTATCATAGCATAGTAAGTAGACTACGTTGACTCTGCGTGTGTAGTTATTTTTTTCATACGTATGAAATAATGTTTAAAAATTTGGTTTTCCTTAAAGGCAGGAGCCCATTTCTATGGGCTCCTGTCAAAGGTAATTAATTTGGTAAAAGTGTAAAAATTTTTTTCTTCTTCAACTGAAAATAAAATCTAAAGGAATTAAGATAAGGTTCAAAAACTGCTCTTAACAAAGCATAGATTATCAGATAATTTAACAAGTCTTTTACTGGGTTTAAGACTCCATAGTCGAGAATTCGGATTGTCGACAGCTGCATTTGCTTAGAAGAATAGCGGTGAAAATGTAGCATCATTTGATAAATACTAGCATATATTTCAGTCTTGATATTCATCATAGTTACAAGTTTTCGTTCCTGTAGATTAAAGCACAGAAACAAGAAGTGTCCAGTGTTTTGGATTGGGTTTCCAGCCTTGTCCCCAACTCCTCCTCATCTGACTCCCGCCACTTTGAGCCACAGGCTTAGTGACGACAAGTTGTCATCATTCCAGCACACGCCTTGCTACGTCAGACAATAATGACTAGACAGTGACCAGATTTTTCCGGTATGTGGATTAGGGTCAGAGCGGTGGCACGCACTTTCAAAGATTAGAACGGAGGCTTCCAAATGTGTTTTGCCTTATTTCTGGTTTAGTGGATGACGTTAGGATATATACAGACAAGGCATGCCTCGCGAGAAGGTACGTACGTGAGTTTTCAGTTCTCTTTTTCTGAGGCCTCCTGTTCTGTCAAAAGAGACAGTTTACACTTATACAAGGTTACCATAATTTACGGTGCTTATTCGGAAATTTCGAGTGAATATCGCTTTTATTTTATGACGTTAAAAGCCACCTAATTTACATATAGCCTACACACCACTGCTTCCTCGTACTTTACGTCAATATTCAGCGCTTTTAGGCTACGAAAGAAGTTTACTAATCGTGTTTTTCCTCTGCACAATCGAAGTCTTGGAGTGACCAGCACTTATCCGCTCGGGTTTCAGTGCATGACTTGTTTATAAACGGCTTTGTTCGTATCGCATAAAGTTTACAAAATACTCAACTTTTAAATGGGATGAAAAAAGACAAAAATTTGTGAGATGCATGGGCCGCTACTTGTTATTTATTTGAAACTGAAAATTTATTTTGAAAGAAAAAATAATGTTCATAGTTTTCTGAATAGATGGATATTTTTAAATACGGCCGGAAATCCAACAAAGGAACAGTTTGAGGCTCAAAAGCTTAAAGCTTAGCCCGCTTGCTTTTGTAAAATTAAAGCCGAGTTTCCTTTTCTTATTTACGCGAATCCATACAAAAAAGTGAAGATAGATATTCAGCACCAATCGATAACACACTTGTATGGAGAGGGCGAAGTGGCCATGGAAAATACCCTAATTCGACAAGAACTAATTTCGTAATTACCAGAT